>NW_006408668.1:8009334-8019570 GCF_000296735.1 Chrysochloris asiatica
GCTCCTCTTTTCTCCTTTTTTAGTTATTTCTTTTTCCTGTATTGTTTCTGTTTTCACTGTTGTTGGCTTATTTGTGTTTTGCTTTATTATGTGGGTTTTCTCCTCTTGCCCCACCTGATGGGAAGCAACAACCATGCCTATACAGCTCAGCTACAACTGTACCCTCCACTCAAAATACAAGGACCAATACCACCTGCTCAAGAATAGACATCAGTCAATACCAGCTCAACACAACCTAAGCTGAGGTGCATGAATGGCATATTGAAAATGGTATACACATTTCCATTCTCTAGTCAGACTTACCAGGAAACAGTTGGTAAGAACCTAAGAACATCCCAATATACAATCATCAATTAAATACAAATACAGTGACACCACACAATATTTTGGAGACATCAGAAAAATTTAGCTCATATGAAGAAACAAGAGAGAGTGGTTCAAACAAATGACCAAGATTCAGAGTCAGAAAACATTTCTGAGGAAGAAAATGTAATGGAACCTTTTCATTGAGACAGAATTCAAAAGACTGGCATTTAGGTACTTTTCAACAGATTAACAGAACAATCAAGGAAACCAAGAAAAACACAGAAAAACAAAACAAAACTGTAGAAGAATTTAGGAAAACACAATAACAAGCAGACAAAATAAATGCAAAATTTAAAATAATAAAAAAACCTGCAAATGGAAATCCAAAAGATTATTACTAAGATCTCAGAAATAGACAATACATTGAAAGGACAAAGAAGTAGATATGAATTAATAGAAACCAGAATTTGTGAGCTTGGAGATAAATCTCTCAATGCTAGTAAGTTAGAAGAGCAATTTGACAATCAAAAGACAGCTTGAGATGTATGTGGGACACCATTAAGAGGAATAACTTATGGGTGATCAGAATTTCAGAGCAGCAAGAGACAATAAAAATCACATAGAAAATTGTCCAATAGTTGCTGAAACAAAACTTCCCTAACATCATAGAAGATGAGAAGATAACCATTCAAGAAGCTGAACAAACCCCAAACAGGAGAGACCCCAAAAGAAGATCACCATGACATAACATAATCAAATTTTCCAAAACCAAAGACAAAAAATCCTGAGAGCAGCGCCAGAAAAATGAAAAGTTACCTACAAAGGAGAACCAATAAATTAACTCTGATTCCTTAGCAGAAACCATGCAGGCAAGAAGGCAGTATGATGCCATATACAAAACTTTGAAAGAAAAAAAATTGCCAACCAATAATCATATACCCTGGAGGACTGTCCCTCAAATACGATGGCGAAATTAGGAATTTTTAGGTAAACAGAAATGTGTAATAACCAGACCAAATTTACAAAAGATACTAATGGGTTTTCTTTGGACTGAGAGTCAACAGTAGCAGACAGCAACCTGAGATTACTATATTTGGCAAAACCACTCAGAACTCAATTCAGATATAGACATATCCAAAGTAAAACAAACTACAAGACTGAAAATAGGGAACCAGAGATATCAATTTATTGTGAAGTCAATTGCAAATCAAAAAGAAAGAATAGTGTAGATACAGAACTTCTAAATGGCAAGGAAGTCAAGTAAATTTTTAGATAAAGCAGAATATTTTAAACGGGCAAAAAATCAGTAAATTTTAGGGCAAACTCAAAGAAAGTTAATATACCATCACATCAAAATAAAAAAGAGGAAAATCAGTAAGATTTAAACATTTAAACAACAGCAATGATGAAAATGCAAAACAAAAAAATCTACAAACAAAATTAACTCAGTGCTGAAATTTATGTGGAACAAAGAAACTAGCAACACCACAAAAAAATAAAAACAGCAAAATGACAGCATTCAATTCATACCTATTGATAATTACACTCACTGTAAATGGATTAAATGCACCAGTCAAGAGAGTAGCACAACAGTTACAAACTTTGGTACCTACACACAATGGAATTCCATGCAACAATGAAGAAGAATGAATCTGTGAAACACCTCATAGCTTAGATGAACCTGGAGGACATTATGCTAAGTGAAATTAGTCAATCACAGAAGACCATGTATTGTATGAGACCACTGTTGTAAAAAGTTAAAATGTTTTCTTGCTAAAAGAAGCATTCTATGATGGTTACCAAGGAGCTCTGGTTGTTGTTCAGTGCTGTCGAGTCAGTTCAGACACATAGTGACCCTGTATAGGGTTTCCAAAGAGCAGCTGGTGAACTTGAACCACTGACCTTGCAGTTCAAATCGACATTGCTATCCAGTGCTTTATTCCACAGTACCACACCAGGACTCAGGCTGCTAACCACAACTTTAGCAGTTAGAATATACCTGCCTCTCTGAGGGAGAAAGATGAGGGTTTCTGCCCCTGTAATGATTTACAGCCTCAGAAACCCTAAACCAACACCAGGTTGCTATGAGTCAGAACTGTCTCCACCACCATCACCATGAGGCTTACCAGGGGTGAGAAGGAAGGGGAAATTATTCACTGAGTAGAGTGTGTTGTTGTTGTTAAGTGCCGTCGAGTCAGTTTCTGACTCATAGCAACCTTGTATAGGGTTTCCACTGACACATACTAACTTGGGTGATGGGGAAGGCACTAAACAACAAGAAAGATGAAGGTACCTGAAAACACAACGAGGAATGTAAGAATGAAAGTGAATGGAGGTAAATAATGTTAGCTGATGGTACATGGAAGGGATTGCAATCATTGTAATGACACAAAGTATATAATTTCATGAATGTGGGACCCATGATCTGTTCTATATACCTTCACTAAATTCATAATAAAAAAGTTTTTTAAAAAAAGGAAAAAGTAGATTGTCAGACCTTTCTCCCAAGGCACTTCTGGATGGACTCAAAACCTCGAACATTTCATTTAGCAGCTGAGTACTTTAATCATTTGTACCACCCAGGGACTTCATAGTTTTCTAGTACTCTGGAATAAATGGAAAAGCTGCTTCCAGCTAGAGGTAACCTGCTTTGTGATACTGGTCTCTCTAGGTTTTGTCTGGGCTGTGTCTCTAGTAGACCAATTGAGAAGCTCTGTTCTAGGCCAACATGAAGTTTTAGGTATGGGAGAGAGCCATGCTCAGAATTTCAGAATGTATCCATTAAGCCCGTAAGCACTTAGATCCATTCTTACCCTTCAGAGACGAACCTCTGAAAATAACATCTCCTAGGCTCCTGGTATGGCGCTGTAGGAGAAGCACTGAACCGCTAACCTCAAAATTGGCAGTTCAAACCCTCCAGCGGCTCCTCGGAAGCCCTACACAAGGTCACTGTGAACTGGAATCCACTTCACGGCACTTGGACTTCTGTAGGATCAGCACTGGACTGCAAACTACAGCATGTTGTTGATGTCAGGTGCCATCAAGTTGGAACCGACTCATAGCAACCCCATGCACAGCAGAACAAAACAATGTCTGATCCTGGGCCAACCTCACTACCCACTGCCACACTTGAGTCCATCAATGATGCCACCTGGCCAATCCAAAACTACAGCATAGGCAGTTTAAACCCTCCATCTGATCCTTGGAAACCTTTTACAAGGTCACTATGAATTGGAACCCACAGTGTCACACTGTGGGATCAGTACAGGATTGCAAACCACAAGGTCAGCAGTTCACACCCACCAGCTGATCCTTGGAAACCTGATACAGGATCACAGTGAGTCAGAACCGACTCAAAGGCACTTAACAACAACACATGGCACTTAACAACAATAACAAGGCTCCTTTACCAACCAACCTCTGACTGGGTTTGGCCAATGGGATGCTCTATTGGGAGATGGAGGTAGGAGAATCTTTGTATCGTGGGCAGTGACTGCATCTCCTTGGTGGATTCAGCTCCTGCTTTGCAGTCCTTGATTGGTTCCAGCTTCTTCCAGACAGCTCTGACCCCTGGGTTCTGGCAACCCCACCTCCTTCTTGCATCCAACAAGGAGTGCTGTTGCTAATCTCCGCGTTGCCTATGGTGGTAGCATAGTAGGTTATGTATTGGGTTGCTAATCACAGGTCAGCAGTTCAAGTCCATCATACACTCTGTGGGAGAAAGATGAGGTTTCTGCTTCCGTAAAGAGTTACAGCCTCAGAAACCCTATATAGGTCGATATGGCTCAAAACTGACTTGACGGCACACAATTAGTACCACCACCATCATTTGATTGGAGCCCTAGTGGTATAGTGGGTTATGCATTGGGCACAGTTCTATTCTGCACTTGTGGGGTCACCAGGAGTTACAACAGACTTGTTCTAACACACAACAATAACAACATGTAATTTACAAAGGAAAGAAAGAAAAACAATTGTCCTCGAGTCGATTCTGACTCCTGGTGACCCCACATGTGCAAAGTAGAACTGTGCTACATGGGGTTTTCATGGCTATGATCTTTTGGAAGCAGATTGGCAAGTCCCTTCTTCCAAGGTACATGTGGGTGTATTTGAACCACCAACTTTTCAGTTAGTAACCAGGCACTTAACCATTTGTGCCACTCAGGAACCTAGTCCTTATATTAAGTTATTGCTGCATTGTAAGGTAAGCACTGAACTACTAACCACAAAATTGGCAGTTCAAACCCACCAGCTACTCCTAGGAAACACTATACAAGGTTGCTATGAGTTGGAACTAATTTGATGATAGCACTTAACAACAACAACAACAACAACAACAGCATAGCATGTTTTTATATTATAGTCATGCCGTACCCTGTTTGTCCTATTGGTCTACACGTTCATAGAAGGCCTTGTCTCTCACTCAACTTTGTATCCCTACTACCTTTTTTGATGCACAATGCCCGGCACACAGCGGGCACTCAACAAAACTTAAAGGGTAAATTTGTTTTGCTTTTCCATCTGGCTGAATATTAGCATAAGCTGAGGAGTTCTTAAAAAAATACAACTCTCTGTTCATCCCCAGACCATTTAAATTAGACTCTCTGAGTACAGCATTTAAAAAAGGCTCCCTGGGTGGTTTTAATGTGCAGGCTGGACTGTGATTCATCAACGACTTCACCTTATCATATTTGTGCTTTCAGTGAGTCCTGCTAGGAAACCCAGCTTCTGCCATTTAATTTAATTTAACAAAGATTTTGAAGAACTAGCCATTGTATACACACACTTGCTACTCCAAGTGTGTTCTGTGGCTCAGTGTCATCATCATCACCCCAGAGCTTGTTGTTGTTGTTATGTGCTGTGGAGTTGGTTCCGACTCATACTGACCCTGTACAGGGTTTCCGAGGCTGTAAATCTTTACAGGAGCAGAAAGCCTCAAGCCCCGCCTGAGACTGACCTCCCCAGACCCAGTCAGAATCTTCATTTAACAAGATCCCAGGTATGGTGCTGCGGGTTAATGCGCTGGACTGCAAGGTCAATTAGAAACACAAGGGTTGGAGGTTTAAGCTTACCAGCCACTACTTGGAGACCCTGTACAGGGTTGCTATGAGTCGGAACTGACTCCACAGCACTTGACAACAGCAAGATGATCTGCAGGCACATTAAGGTCTGAGAGACAGTACTATGAATATCATATCAATGTCAAATTGCTAGCTCACTGTGAGTTTTTCTTTCTTTCCTTAGCCACTCTGCTTTGCTTCCGTTAATGGCGTATCATGTTACATTCTCTCCTCCTGCTAAAATGGAACATCGAACGGGGGCCGTGACCAGACAGAGGAAGATGAGATGGTGGATCTCTCTGAGTGTGGGAGGAAACAGAGGAGGTCTGGTTGGCTTTTCAAGAGATAGAAGAATTTCTTGGCACACTGGGGTAAGTGTGTGGGAGGTCTTAGGGATGGACTGTTTGGAAGGGAAAACTCTGTTCTGACATTGCCAGCTCTTTAGGATGATTTAACTGTGCTGAAGGGATGCTGTGGTCTTCTTTGCTGGAGGTGGGGAAGTGGGGGTGGGGTGGAACATTTCTCTTGCCAGGGAACTCTCAGGCATTGGTGCCCTTTCCATAGTGTACATTAAGCAGTGTTTCTCACCTTGCAAACTTTTGTTTTGATATTTTAATTGTGGCAAAATATATAAAACATAAAAATTGCCATTTGCATCATTTCAACAGTTAATTCAGTCACATTCATTATATTCACAATGCTGTGCAGCTATTACCACTATCTATCTCCAAAACCATCGTTATCACCCCAAACGTGCTCCTTAGGAGCCCTGCAGGTATAACTACAAGACTGGCAGTTCAGGCCCACCAGAGGCTTTGAGGGAGAAATGAGGCTGTCTGCTCTCAGAAACCCTAAGGAGCTGTTCTATTCTGTCCTACAGAATCTCTGTGAATTGGATCCAACTTAATGGCAGTGAGTTTGACTTGAGCGTTTTTATTGACCATTTGTAAATGATGGGGCTTCAAAAAGTTTATGGAAAATGGAATTAAAAGATAATAGACTTTTCCCCATGAATTTTTTGATGTCCCCCTTATATTTTTTTTTGGATAACTATTCAAATTCACTGCTCATTTTACAATTGGTTTGTTTGTCCTTACTTTTGAATTATAGTTCTCTACCTATTCTGGATACTAATCCTTTATTAGCTGTATGACGTCCAAATATTTTAAGTAGATTGTCTTTTCACATTCTTGATAATGCCCTTTGATTAACAAATGGTTTTATCTCTGATGAAGTCCAATTTATCTTTTTTATCTCTCGTTGTTCTTGCTTTTGGTGTCACATCTACGTAAGCACTGACAAATACAAGTTTGTAAAGATTTATCCCTATGTTTTCTCATAAGAGTGTTGTAGTTTTTAGCTCATACAGTTAAGTCATTGATCTGTTTTGAATTAATTTTTTATAGGATATGAGATAGGGATCCAACTTCATTTTTTCTGTATGTGGAGAGCCAATTGTCCCCAAACTATTTGTTGAAGAGCTTGCTCTCTCTTGTCAAAAATCAACTGGCCATAGGTATGTGAGCTAATTTCTGGAATCTCAGTTATATGCCATTGCAGTTTATGTCTGTACCTATGCCATTAGTAAGGAGCTCTGGTAGCATAGTGGTTACAAATCGGTCTGCTAACCTCAAGGTCTGCAGTTCAAAACCACCAGCTGTTCTGTGGGAGAAAGATGAGACTTTCTGCTCCTGTAAAGATTTGCAGCCTCGGAAACCTTGTACAGGGTCGCTATGAGTCGGAACCGACTCCATGGTACTTAACAACAACAACAACAGCATGCCATTAGTACACTGTTTTGATTACTGTAGCTTTGTAGTAAGTTTTTAAATTGGTAAGTGTGAGTTCTACAACTTTATTCTTTTTTTAAAGTATTTTGTTTGTTTGTTTTTTCCTCTCTCTCACCTGCTTGAGACCCTTTGCAATTCCATATGAATTTGAGGATCAGTTTGTCCATTTCTGCAATTTCTATATTTTAATAGGGATTGTGTTGAATTCATAGATTGGTTTGTGAAGTATTGACATCTTAACAATATTAAATCTTCAAAAACATAAACATGGGCTGTCTTACCATTAATTTAGATCTTTGGTTTCTTTCAGCTGTGTTTCATAGTTTTCAGTGTACCAGGCTCTTGGTTAAATTTATTCCTAGGTATTTTATTCTTTAAATGTTACAATAAATTGAATTCTTTTCTTAATTTTCTTTTCACATTTCTAGTGTATAGAAACACAACTGACTATGATGTGTTATAGCGTACCCTGTCATGTTGCTATATTTGTCTATTAGCTCTAGCAGCTTTCTTTTGAAATAGTTGGGATTTTTCTCTGTATAGGAATTTATAACACAATGTTGAATAACAGCGATGAAGGTGACCATCCCAGTTTTGTTGTTCCTGATGGTAGTAGGAAAGCATTCAGTTTCTCATTCTTGAGTATGTTAGTTGTGGGTTTTTCATAAATATTCTTTATCATGTAATAGTAATAACTTTTAAATGTTTGAGACATCTTTATCTGCTAGATTTTCCTGGGATAGTATTTCATAAAGGGGAGTGTCCTCTGGGTATTTTTCACTGTGTGTAAACTTGAGCAGAGTCTGGACAGTTTTGCCTCAGATGTGACAGTAATGGTGAAACTAGGTGGGGTTTCTGATAGTTCTGTGAAAGAGTCAGCGTAGACGCACTCCAGAGCCTCCAGCTCGCTCATTGCACTGCTCCTCGCCCTAATCTGTCAACATGACCCTTGTCGCTGCCATGGATAGCCCAGGGTCTGCAGTCCAGAGAGTGGGTGTCAGCCAGCTGGGCGCAGGCATTGTAATTTTCTTCGGTGTGGTATCTTTATCTGGCTATAGTATCAGGGTAATGCTGGCTTCACAGAATGAGTTAAGAAGTGTTCCCTCCTCTCTTATTTTTTGGAAGAGTTTGAGAAGGATGGGCATTAATTCTTCTTTAAAGGTTTGGTATAATTCACCAGTGAAACCATCTGATCCTGGACTTTTCTTTGTTGGGAGGTTTTTGATTACTGATCCAATCTCTTCACTTGTTATTTTTTCTTAAATCAGTTAAGGTAATGTGTATTTTTTAGGAAGTTTGCCAGTCGGGCTGCTAACCTCAAGGTCAGCAGTTTGAAACTACCAGCTGTTCTGCAGAAGAAAGATGAGGCTTTCTGCTCCGATAAAGATTTACAGCCTCGGAAACCCTATGCAGGGTTGTTACGAGTAGGAACCAACTCCATGGCCTATAACCACCACCACCAGGAAGTTTCTAGTAGGGACCATTCCCTGCTTGGTAAAATTACTGTTGTTAAGTGCCGTTGAGTTGGTTCCAACCCAGAGCGACCCTGTACAGGGTTTCCTAGGAGCAGCTGGTGAACTTGAACCACCAAACTTGGGATTTAAACCGACTTTGCAGTCCAGTGCATTAACCCACAGTGCCAAAAGTAGAGGGTCAGTAAAAAAGAGGAAGACCCCGGATTGGCACTGTGGCACCAACGATGGGTTCAATGTGAGGCTGTTGCAGGACCTGGCAGTTACTTCTGTTATGCATTCAGAAGCAACTCAACAACACCTAATAGCAACACAACCATAACAGCACCAGGAAGTTGGTCACTTCATCTATTTAACTTTTTGTACAATTGTTCATGGTATTTTCTTACATTCCTTTTTATTTCTGTATGGTATCCCCAGATTCAACTTTTTTTTTACTTCCATCTTTTTTCCTTGTCAGGTGGAATAAACAAGTACAGGAAGGGTACAGGGCAAAAAAGTACAGGGGATTGTTAAACTTTCCTAAATACTTGTCTTAGCATCAGTAAATCTGTTAACACAGAACAAATGAGTCTATTTGCATATTTGCCTCTTATCTGAAAATAGCAAGCTAGGCTTCTACCTTAGTTACAGATCTACAAGGAGCAGAAAAGGAGGGAAGCTCTTAGTGAGTGAAGAAAAGCTTGGTTTGGAGGAGTCAAGAAATTAAAACTGAGACTTGGTTGATGAACATTTCCAGAGTTATGAGACAATTTCAGGGTTTCATCTCCACTTAACATTAGCGATTCTATTTCCTAATCCCTTAGAACATGCTAACTAAAATATTCTCCCCGAGACAAGAGGACAAACTGTGCAAATATTGTTAACCAACATCTTTTTCTTTTTTTTTTTTTTTAAAGCTTTTTATTGTGAATTGAGTGAAGGTGTATAGAGCAGATCATCAGTTTTACGCTCAACAAATCACATACTTTGTTTCATTTCCATGACTGAAATCACCTCCATATACAATCAGTTAGAAGTGTTGTTGTTAAGTGCCTTTGAGTTGGTTCCAACTCATAGGGACCCTGTATCTGGTGGGTTTGAACTGCTGACCTTGTGGATTGAAGTCCAATGCTGATCCTACAGCGCCACACTCTAGTTCTTTTAACTCTTGCAGTCCTCTCAGTGTACACTTACCCTACTTCCTCCCTGTGATTCTTGTTTCCATTTCTCCTTCTCTTCCAACTCTTTGGAATTTGGTCCTTAGATAAATGTTGCCCTTTTAATATTGAACTGTTGGACATTCTAGGAAGTGCATACCTCACTAGTGTTATTGTCTCCACTATCTATCTCTCGATTACTTGGCTGAACATTGAGCTGCAAGGGTGAATTTAGTTTCAGACCTGAAGGGTGACCAAAGGCCATTGTCTTGGGCTCCTCCTGTCTCTTTCTGACCAGTTTAAGCAGGGTCTTTTATTAATTTTTTTTTTTAAGGTTTTTATTGTGGATTGAGTGAAAGTTTACAGGGTAGAACATCAGTTTTAAATTCAACAAATCACAAACCCTGTTTCATTAAAATGATTATAATCCCTTCCATGTACCATCAGTTAACAGTATTTCTTTCTATTT
>NW_006408668.1:8023365-8025289 GCF_000296735.1 Chrysochloris asiatica
GAGCCTGCTTGGTCTGGTATTCTGTGTTGTTGCTGATGGAGCGCCTCACTGCCCTTCTACCTGATCCACCATCTTGATTGTTCTCTAAGCATGGTCTTTTTAATAATTTTGAATTTTGTCCCACATTTTCTCCCACTCTATCCATGTGATCCATTTTAGAAAATTTGGTAGTGGTACTTGGGTACCATCTAGTTCTTCTGGTCTCAGAATCATGGAGACTGATGTTTACATGCTTCCTAAGTCCATTGAACTGATGGTTGGTTTCTAAGCATCTTCAATTGTCATCAGTCTTCTTTTCTCTGCACATGGAGAGACCAATTGTTGCGTGATAGATGTCACTTATAACTTTTATTTTTTTTAAAGCTTTTATTGTGAATTGGATGATAGTTTACATGGGAGAATATCAGCTTTACATTCATCCTATTGCATTTCATTTCATTGCAGTGATTACAAGCCCCTCCATTCAATTCCCTCTGTTTTTTTTTGTTTTTGTATGTACACCGAAGCACTCAGACATATACAACCATTTAAACAACCAAAGGGCATGCCCACACACCTGCCTCCCAGCTGTCAGCACATAGCCCCTCTCCCTCTCTGAGTCTGGGGTCCCCAGCAGCTCCATCTCTCCACATCATCATCTCTGCCTCCATCTCTGGTGTCACTGACTCAAGCTTTTAGGATTCCTGTTGCTATTCACCAAAGTAGGATGTAAAACATTGTCTTTATAAACTATGTTATGTCAGTTGACCATGGTGTCCCCTGAGACTATGGTCCTGAACCCACAGCCCCAACAAC
This sequence comes from Chrysochloris asiatica, assembly GCF_000296735.1. Taxonomy (NCBI): domain Eukaryota; kingdom Metazoa; phylum Chordata; class Mammalia; order Afrosoricida; family Chrysochloridae; genus Chrysochloris; species Chrysochloris asiatica. The sequence goes on from NW_006408668.1 coordinate 8,024,161, forward strand.
TTATTCTTTCAGGGTGTTTGATGATGTCTAAGAAGTTTTCATCAATTTCCCCTTGTATATTACATTTATGGATATATTTTCAGCCAAGGTAAATACCCATGTACAAATATCCTCTGTCATTCCTTTATATATTTATAGGTATAATCCCATTCTCCCTCCTATACTTGTCCAGCCTATGTATTTATCCATGGTTCTGCAAAGTCAGTTTGAACCTCAAGATTGGTGGTTCGAGCTCACCAGCTGCTCCTCAGAAACCCTATACAGGGTTGCTTTGGGTTGGAACCGACTCAATAGCAATTAAGAAAAACAACGACAACAGCCTATTTTTATTGTTGTTAAGTGCCGTCGAGTCGATTCCGACTCATGGCAACCCTGTATAGGGTTTCTGAGGAGCAGCTGGTGAGCTTGAACCACCGAACTTGCAGTTCAAACGGCTTTACAGTCTGGCACATTAACCCACAGTGCCACACCAGGACTCCTACAAATCACTGTAATGGCAAGACAGTGTATATAACAGTAGTTACCTTTTCTGCTCACTTTAACTCTTGTACTCCTCTCCATGTCTTCTCCAGCTGACATCATTCTTCTGCCAACCTCCCTCTTGTTGTATATTGCCTTCTCATCACCCAAGTCTGCATGTGTCTATCCTCTAGCCAGCGAATTACTCTACCTTCCCTGTCTTTTAGCACGACAACCTTTTCTTGACTTTTTACAATAGTAGTCTCATTGTAAACATTTTACAGTATTTGCCCTTTTGTGATTTACTAATTTCACTCAGCATAATGCCCTTCAGGTTCATTCATGTTATGAGGTGTTTTGCAGATTCATTGTTATTCTTCAAAGTTGCATAGTATTCCATTGTATGTATGCACCAAAGTTTGTTTATACATTCTTCCATTGATGGGCATTTAGGCTGTCCCCATCTTTTTGCTATTGTGAATAGTGCTGCACTGAGCATGGATGTATATATATATTTCTGTCATGGCTCTTATTTCTAAAGGACATATACCAAGTAGAAAAATGACTGGGTCATAAGCTATTCCTTTTGATAGAAGCACCATACAGTTTCCCATCGTTATTGCACCATTTTACAGCAATATGGGGAGTGTGGTGGCTCCATACAATAAGC
>NW_006408668.1:8026624-8043377 GCF_000296735.1 Chrysochloris asiatica
GGAATGGGCTCACTGGCACTTAACAACAAGAATGCCTCCTGGTGTGGCACTCTAGGATTAGCACTATACTACAAGCCAAAAGAACAGCAGTTCAAATCCACCAGCTGCTCCTCGGAAACCCTATAGAGTCGCTGTGACTTAGAACTGACTCGACAGCACTTAATAGGAGTCGTGATGTGGTGCTGCAGGATAATGTACTGGGCTTCAAGGTCAGTTTAAGCCACAAAATCAAAGTCAGCAGTTCCAACTCACCAGCAGCTCCTTGGAAACCATATACAAGGTTGCTGTGATTCAGAACCTGTTTGATAGCATTTAACAACAACGACTAGTGGGAGTCCTGGTGCAGGATAACGCACTGGACCACACGGTTGGTTTGAACTGCAAGGTCGGCAGTTCAAACTCACCAGAAGCTCTTTGAAAACCCTATACTGGGTAGCCATAAGTTGAAAAAACAACCTGAGTTCCTTGGTAACCATCACAGAATACTCCTTTTAGCAAGAAAACCTTGTCTTAACTCCTCTAACTGTGGTCTCATACAATATTTGTCCTTTTGTGATTAACTAATTTCACTCAACATAATGACAAGACTCACTCACCTTCCCTAAGGAAGGTTAGTCCTACTAGGAGTATATTCACCGTACTAAAACCAGACCTTCTACTGCCATCTGCTGGACAACTGTCATAATGTGAAATGTGCTACCATTTGTGCTAGGCACAATTTGTGCTGCCCTGGGTATGGTCTCTGTTCTTTTTTCTGCTTGCTCATCTATCTTAGCAGTATTGAGAGATTTGTCTTCCAACTTACTGGTCTGGCTTTCATCTTTTCAATTTTACTCCTTTGCCCTTTCAGTGTATTGTCCATGTCTGATATTTTATTTTTAATCATTTGGACCTCTTTTTGCAGGTTTTGAATCGTTTCCAATGCTATATCTATCTTATCTGATTGTCCCTGTAATGCTTTCCTGACTTCTTATTTTTCTCAACCCCTCTGTGGAGCATTTGGATGCACCTCAATATCATTCTCCTGAATTCTTTCTCAGGCAGTTCCAAAGCCTGCCCTCTTTATAATGGGAAGTCTAGGTCTACCTCCAGCTCATTTGTCTCAGTTACTCTATCTTGTTGCTGGACATGTGCTGATATCTTCAGTTGTTTCTTGGGCATCTTCAATAATTAGATATGTTTTTAATAATTAGATGAATGTATGTTGATGTTTTATTATGCTTTCTGATTGCCTCCAGGTAAATGTGATCAGGAGATGGGCTTCCCTTTTCACTTGTCTTATTACTCAACTCAGAGTAACTGTAGTAGGTGTTTGCTGTGTGTCTGGTGTACAGCAGCTGGTATTGGCTCTTGTCTCAATGGTGGGATTTTATAAAGTGTGATTGTAGGTTGACTATATGACCACAATTGCTGTCTCTTCTTGGGTAATGTAGGGAGAGAAAGAGCCTCCCTAAGGTAAAAGGGGAACCAAAAAACAAAACAACAACAGCAACAGATCGGATACTACTGTCTATAATCTCAATTTAAAAGCAAAAAACAAAACAAAACAAAAAAACCCTGTAGCAAAATATGAGTATGACTTTAAAGCCCCTCTCTTGGCTTCTTGCCTTCAAGGCCACCTGAGAAATTTCAAGATGTTACAGTTGCTCCTTATTACCTAACTCAGGACAGGATTTAATTTTCAGACTGTTTCATTTTTAGTCTGTCTCTCTCCCCCTCTACAGATGTTTCTCCTAGTGAGAAACAGCTCATCTCTGGCTTGAGCCATTCTGAGAGATTGTTCAGGTTTAAGCAGTTCCTATTGACTCCTCCCTCTTCCTAGATCTGTGCGCATGTGTAGTAGCACCCTTGGGGAGTGGGAGGTGTCCACTCACTCAGGCACCCCTCTAGTCACCAGAGTGGAGGTTCACAGACAGTGTGAGTCAAATTAACATGAAAAAAAAAGTTCATACTTTTATCTTCGAGGATCAGTCAGACCGCTGTGGTGGGCGCACTCCTCTGATCCTGCCCCTGCTCCATCACACCCAAGACGGCCACTCCGGGAGCCATTGGCAGCTGCAGATCAGAAAACACCACCTTTCTTGCTTCTGCTACAAACCCCACTAGCAGTAAGCCTTCAATCTTTCTAAATATTCCTTTATATGTAGTTCAGAGTTCTGGAACTATCCCCTGAATCTCTTTCATCTGGTATTCTGTATTATTGCTGGCAGAGGTCTGCAAACTCTTCTTTCTATTCCACCATTAAGCCCTGTCTCCTGGGTATGGTCTCTAAAAACAAGTCTTCTTTTATTTCCCAGTTATAGAACAAACAATATGCTCAACTGGAGGGAATTCTGGCCACCCCTTATCCAGCTCTCATATGAGGGGTGAGGCCATTTCCCTGACATCTCAGCCAAATATGACTGACTCCCAAATGTTTATGAAATAGCATCAAATTCAACAGCAAGCCTAAGCACCTAAAAGGAAGATGCTGAATTACATGATTTTTTATGGCTTTTTCTAGCTAATTTTAGTTTATGTGAATGACTAGATGTTTGCTAAGAACTGCTCTCCCCTTCCAGAGTGTGGAGTTATCACTGGGAAGCAGCTGGCTAGTCCAGGACCACAACTTCTGCCCCTTATCCCCATCATAACTTCCATTTAGATGTGGTAACTTTTTGCCAAGCTCCAGAAGAGAAGGTGCCATGGATCTCTGCTTGATAAAATCTTGGCAGAAGAATCTGAGATGGCCCAGAATTTGCCTGACAAAGCAATAAGTGAACTCCTGACACTGCTTAACTTTGAGGGTTGGTATTACCAAATTTCTGTGGACCAGTACTTCAGGGGTAAGAAACTTCTCTCTTGATGCATCAGTTGAGTTACAAATATTTTCAGATACTTTCTACACTGGTAACTACTAAGACACACTTTGTCCAATTCTGTATGATTCCTTTAGGTCTGCCGGCCAACTTTGGGGCTCTGTGACTTTTGTTCAGTAGGGTTCGTCATACACATGGACCTCACCAGAAGGAATACATAGACATCAAATTGACTACATCTGCGGAAAGAGATGATGGAAACGTTCCATATCATCAGTCAAAATAAGGTCAGGGGCAGACTGTGGAACAGACCATCAATTACTCATATGCAAATTCAAACTGAAGCTGAAGAAAATGAAAACAAGTCCACGAGAACTAAAATATGACCTTGAATACATCCCATCTGAATTTAGAGATCATCTGAAAAACAGATTTGATACATTAAACACTAAAGACCGAAGACCAGAAGAGTTGTGAGATGACATCAAGAACATCATACATGAAGAAAGCAAAAAATCATTAAGAAGACAAGAAAGAAGGAAAAGTTCAAAATGGATGACAAGAGATACTGAAACTTGCTCTGCAGCATAGAGATGTAGAGATGCTAAAGTAAATGGAAAAAATGAGGAGGCACAAGAGCTGAACAGAAAATTTCAAAGATCAACTCGAGAAGATAAAGCCAAATATTACAACAAAATGTGCAAAGATCTAGAATCAGAAAACCAAAAAGGAAGAACATGCTCAGCATTTCACAAGCTGGAGGAACTAAAGAAAAATTCAAGCCTTGACTTTTGTTATTGAAAGATTCTCTGGGCAAATTATTGAATGATGCAGAAAGCATCAAAAGAAGATGGAAGGAATACAAAGAGTCACTGTACCAAAAGGAAATGATTAATGTTCAACCATTTCAAGAGGTAGCACATGATCAAGAGTCAATGATACTGAAGGAGGAAGTCCAAGCTGCATTGAAGGAACTGGCAAAGAACAAGGCACCAAGAATTGATGGAATAAAAATGAAATCTTTCAAGAAAGTGAGGCAGCACAGGAGGCACTTACTCATCTCTGCCAAGAAATTTGGAAGACGACTATCTGCCGACTGATTGGAAGAGATCCATATTTGTGCCCATTCCAAGGAGAGGTGACCCAATGGAATGCAGAAATAATTGGATAATCTCTTTGATATCCCATGCGAGTAAAGTTTTACTCAAGGTAACCCAGAAACCGCTGCAAGCATACACTGACAGAGAACTTCTAGAGGTTCAAGCCAGATTCAGAAGAGGCCGTGGAATGTGGGATATCATTGCTGATGTATGATGGATCTTGGCTGAAAGCAGAGAATATCAGAAAGATGTTTACATGTGCTTTACTGACTACGCAAAGGCTTTTGATTATGTGGATCATGACAAACTATGGACAACATTGCCAAGTGTTAGTATTCCTGAAGACTTAATTGTGTTCATGAGGAATCTGTACCTGGACCAAGAGGTAGTTGTTTGAACAGAACAACTGAATGGTTTAAAATTAAGAAAGGTGTGCGACAAGGTTGTATTCTTTCACCATACTTACTCAACCTGTATGCTGAGCAAATAATGCGAGAAGCTGGGTTCTATGAAGAAAAACATGGCATCAGGATTGGAGGAAGACTCATTAACAACCTGCTATATGCAGATGTTACAACCTTGCTTGCTGAAAGTAAAGAGGACTTAAAACATTTACTGATGTACATCAAAGAGCACAGGCTTCGATATGGATTACATCTCAATGTCAAGAAAACAAAAATCCTCACCACTGGACCAATAAACAACATTCTTATCAATGGAGAAAAGATAAGTTGTCAAGGACTTCATTCTTCTTGGATCAACTATCAACACTCACAGAAGCAGCAGTGAAGAAATCAAACAATGTATTGTATTAGGCAAATATGCTGCACAAAATCTTTTAAAAATGTTTAAGAGCAAAGATGTCAGCTTGAGGACTAAGGTGCTCCTGACCCAAGCCATGATATTTTCAATAACCTCATATGCATGTGAAAGCTGGACAGTGAATAAGGAAGACCGTAGAAGAATTGATGCTTTTGAGTTATGGTGTTGAAGGAGAATACTAAAAGTGCCATGGGCTGCCAAAAGAACCAATAGATCCGTTTTGGAAGTAGTGCAGCCAGAGTGCTCCTTGGAGGCCAAGATGGCCAAACTTCGTCTCTCATACTTTGGACATATTGTCAGGAGGGACCAGTCACTGGAGAAGGATATGATGTTTGGTAAGGTGGAGGGTCAGAGGAAAAGAGGAAGACCTACAGTGAGATGGATTGGCCAAGTGGCAGCATCGATGGACTCAAGCATGGCAACAGTAGTGAGCTTGCCCCAGGATCGGATAGTGTTTCATTCTGCTGTGCATAAGGTCGATATGAGTCGGTACCAACTCGATGGGCACCTAACAACAACAACAACAACAAGTGTTCACCAGACACTAATTCCAGGTCCCCTTATCCAAGGTCTTGACACCTACCATCTCCTCCTTAGTGCTCTGCCAGGGACCGTGCCCGGGTTCCTACTTCAAGTGGTACTACCAGCAACCTTCTCCTTTCTTGTCTTGAGGATTCTGTCTCCTGAGAGAAATACACACGTACACACAATGTTGTTGTTACTGTTGTTAAGTGCCACTGAGTCGGTTCCAACTCATAGCAACCCTATTTCGGGTTTCCAAGGAGCAGTTGGTGGGTTTGAATTGCCAATCTTGAGGTTAGTAGTCTAGCGCTTATCCTATAGCACCACACCAGGTCCACACATATACACACCCATTTCAATGAGCTTAGATTTCCTCAAAAGACTTGAAGAAAAACTGATTCCCAGCATTGATCCTTATGACTGAACAGGAATAGGGACGGTCTCCAGTGGCAGCCACAATGGGTAGAAGATCAAGAATTCTGTCTCAGATTCTCAGACTGCAAATACCTCAGAATTTTAAGGAGCCCTGAGAGCAATTGAGTCTCAACTTTCCAACAGCCTTAGCAGTTAAAGGCTGACTAGATTAAATTACATTAATTTATTCTTCTAGAAAAGTAATGGGATGTTTTCTGTACTCAAGTGGTTCAACAAGTCATCCTATTAAAATGTATTACTTGAAGTTTATTTGTAATAACTCTGCAAGGTAAGCAATATTATTCCCATTTCTCAGGTGAGGAAAGTAAGGCCTGGTGGTTGGTGATTATATGCTGGAGAGTTGGTTCCAACTCATAGCAACCCTGAGTAGGGTTTCCAAGGCTATAAATCTTTATGGGAGCAGAAAGTCTCATCTTTTTCCATGGAATGGCTGGTAGTTTCAAACTACTGACCTTGAGGTTAGCAGCCTAACTTGTAAGCACTACGTTAGAGAAGTAAAATAACTTGCCCGGGTAGTAGGAATCCAGGTTGTGAACAAGAGCAGATCTGAGCCCAGAGCCCACAGTCTAATTGATTCCCTTCCATCAGTAGTGGAAGGGGCTGGGATGCTTTTAGCCAGGCTGCCCATCAGCTTCTTGCTCACTCTTGCCTTCCTGAACTTCCTGGTAGCTCTGGACAAGCTCTGTTAACAAATTAATCATGCTGGTGGGGACCCATTTCTGATATATTTGAATGCATTGATTATTTATTCTGACATATGTTGCTAGTTTGATAGCATTTCCCCACTGGTTCTGGCTCTACACTATTCCCTCACACTGAATGCGCATTACTCCCCTGTTCATCAGTTACTGTTTTCTCTAAGAATTCCAGGGTCGTTGTCCTACAAAGGGACCCTGAGACCGAATCTTCCCTGGTGACAAGATCTGAGACAAGCATCACAACATGTTTTTAAAATTCAGGCCTTTACTTTTCCTGTGTAAATATGAATGTAGGCATAGTTCATAGTTTAAGGCTTTAAAAATATATGAACTTTGAGCAGACACTGCTAGTTGCATTTTGTGAATAATATGAGTTTGGAACACACCTTCCTTTTTTAAACCTTTGAGCTTCCTTTTTAAAAACAAGTTAAAAATAGTCAAGTGATTCATGATAGAGACCAGAAGAGGCCCATCTAAGTCCAGAATACATACTCGAAAATACAGCACCTTTTGTATGAACTACACCAGGGCCCAATTATAGAGCATATGCATCATAACAACAGACTACAAAGATTCCAAAGTTGTCAAAACAAAATGGGGTATTTTGTTTGGTAGAAAGAAGAAAGAAAAGGAGGAGGAGGAGTTATAAAGGGGTGAGTGGTAGTGAAGGGAGGGAGGGAAGAGGGTAGAAGAGAGGAGGAAGAAAAGAAAGACATACCTGTATACATGATTTCTTTGCACCAGGCCACTCACTTTTTGTGTAATTGCAATGCATGTATGAGTGAAAGATTGAATCCAAATATGTAAGTGTTTAAAAACGGTAATAGAATCCTGTTGACTAGATTAGAAAAGAAAAGCTAGTTTCTGCAGTTGGCAAGCTTTCAACTGGCTAAGAGCTGTGCTTCAGGATGTAGATCCAAGAGATTACCTTTGTAGTTAATAAAGGGGCAATTTGCAAAGATATGGTTTGAGGATCTCATCTTCTAAAAGTCCCTGTTGCTAGCTTTCTTTGGCCTAGGATACAATTCCAATCTCCAACCCAAAGGACTCTTATTCTGGAACCAGAATAGGTTAGCTCAGTGCCCCAACACAAGGACAGAGGATATGATATAGGCTGTCTTTGAATCCCTTTGACAAGTAAGTTGGAAGAAATGCCTTTATGGAACAGATCAGTTTCATAGGGGCTAAATGTCTGGGGATCTAATTTGCTTTAAGGACTCTGAGATGGGGTGGCTTTTCTTCATCCCAGAATTTCTGCTTGCTATAGCAGTACCAAAAGTCAGGGTTTCTAGGGCACCAAGAAGATCCCGGATTCAGAAATCCGCTCCAAACCCAGCTTGTATAAGATTGAAGTTGAGTTACTATGTTGTACTGTGTTTTATATGTCCATTGCAGAAGTTGTGGGCAAGGTGAGGGGAGATGGGGAGGACTATATAATTTTCCATTGGCAAGAATATATTACTTTGCAGAAGTTAAAAAGTCTAAAAACTCCTCATGGGTTCCATTAAACAAACAAACAAACAAAACAAGTTCTGTGTGCCCACATTCAAACACTTGGAACATGTTCACACACATACTTCACAATTTAGGAAGCCTGCCTTGTGCGGTTTCACATGGACCTCACAATAATGTGGCACTTAACCGGGGCCAACATAATGTGTCCCTTTCTTCTAGATGAGAAAAGTGAGCACTCTCTTGAGGCCACACTGCTTGCAAAGTGTAATTAGAGCTGGAATGAAACCCTGGACAAGTCCAGCACTGTGCAACTGTGACCACGTAGTACACACACTGACAGCTGACTAGCTGTGTGAAGCAGGATACAGACAGATGCCTGTGCGCTCACTGCTGTTTGTCCTCTGTTTTTGTAGCTTCCCTGGGATCCTCTTCATCAGACAGGAAACTGCTCCCATAGGTCTTCACCTGGCTCTCCAGCTGGCTGAGACGCTGCTTCACCTTCATCTGAGTGGCACTGTATTCAGCCAGGAGCCGTGCAAACCTGGTCTGCAGGGTGTCCAGGGAGGACTCCAGGTATTCCACCTTTTCCTCAATGTCCTTGGGGTCCACCACAGCGTTGGCCAGGTCCTCATCGATCAAATTGTCCTTCATTAAGATTTGCCGTCCCTTCTCCTCCAGGGCCTTCTTGGCTTCAGGGTATTCGGTCAGGGCCTCCATGAGATCGTCCTTTGAGAGGCAGAACAGGTCTGAGTAACCGATGCTCCTGATGTTGGCTGTCCTGCGGTTCCCTGACTTGCTCCCCTTGATGTTTAAGATGCTGATCTCCCCAAAGTAACTCCCATCACTTAGGACCACAAATTGGGTGACCCCATCGTCAGCCACCACAGCCAGCTTGCCCTCCTTGATGATGTACATCTCTCTTCCGATGTCCCCTTTCTTGCAGATGTAATCCCCTGGGCTGAACACAGCAGGCCGCAGCTTCAGCACCAGCTCTATCAGCAACCCCGCCTCGCAGTCCTGGAAGATGCGAACCTTCTTCAGAGTGTCCAGGTGCACGTTGATGGCAATCTCAGCCTTCAGCTTGTCTGGGAGATTCTTGAGTACCTCCTTCTCATCTACTGTCTTCCTGTTGGCCCATAGGTAGTCGAACCATCGGATAACCCGTGTCTCTAAGTCCTTGGTTACCTTTCGGAACTGCATATACTGCTTGATAGAGTCAATCTTGGCCTGGAATTCTGTACGGGAAGCATTCATGTTAGAGATCATGGCACCCACGTTGCCCACAATGGTGGCAAAAATCAGGACGCCCACTAGGAAGTCTATGACCACAAAGAGATACTCCTCATCTTTGACTGGGGCTGGCGTCTCACCAATGGTGGTCAGGGTCAAGGTAGACCAGTAGAGGCTGTAAATGTACTTCCGGGAGAGGCGCCCATATTCTGGGTTTGAGATGTTTGGGTAGACCCAGGAGTCTGTCCCGAAACCAATAAACTTGGAAATGGCAAAGTAGATACAGGCATTCCAGTGGATGATGATAAGGATGTATAAGACCAAGTTCCCGATCCTGAACACATTGGGGTAGTTGGTCCTTGTCTCGGTGCGGTCAAAGAATTCAAAGAGCCGGGGAAACTTCAACAGGCGGTTGAACCGCAGTTCTGGGTAGTTCATACCCAGCTTTAAATAAGCCAGGTCTACGGGGGCCAGAGCCAACACGTCCAGCTTGAAGTGAATGGTCTTCATGTAATGCTTCCAAAGCCTGTCAGCATCTTTGACCATTAAACCTTGCTCAAGGAAGCCTAAAGAAGAAGAAGATCACGTAGACATCAATGAGGTGGCCTTTTGTTGACCATGACCCAGAGAAGATATTTTACATTATGATTACATAAGATGCAGTTGTATGTATAGAATAGAAGCTATTTCATATAACAACATTTTATTGTTTATTTAAAAAAACAACCTATTGCTATCAAATTGATTCTGACTCATAAGTGGCCCTACAAGAAAGAAATTGTCCCATAGGGTTTCTAAGGCAGCAGTCTTTCCGAAACAGTATGTTGGTAGTGTAGTGGATAATAAGCAGGGCTGCTTATTATTACTGCAAGGCCAGTAGTTCGAATCTACTAGTTGCTCCATGGGAGAAAGAGGAGGCTTTCTGTTCCCGTCAAGATTTACAGCCACGGAAACTCTACACAGGGTCACTAATTAGCAGCAGAGGAACCGACTTGGTGGCACACTGCCGCTCCACCATTACCAATCTTTCTGGAAGCTAACTTGTCCATCTTACCCCTACAGAGTTGCTAGTGGGTTTGAGCCACCAACATTTAGGTTAGCAGCCTAGTGCTTACCCACTGTATTCCCAGGCTCCACATTTATTGTTAGCACATGAAATACATTCTGATGTATCCTATCTTATGTGATTCTAACTCATTCAATTCTAATTATTTTAAAATGTAGTTCAGTTGGGAAAAGTTTAACATGATTAGGTATTAGAAGATAACAAGAAATGACTACTAAGTTTTAAAAAAGATGGAAGTTATGTAAAAAAAAATAAATCCTTTAAAGTGAGAGATACATGCTGAAGTAGTTACTGTTTGTGACTTTAAAATATTCCAGCAGCAAAAGAAGGGGTTGAGGAGAGAGGGGTTGATGATCAAAATGTTTGGAGGGACACTTGGGGGTCCATAATCATGTTCTCTTTGCTTTTGTGTATGCTTAAAAACATTAGTAATTAAACAATGTTTAAAGGCAGATCACGACCTACCAAATTCATTTCACTGATTCTGAAAGGAGCACAAGAATTGCCCAGAAGTTTTCATTAGAGCAACTTGTCCATTAGAATCACCCATTGTCACTGTTGCTGTCTCAACTTTGACTCATGGCAATCTCATGTAACTAAGTAGAACTGCCCCAGAGGGTTTTCCAGGCAGTCATCTTCATGGGAGCAAAGTGGCTGGATGAGTTCAATGTGCCAACTTTTTGATTAGCATCCAGGCACTTAACCACTGCATCACCCAGTTGAAGCCTGGGACCCATCCTAAGAGGAACAGACTGGGACATTAGACATGTGAAGCACTGATTGGTGAAATCAAATAAGTAGGCCATAATCCCTGCCCCTTTTTCTACATCTGCAAACAAATATAAAAAATTAGAGAGATTTAGTATCCAATCTGTCTAGGTGGAGCTGATGAAATGAAATGCAGACGGGTCGCTTGTGTGACTAATTGTTATCAGGACTGATTGTGAGGGTTGGAAATGTAAAGGTAGACGTTTTATAGCAAGGTAGGGAGTGACTAACTTTCCTGTCTAGGAGCAGAGGTCCCTAGGACCATCAACAGAGAAGAGCCAAGAGCAGGACCCTACCCAGAGAAGCAGTGATGCCTGAGATGGAGGCAGAGAAGATGACGTGGAGCGATGGAGCAGCTGGGGGCTTTAGATCCAGAGAGGGAGAGCGACTGTGTGCTGAAGACCGGGGGAGGTGGGGGGGGGTAGTGTTGGGGGCAGGCTTGCAGGGTATATATACCCTTTGGTTGGTTGATGATGCATGGAGGGGATTGTAACCATGGCAATGAAACAATATATGCTAGAATGAATGTCTAATGTTCTCCAATGTAAACTATCATATAATTCACAATAAAACATAAAATAAAAAAAAAAAATGAAACCACACACACAAACAAAAAATTAGAGAGACTATCATGAATGCTTTTAAATTCTGGTGAGCCTAAGGGCTCAGTGAAACATAGATCACTGGGCCTCACCCCAGACTTTCAATCTGTGGTTGTTGTTGTTAAGTGCCATGGAGTCAGTTCCAACTCATGGCAACCCTGTATAGGGTTTCTAGGGAGCGGGTGGTGGGTTTGAACTGTGGACCTTGGGGTTAGCAGTCCAGTGCTGATCCTACAGCACCACACCCGTGAGTACGTCTCATTATTTCTAACTAGTTCCCAGGAGCTGCTGCTGCTGCAGCTAGTGGTTCCCTTTGAGAATGGAATTGTCCCCTCCATGAAAAACAAGAATCATGTTTACTGTCATATATGAGGGACAGCCTGCTTCCCAGCCCCTCATTCCTCAGACCATTTGTTTGCTCTACATGTGTCTGTATTTACTGAGTCATTTTGTCTTGGGACTCGATGCCACTTTCAATTCTAAGGATTGTTTTCCTTGGGGCATGATCTATGGCTAGTTTCTATCCCTCACCCTATTCTCCCCACCCCACCTTCACCACTGCTGAGCCCCTGCTTTCTGCTGGATCTTAGGTGGGGTTAACATCTGAGTCAGGGCAACCTGTTCTGCTACCGTTGGAGACAGGGCCAGTTGGGCCCACTAGTCACACCGATGGTGCTCTGGACCTATGCTGACTTGTAGGATCAGGGAGTAGTGGACAAGGCAACAGTGTGGAAGACAATGGGGCTCTAGTTTGGCTGTGCTGCTCACTGACTGTGAATGTGGGACAAGTCATGGAGTGTCTCTGGCCTTGTTTTATTTTAATCAATGAAACAGAGATCTCCATACCTGCATTTCTTGTCTCATTTGTTGTCTCAGTTATGATAAGAAACCAAGCTGCACTTGAAAATGTTTCTACACCATGAAACCTATGGTGCAGTGAATTATTTAATATGTCTCTTCTAATCTTAGTCTGTGTAACTTCCATAACTCCCGTCAAATGACTTTTTCTGATAGGTCTGGGCAATGGAAGGTGGGAGGAGATTCTGATAGGCTGATATGATTCAGCTGTGGATCATAACAGAATACATTATAATGGTGAAAACTTGAAACTCTAGTGTGAGTATGAAATGAGCCATCTCAGAAGCAGGTGTGTGGGCTCTCACACTCAGCGGAGAAAAACCAGAGGTGTAATATGTCCTTTAGACCCTAAGATCCCTGTGAATTGAACTCCTTTGACTCAGGGGCAGAAAACTGTGACAGTGGAGGAGTGGCCAAGGAGAAGCAGTGAAGCCTGAGTACAACACGGAGCGGTACAAAACTCCAGCCCATGGAGCAAGTACAGCTGAGTGGCTCTGAGCAGGAGGCTTGCTTACAGAGTGGGCTGCCTTCAGGCACATAACTGCGAGAGCTAGATTTGCTGACCCACAGACCTAGAGCCAAGTGTCTTCAGGCTGAGGCTTACTATAGAGTTGGTGGGTCCTGTAAGCATTTATCAGCAGCCCTAAAAGAGCTCTGTAACATTGGCAAGGCAGAGGGAAGCCTGCCTGTGGGCATGGCTGAGGAGAGACTATTCTGACTAACACAATTAAGCCCTGAGCATTTATGACCCTGAATTGTAACCTGTTAACTTCTCCTGGTGTGGACTTCAAACCCCCCAGGTGCTTCTCAGAAACCCTACATGGGGTCACTATGAATTAGAACAGTCTTGACGGCATTTAACAACAACAACAATGCATTATAGGGAGTCCTGGTGTGGCACTGTAGGATAAGCAGTGGACTGCTAGCCAAAAGATTTGTATCTCAAATCCACTAGCTGCTCCTTAGAAACTCTGTACAGGGTGGGTATGAGCTGGAACGGACTCAACGGCATTCAACAACAACAACTTTCCTAATAAATTCCTAACTATGAGTATGGTGTCAGGGTTCTGTATGGCATTGTAATGAATTATTGAGCACAGACGAGAATTAAAGAGGTGTGGTGACAGATGATTTGGTGCTACATTTGTTGCAAAGTCATAGAGAGGACATGATTTTATATTAACAACTATTGCACAGGGTCATGGACTGAATTGTGTCCTCCCCGTTACCCCTTCCAAATATGTGTCAACTTGGCTACGGCATGAGTCTCAGAGGTGTGGTAGTTATGAAATGATGTAAGTACTCTGCCCACCACCATGACATGATCTGCATTTTTTTTTCCAGATCGGCCCTGATCTGATGTAATTATTATTTATATATGTTGTAAATTCTCACTTCTATAATGTTAATGGGCTGGATGCAAGCTACAGGAATTGGATTGAATCAATTTCTTGAGATTTAAAAGCAAGTCGAGTTCAGAGGGACATACTACCACCAAGAAAGAAAAACTGAGTGGAGTGTGTCGTTTGGACTTGGGATTCCTGCATTGTGAAGCTCCTAGATCCAGAGGAAGATTGGCTGAGAGGAGGCAAGGGCCTTTCGCCAGAGTCTACAAAAAGAGAATGCTTTCCCCTAGAAAGGGCACTCTGAATTTGGACTTCCAGTGTGCTTAAAACCTGAGAGACTACATTTCGGTTTGTTAAAGCCATCCACCTGTGTTGCTTCTGGTATAGAAGCACTCAAGAATTAAGGCGTACAATTTTTAGTTAAAAAGTCTTGAAAGTGACAAGCATGACTTCTACCAATGTATTTGAGATCTGTGTGCAATTTAGAAACAGGTGTCCCAAGGATGCACGGCTTGGAGCTTGAGGCACGGGTTGGTTTTTAGGCCCTTTTGGCAACCAGAGACGATCCCAAAGAAGTCAACATTAGCGTGGCCATGTCAAGTTGAGACCTCCTCATGGCAACCCCATGAGTATCAGAGCAGAACTGTGCCCAAGGAGGTTTGCAGTGGCAGATTTTTCAGAAGTAAATGGTTTGAACTGTCTTCCAAGGTCCCTTTGTGTAGATTCTAGCCTCCAGTTTTTTGGTCAGCAGGTAAGCACTACCCAGGATCTCTTCTGATTTTGTTGTTGTTCTAATGCTGTCGAGTTGGTTACGAGTTGTATAGACCCCAGTGTAGGGTTTCCAACGAGTGACTGGTGGGTTTTAATGCTGATCTTACAGCTTATCCTACAGCATCACACCAGATTTTATTAAAACTCTTCTAAAAGTCATAGAGTAATGAGCCCTGGATCCTCCAACTAACTGTTCAGAAAGAGAAACTCAGACTGACTCCCTCCAGTGTTGAGTAGTCAGAACTGGAATGGTCCAATGACATTGTAACAAACCTCACATCACAAGTGATACAAATGAGACCCAGAGAGACAGCTTGACTCCTTCCAGGCCACACAGCTAGTTGGGAGAGCGAAGACCAGAACCAAATGTCTGTTCTTTGCTCAGGGTCCTGTCCAAGGGTCCCTGGTTAAGGGAGCTTGTGGTGGTACCACCTATTCTCACTGTTGGAAGGTTCCCCAGCCTCCCTGAGTTCTCACCATCCAGGGTAGGTACCACCTAACCTAGCATTTTAGATCTTCCTGAACACGCCCCATGGTCCCTCTGGCTCACCCCCCTGATGCACCCTTTGGGCTCTGTGCCCTGTCCCCTGGCACACTCACCTGTGCGGGCTCGCACCAGCACATCCAGGACATAGAGGACATCTGCCGCATAGTCCAGGACCAGCCACAGCATCAAATGCTCCGATTGAAGCTCATCAAAACAGGCCCTAAGCCAAATGTGAGAAGGATCACTGTGTCTGGAGTAGGGACCAACCTTTGGATTAGGTCAGTGCTACAAACACTATCATTTTTTCCTGGGAACTGCCTTTCCACAGTGTTACCAGCTCAGCGAGATGACCACAGGCTCTGAGGAGGAGCTTTTCTTTTTCTATGTCACAGAGCTCTTAACAAGAAGACCTAGGATTGGCCAAGAAGGGCAGGCCCTGTTGCCACTCAGCAGGAAGGCACAGAACTCTAGCCCTCACATGTGGAGTCAGGGAATAGGACTGAATTTCAGGAGTTAAATTCCAACAGAAATATGAGAATTTCTGAGATGGTACACTGAGTAGACTTCTACAGTTTTCTGCTCTCTCTTTCTCAGACAGTTGATATTGGTTTTCCCAAACCTCTCCCTTAGCCTCCAGATAAGCATCAGCTTATCCCCATGTCCCTATCCTGCAACTTGCTCAGGAATATTCCAAAGTCCCTGCCTACCCTTAGAAGAACAGAAGCTCATCCGTGCACTCCTGTCCTGCAGGTTTGCTAGGAAGGGATCCAGGGATTCCACCCCTGCCTCAGCCCCACTTACCTTCAGAAGTGTTGTTGTTAAGTGCTGTCGAGTCAAGTTATGACTGACTCATAGCGACCCTATATAGGGTTTCCAAGGAGTGGATGGTGAGTTTGAACCACGGGCCTTGCAATTCAAACCGATCTTTCAGTCCAGTGTTTACCATGCAGCATAGGAGATGGCATTTCCTATTCTGCTTGCTTTTGCTGAGAATCCAAACCCTCTTCCCCTACATTCAGAGAGCAGCAGGTTTCCTCTGCATCCCATTGCTTACCTGCACAGCGCCTAGCAGCAGCTTGGCCCTGCCACCCTGTCCTTCAAGGTTGCTCAGGACCACTGCAAAAGCTGCTGGTTACTTTCAGAAGAGAGGCACCCAACCCTGCATTCCCATCTTGCATGCCACCACAGGAAAGTCCCAGAAACACCACTGACTCACCCCTCTCTCCCTGCATCTGGGTCCCATATCATGCGCAGGGCAGTCCTGAAGCCCTGTGTGCTCTCAGAAGTGCCAACGCATCCTGAAGACTTGCTTAGGAATGGCCCCAAACCTCCCACCGTCCCTGTTCTGCAGGCATGCTAGGAATTGTCCCAAGCCCCTTTTTGATCCGCAGAGAGCAGAAGCTCATCCCTTCATCCCCAAGTGGTAGCCTGCTTGAAAACCAGTTGTCCTGGAGTCAATTTTGATTCCTGGTGACCCCAGGTATGTCAGAGCAGAACTGTACTCCATAGGTTTTTTTTCAGAAGTAGATTATCAGGCCT
Organism: Chrysochloris asiatica; assembly: GCF_000296735.1. Taxonomy (NCBI): domain Eukaryota; kingdom Metazoa; phylum Chordata; class Mammalia; order Afrosoricida; family Chrysochloridae; genus Chrysochloris; species Chrysochloris asiatica. The sequence continues at coordinate 8,043,122 of NW_006408668.1, forward strand.
TTCTTCCTGGGTGCCTCTGGTTGAACTCAAACCTCCAATCTTTCCAAGCAGTGTAAAACATTTGCAGCACCCAGGGACTTCACACCTTGCTTAGGAAAACCCCATGCCCGCTGCTTGTGTTTAGGAGAGTAGTAGCTTGCTGTTGAGTCCCCGTCCTTCACACCTGTCTAGAAATCCTCCAAAGTCCCTGCCTAGCTTCAGAAAAGCAGCATCCCAGTCTGGCAAGCTAACTGGAGAATGCACCAACCACCTCCCA
>NW_006408668.1:8043611-8049966 GCF_000296735.1 Chrysochloris asiatica
TGCAGGCTAGCTTAGAGACACTTCGAAGACTCTGCTTACCCTCAGAGAAGAAGTCCCTGGCTCCAGGGCACTCTGCCTTGCAAGTCTGCTCAGAAATGCCCCAAAGTCCTCTGCTTGCTCACAGAAGAGTAGCACCCAGTCTTCCTCCCAGTCCTGCAGGCTTGCTCAGGAACATTCCAAAGACCTCTGGCCCAAGCGATGTACCCACCCTGCAAACTGGCTCAGAAAGACCCCAAAGCCCATGACTGTATTCAGCATCAGCTTACTTTTGCATCTGGTCTTGAAACTGCCTCTAAAACATCCTAAAGCCCACCTCCAGTCCCTGCTTATTTCGGGTCATAGTTTGTTCTGCACAACCCCTGCCCCCACCGTCAACTGCAGGCCTGCTCAGAGAACAGCAAACCTCCCCTGCACCCTCTAAAATGCAACCCCATTCCCTTAGAAGCAAATTGCACCTATGTAGCTATAGGATAAGCACTGGACTACTAACCACAAGGTGGTGGTTCAAACCCATCAGTCACTCCTTGGAAACCCTACACAGGGTTACTATGAGTCAGAGTTGACTCGATGGCACTTACCAACAGCACAACTTGCCTAAAAATGTCCCGAAGTTCCAGAACTCATAGCGACCCGGTATAGGGTTTCCCAAGAGCACCTGGTGAGTTTGAACTGCTGACTTTGCAGTTAGCAGCTCAGTGCTCATCCTATAGCACCACACCAGGTCACCTTGTTATTTTATAGATGGAGACCCTGAAGTACACACCTATATGGTGATGGGAGTGAAACTCAGACCTCTGTCTCCTAAGCATGGCTGCCATAGCTCCCTCCCTGTGCCCTCTCCTCCTTGGGGGAGCTCTGCCCATACCTGCAAACCAGCATGCACCAATTGTAGAAGATCGGCATGGCGATGATGGTGAGCCAGTGGTAGTACAAGTTGCTGGAAGGGTCCACCATTATGGCCTCCTTCTTCCTTCTGAAAATACAGACACACAAACAGTGCAGTAACTTGGATTCGTTTAGAGACTCCAACACAATCTCAGGCTGACTCTCAAGAGGTGGTCTCCCATAACAGGATGCTCCCTGTCACAGGGGACACATGGAGGGTCTGTATGGAGAGATGTCCCAGTTCAACAATGCCTGGAAGTCCAGCATGAGCCACGTTGACTGCAAGAATGGGAAAAACATTCCCATGCACCTGTACCAACTTCCATGCCCGCAGGATTCTGGGAATGAAGACGCAGCAGGGTAATGTCCCCGAGGGCTGTGGAGCGAACGTTAGAGACATCTGGGGGAGCTCATTAAAATGCTGATTCCCAGGCCCTCACCAGCTGGTTGAATACTGAATATTGTCCAGATGGTTCTGAGGCAGTTCCTCTCTGGGCTGAATTGTGGGGTCCTAGAGTGCTCCCTTGGGGACTCTCTCCATTCCACTTATCTTGTTTGTACACATGATCTAAAGGCTCATTTCCAAGCCCTTGGATCCTGCCTATCCACCAAAACCCATGTATGAGCAATCTAAACTGTGCAGTCCAAGAGACATCTTCAACTTACTCAGAACGTGCTGTGGATGTCACGTGCTTATTGGGGGTAGGACTGACTGCTCACCTGAGTCTGCAGAAAACTCTCTTCACCTGTAAGGCCCTTTTGGGCTCCCAGAGCTGGAGCAGGACTGTTCCCATAGAACAGGATGCTCACAAGATTCTGGTCTGGGACTGACTGCTATTTTTCAGCCCTAGGCACTGCCTCTTCAGGACTGATGTCAGGGCCTGACCGAGTTGCACTGAGACACCCCGTGTTGTGGACACCCCATGGGGAGGGGTCAGGACACAGCCCCATGTCTGGGCTGTGACCACTAAATGCTGTCTTGGTGGCAACTTTGCTCAATACTTAACTCCTCTTGTTTGAGACATTTTTCCTTCTCCTTGTCTTCCTTTTTCTCTTTCTCCTCCTTTCTCGCCTTATCACTAGATGATACTAATGACATTTAGCGATTTTCAGACACCAAAGACACTTCCATAGAGAGAGGAGAGGGTGGGGGTGCAGCAACCTGGAGGGGAGGGCATGAAGTAGGAAGTAGATATTTCCAGCACACTGGGAATAAATAAGGTGATTGATTTCTTTATTATTATTGTTATTGATCCTTAAGTGTGAGGTAAACCATCCCATGAAAGCATATTAAAAAAGAAAAGAAGAAAACAGTTGCTATCAAGTTGACCCCAACCATGGTAACCCATGTGGGCAAAGTAGAACTGGCATCTGCTTTATAAAAAATCAGCCATTAGAACCCTCATGGAGCAGACTATCAGATCGCCAACATTTTAGAAGCAGGAAACAGGCTGCTGAAACACTCAGTTGCCAATGCGTGCTACTTTTCATGAAAAAGGAAGGATAACTCTGAGGGCAGCGACACAAGCTCAGAGGGCGGGGCCACGACCCACAGAGGATTGAAACCTAACGGTGCTTGCCTGACTGGATTTCAAAATGACTTGGGGTCAGTGACTGCTTTTTCTTTACATTGTTTCCATTCTTCCTCCTCCCTTTTGTGAGAGAAAATGGCTGTTTTGCTCTTACATTTGGGGAGCACAGAACTCCTTTGCAGGTTCTACTGTTGTTATTAAGTGCCTTTGAGTCATTTCAGACTCGTAACAACCCTGTATAGGGTTTCCAAGGAGCGGCTGGCAACTTTGAACTGCTGACCTTTGTCATTTCCTTCTGAGTCCTTATTGGCATGATATCCATCATTCTATTAACATCCTATTCAAAGCAATCTAGACATTTTTTCAAAAATCATGCTTATAAAAAAACCTCATTCTGATTCCAAAGCTATTTGCACATTACAAGGTATTTTACAGAAACAATCCATTTCTGGTGTCAAAACCTACATTAGTTTTCTATGGCTGCAATAACAAATGAGTACAAATTTAGTGGCTTAAAACAACATACATGTATTATCTTACAGTTCTGCAGGTTAGAAGCTCAGTATGGGTCTAAAATCAAGTTGGCAGTCTGCATTCCTTTGAGAGACACTGGAGGTAGAATTCTTTTATTGCTCGTCATGATTGGTGGTAGAATTCTGCGCCTTGCAGTTGTAGGACCTAGGTCTCATTTTCTTGCTGGCTGTAAGTTTAGGATCATTCCCAGCTTCTACTCTAATCTTTATTATTTCCTTTCTTCTGTTCACTGTAGGTTTCCTTTGCTGGTCTTTTTTCAGTTGTTGGAGATGTTGTGTTAATGTACTAATTTTGGTTCTTTCTTCTTTTTGGACATGTGCATTTATTGCAATAAACTGTCCTCTCAGCACTGCTTTTGCCATGTCCCAAAGATTATGGTATGTTGTGTTTTCGTTCTCATTTCTTCTCAAGGAACTTTGTGAGTTCATGTTTAATTTCTTCTACTACCCAGTAGCTTTGAAACAAGGTGTTATTCAGTTTCCATGTATTTGACTTTATGTCCTTGGTCTTCCTATTGTTGATTTCTATTTGATAGCATTGTGGTATAAGAAGATGCTTTGTAGTATTTTGTTGTTTGTGAAATTATGGAGGCTTGTTTCGTAGCCTAACACATGGTCTATTCTGGAAAATGTTCCATGTGCACTGGAAAAAAAATGTGTATTGAGCTGTTATTGGGTTGAATGCTCTGAAGTCTATGAAGTCCAGTTGGCTGATTGTGTTGTTTAGTTCCTCTGTGTCTTTCTGTTTGTTCTATCCATTTTCAAAAGTGGTGTATTAAAATCACCCACTATTATTGTAAATTTGTCTACTTCTTTATGCAAATCTATTAGAGTTTGCTTTATATATTTTGGAGCTCTTCCACTGGGAGCATAGATATTTATTATCATTATGTCATTTTGTTCAATTGTCCCTTTAATCATGAGATAATGTTCATCTTTATCTATTATGCTGGGTTTTGCCTTAAAGTTTATTTTATCAGAGATCAGTATTGCCACTCCTGCTTTCTGCTCCCGTAAAGATTTACAGCCTTGGAAACCCTGTACAGAGTCGCTATGGGTCTGAATTGACTCGACGGCACTTAACAACAACTACAATCCACTTAGTTGTCATACAACCCTATGAGAAGGCTTCAAAAAAGTTCATGGAAAAATGGAATGAAAATGATCATGGAATTTCCCACAAACTTTTTGAAGCCCCTTGTTTGAGTAAGACATTATTACAACAATTCCTATTTTACAAGCCAGGAAACTGATACATGGAGATGTTTGATAACTTGCCCAAGGTCAAAAAGCTCTTAGATGCTGAGTTGGGATACAAATGTTATTAACCAGTACAGCACATACTCAATATATGTGCTTAGAAAAAACTAATAGTGGCACTTCACTGTTAACATGAAATGTACTTTCTGTATGTGCATTCTTGTGTGTGACTTTATTTTCTAAGTTTTAGACAAGGAATATATTGAAAAGTAAGTAAGAATAAAAAATATATAAAAATTATTAAATGAGAAGAGCAAGGTCAGTCACCAGCCTCCGTTTCCTTGACTCTACCTTATCATGTGATCCCTAAGGTCTGTTTTCTACCACTGGAGTTTTAGCACCAAGGCACCAGCAGAGGGTGCTGCTCGCACACTCATAGGGCTGGCTTAGGTCTGCACAGAATTTAATGACATCACATTTGTGGTCCCAGGTTACACACTTTGGTCTTTCCTCTGCCTGACAACTGTGGAGGGCTTAGGGGACCAGTGCCGTCCAGCCAATCCCTGAGTACCGCAACAATACTGGTTTTGGCTAGGAAGAGTTGAACAGGGAGGAGAAAATTATTCAGAACCCCATGCAATCAGGTGAAAAGGCCAGAAAGATGGTGGAATCAATGAGGAGAGATGTCTGTATCTTTTCTATCCACATGGCCTCTTTGGGGGACAGTCCCCAATTTTGTCCTTAGGTCCTTGGCTACAGTGTTAACCCATAATCCATACACCAAAATCCTACTGCCACCCAGTCAATTCTGACTCATTGCGACCCTACAAGTCAGAGTGGACCTGCTCCTTAGGGTTTCAAAGACTATAACTCTTTATGGGAACAGACAGCTTCATCTTTCTCCCACAGAGCCCTGGTGTGTTTGAACTGCTGACCTTGCAGTCATACTTGTTGTTAAGTGCTGTCAAGTCAGTTCTGACTCATAGCGACCCTGTATAAAGTTTCCGAGGAGCAGACGGTGAGTTTGAACCATTGACCTTGTGGTTCAAGCTGACTTTGAGGTTGAGTGCTTATCCTATGGCATCATACCAGAACTCCTTTGACACATAAGGTTGGTGTTTTGTGCCATCAAGTTGGTTCCAACTCATAGTGACCCTGTATAGTGTTTCCAAGGAGCGGCTGGTGAGTTTGAACTGCTGCCCTTGTGGTTTGGTAGAACTTGTAGATAAAGAATAGAGGCTGTTGCTGCCAGTACTGCCCACTGTTTCCCCCCACCCCCACCCAGCCCCAATCCTGGATTGAATTGTATTTCCCAGAAATACTTGCTGTAAATCTTAACCTCTATGCCTGTGTTGGAGTCCTGGTGTGGCACTGCAGGTTAATGTACTGGACTGTAAGGTCAGTGTAAACTCCAAGATCAGTGGTTCAAGCTCACCAGCCACTCCTCAGAAACCCTATCCAGGGTCACTATGAGTAGGAACCAACTTGATGGCACTTAACAACAATATGCCTATGGTTGGAACCCTGGTAATACGGTGGAATAAGCACTGGGTTGCTAACCACATAGTTGGTGGTTCAAACCTACCAGCTGCTCTGAGGGAGAAAGATGAAGCTTTCTACTCCTGAGTCCTGGTGTAGCACTGGACTTCAAGGTCAGTTTGAACCACACGGCCAGTGATTCAAAACCACCAGTCGCTCCTCAGAAATCCTAGATAGGATTTCTCAACTCAACAACACTTAATACCAACAACAAAAAGATGTACAGCCTCAGAAACCCTATACAGGGTTGCTCTGAGTTGAGGTCAACTCAATGGCAGTGGATTTTTTGGTTTCTGCCTGTGGCCGTAAACACATTTGGGTGTGGGTTGTCTTTGTTATATTAAAGAGGTAGGATTAGTGTAGGGTGTGTCTTGAGTCAATCTCTTTTGAGATTGTTGTTAAGTGCTGTTGAGTCAGTTCTGACTCATAGCAACCCTATATAAGGTTTCTGAGTAGCAGCTTGAACCGCCGACCTTGCAGTTCAAATGATTTTGCAGTCTGGTGCATTAACCCACAGGGCCACACCAGGACTCCTCTTTTTTTTTTTTAGTGTTTTATTGTGAATTATGTGATCGTTTACATGGGAGAATATTAGTTTTACATTCATCCTATTGTATATCATTTTATTACCATGGTTACAATCCCCTCCATGCATCATCAACTAAC
>NW_006408668.1:8050126-8068629 GCF_000296735.1 Chrysochloris asiatica
TGCTTCTCTGAGTAGGGTCCCGCTCTCCGCTTTTTTACCTTGATGGTCCCAGGGACCTCCGCTCCTAGATTGAAAAGTCAATCACTCCCCTCCTTGCTACAAAACATCTACCTTTACATTTCCAACCCTCACAAGAAGTCCTGATAATAATTATTCACTATTGTGTCACAAGAGACCCATTCTCATTTCATTTCATCAGCCCTGCCTAGACAGAATGGCTACTACTCAGTGGAGATTCTACCTTCCTCCACACCCTCTGGATCTAGGTTCCCTCTTGAAAGCTTATAAGCCAGTTACTTCTTGCCTTTGTAGCCCCCACCCCCCATTTTGGGTAGCCAATGTCCAAGTTGCCCATCCCTGTCCTCTCCATGTGTGGAAGGAGTGGGGATGATCCTTGCTGTAAAGATTTGTTCCCTCTTCTGAGCTACTGCATCCATAGGTGTAGGTCAAGTTCATGAAATTGTATCAGATTACTCTTTTTTTCCTCTTCTTTCTTCTTCTAGTTGAGCACTGATGATCCAGTCATTGAAGCCAGGTCAAGTGGGTATTATCTGCAAGTGTGGGTGTTCTTGTGCATATACCCTCTCTTCTTATCAGCTGGACGCTCCACTCTCCACTCTAGTCCTCTGTGGCTATGTCACTGACTTTGGGCCCAAGAGTCCCCAGGTCTTGCCACATTGCTGGCCAACCAGGTCTCCACCCGGGTTCACACGAGTCTATTGAACGTTGTAAGGCTTAGCTTGGAGCTTCATTGTTGTTTTTCCCTCACTTCCCCTTATTGGAGACGGACATGGTCACCAATCAGCACGTGTATTCCCATTAAGTCTTAGTCTTGGAAGGGGGCTTGCTCAGGGGAAGGACTCCTCTTTTGAGATACGTTTTTAAGTGCCATTGAGTTGGTTCAGACTTATAGCAACCCTGTATAAGGTTTCTGAGGAGTGGTGAGCTGGAACCGCTAACGATTAGGGTGGCAGCCCAGTGCTTACTCTACAGCATGTAACCAGGACTGGTGGTGGTTGTGGTTGTGTACCATGGAGTTACTTCTGACTCTGTATAAGGTTTCTGAGTCTATAAATCCTTATGAGAGCAGTAAACCTCATCTTTCTTCCTTGGAGCAGCTGGTAGAGTCAAACTGCTGACCTTGTGGTTAGCAGCCCAGTTTGTAATCCACTATGCTTCCAGGACTAAGAGAAATTAAATGCAAGCGAGCATACAGAGATGGGGGAAAAGAGATGCCAAGTTACATGAAATCACCCAGAAGCAGCTCAGACAAGAGCCAACAGAGAGGGAAAGCCTTCTGCTAAAATCAGCACCCTGAATTTGAACTTTCAGCTTCCTAAACTGAGAGAAAACTGGCTTCTGTTTATTAAAACTATCCATTTGTGTTATTTCTGTTATAGCAGCAGTAGCTAACTAAGATATGCCACGCCCTCATGCCTTACTCATCTCCCCTAACCCTCCCTTAACCCAGGTACAAAGGATCTTAGCCCATGGTCCTACTGCCGGATCATTTCCCTGACTGATAACTTCATGTATCAGGGTTTCCCGGGTCCTTACTAGCAAAACTGGCATTAACTAAGCACATATCACAATAGCCATGGTTTTGCAGATGAAATGATTGAACTTTTCTTGATGGCAGGAAATTGAGTCTCTAGATTTGATATGATACAACATATGCAAAATAAAATATAAACAAGGTTCATGGAAGGAAAGAGATAAATGTTTGGAGGAACAAAGAGGGAATTAATAAGCAAAAGTGTTAGTATATTTTCCTTTTAATGAGAAGAAATTGGCATTTCTTGCCCACATTAATGATTTCCCCCCTGATCTCCAACATCTGCAGATTCCCCACCCCCACCCCACCCCCATCTACAATATCTCCATGTTCCATCCCTGTCCTTGGCAAGATCGTCCATAAAGAGGTGTGGAAGCTGGATGCACATGTACACATGGGTAAGGCTCATGCCTGCGCACATGCACACACACTCCCTGGGCTCTTGAGTAGTACTTGCCAGAATCACTCATCAACCTGCTCCTGCTAGCTCAGCTTTTGGTGATAGAAAAAGGAATTATAGCAGATCACCATTTCAAGAGGCTATCCATTGGAAACATTGACACTTTCTCTTTCCACTGCCCTGAAGTTATCCTCAAAATTGGCCTGAAGATAAAGGCATTTCATGATGCACAGGAGCTTGAAGTTCAAGAGCAGAAAATGCATTTTCATCATGAAGGAGAATATCCACTGCTCTGTAAAGAAATTCCAAGTTTGCACCCTCAAATATATACAGAGCTAGGATGTTAATATGAGTTAATACCACTATTATTCAAATTTACGCACCAACCCCTAAAGCAAGTGAGGATGAAATAGAAGAATTCTACCAACTGCTTCAATATGAAATTGATCAAACATGCAATCAAGATGTACTGATCATTACTGGTGATTAGAATGCAAAGGTTGGGAGCAAAGAGGAAGGATCAGTAGTTGGAAAATATGGCCTTGGTGATAGAAATGATGTTGGAGAACACATGATAGAATTTTACAAAATCAATGATTTGTTCATTTCAAATACCTTCTTTAAACAGTGTAAGAGACAACTATACATGTGGACCTCAACAGATGGAATACACAGAAATCAAGTTGACTATATCTGTGGAAAGAGATGGTGGAAAACAAGTCAAAACAAGGCCAGGAGCAGATTGTGGAACAGACCATCAATTGCTCACATGCAAATTCAGACTGAAGCTGAAGAAAATGAAAACAAGTTCATGAGAGCCAAAATATGACCTTGAATATATCCCACCTGAATTTAGAGATCATCTGAAGAACAGATTTGATACATTAAACACTAAAAACCGAAGACCAGAAGAGTTGTGGGATGACATCAAGAACATCATACATGAAGAAAGCAAAAATTCATTAAGAAGACAAGAAAGAAGGAAAAGATCAAAATGGATGTCAGAAGAGACTCTGAAACTTGCTCTCCAGCATAGAGATGCTAAAGCAAATGGAAGAAATGAGGAGGTACAAGAGCTGACCAGAAAATTTCAAAAGTCAGCTCGAGAAGACTCAGTCAAATATTACAACAAAATGTGCAAAGATCTGGAGTCAGAAAACCAAAAAGGAAGAACGTGTTTAGCATTTCTCAAGCTGGGGGAACTGAGGAAAAAATTCAAGCCTCGACTTTTGTTATTGAAGGATTCTCTGGGTAAATTATTGAATGATGCAGAAAGAATGATCAAAAGAAGATGGAAGGGCCATGGGAGCCATGACTGATGACGAAGTCATATGGAAACATCTGCTAATTGATGGGGATGATGCTGGAGATGATCGAAGAATTAACCTGTTAAGGAAGAGTTTCATTAAATGCTGCAGCTCTGGATCCCTTTAAGAAGCGGGATACAATTAATACCAATTGTCACTACGTGAATCGTCAATGGGCAAAACCTTGCTGGTATATGATATGAATCTCAAATGTAGCATCGCTGGAGCACATGAAAAAATTGCTGAGTGCAAAAAGCAAATTCTTCAAATAAAATGAAAACGAAAAAATTTCCAAGAATACGATGCTTTAGCAAAAGTAATTCTGCATCATCTAGACAGGCACGAGACATTAAAGGAACTAGATGCTCTAAGAAAAGAATAAGAGTGTCTTTCACATATTAAAGTGTTGAAGATAAGCTGGAATTGAGACGGAAACAGTGTCATATTCTTTGTAGTACCATCTATGAACTTCAGCAAACACTGAAAAATTATGAAAAGCTCTTGGAGGTAGAAGAAGCTCAAGAAGCAAGCATGGAAACAGATTCTAAGCTAATTATCAAGAGTATTGAACTAGCTATATGATCTTATTGCTTAGAAATTTTAGTGCTTTTGATATATTTAAGATGTCTGCCATGAAATACTTTGGTTTTATAAATAATTAGTGCTCATTTTACCTGTATTTCTTCATACAAAATGAAATAACTTCAGTATATATTTATATGGCTTTATTAAAATTCTTTTTTATTCTTAACCTTAAAAATTCAGAAGCAGTCCCAAAATGATGAATAAAGTGTTCTGAAACAGGAAAAAAAAAAAAAGAGGGAGGAAGATAGAAGGAATACACAGTCACTGTACCAAAAGGAAATGGTTGATGTTCAACCGTTTCAAGCCATAGCATATGATCAAGAGCCAATAGTACTGAAGGAAGAAGTCCCAGGTACACTGAAGGAATTGGCGAAAAACAATGCACAAGGAATTGATGGAATAAAAATGGAAATCTTTCAAGAAAGTGATGCAGCACAGGAGGCATTCACTCTTCTATGCCAAGAAATTTGGAAGACAACTATCTGGCCAACTGATTGGAAAAGATCGTATTTGTGCCCATTCCCAAGAGAGATGACCCAATGGAATGTGGATATCATAAGACAATATCTTTGATATCCCATGCGAATAAAGTTTTACTAAAGGTAATACAGAAACGGCTGCAAGCATATATTTACAGAGCACTTCCAGAGGTTCCAGTCGGATTCAGAAGAGGATGGGGAATGAGGAATATCATTGCTGATATCTGATGGATCTTGGCTGAAAGCAGAGAATACCAGAAAGATGTTTACCTGTGCTTTATTGACTATGCAAAGGCTTTCGATTGTGTGGATCATGACAAGCTATGGACAACATTGAGAAGTATGAGTATTCTAGAACACTTAATTGTGCTCATGAGGAATCTGTACATGGACCAAGAGGCAATTGTTCGAACAGAACATGGGTACACCGGATGGTTTAAAATTAAGAAAGTTGTGCGACAGGGTTGTATTCTTTCACCATACTTATTCAACCTGTATGCTGAGCAAATAATCTAAGAAGTTGGGTTATATGAAGAAAAATGTGGCATCAGGATTGGAGGAAGACTCATTAACAACCTGCGATATGCAGATGATACAACCTTGCTTGCTGAAAGTGAAGAGGACTTTAAATATTTACTGATGAAGATAAAAGAGCACAGCCTTTAGTATGGATTGCATCTCAATGTAAAGAAAACAAAAATCCTCACCACTGGACCAATAAACAACATTCTTATCAATGGATTGAAGTTGTCAAGGACTTCATTCTTCTTGAATCAACCATCAAAACTTATGGAAGCAGCAGCTAAGAAATCAAATGACATATTGCATTAGGCAAATCTGCTGCACAAGACCTTTTTAAAGTGTTGAAGAGCAAAGACGTTAGCTTGAGGACTAAGGGGCACCTGATCCCAAGCCATGGTATTTTCAATAATCTCATATGCATGCGAAAGCTGGACAGTGAATAAGGAAGATTGTAGAAGAATTGATGCTTTTGAGTTACTGTGTTGGAGGAGAATATTGAAAGTGCCATGAGCTGCCCAAAGAACCAACAGATCTGAGTTGGAAGAAGTGCAGCCAGAGTGCTCCTTGGAGGCCAAGATGGCCAAACTTCGTCTCTCATACTTTGCACATTTTGTCAGGCAGGACCAGTCTCTGGAGAAAGATACCATGTTTGGTAAGGTGGAGGGCCAGAGAAAAAGAGGAAGAGCCCCAGTGAGAATGATTGTCAAAGTGGTAGCATCAATGGGCTCAAGCATGGAAACAATTGTGAGGTTGACTCAAGACTGGGCAGCATTTCGTTCTGTTTTGCATGGGGTTGCTATGAGTCAGTGCTGACTCGATGGTACATAACAACAACAGGATGTTAAAGAATGAGATGTTTCTCCAGTTGAATTCCCGTTGCTTTATGGATGAAGTAAATGAGAGTCATAGAGCTCCACACAGCCATCTGTCCCCCACTTGTCCACAGGGCTGGGTTTTCCAATTAGAGAACCAGGATTCCAGAACGGCCTACTGGTATTTAGGAAGAGTGAAAAGCAGGAGCATGTAAGGAGGGAGACAAACTGGGGGCTTCTACATACAGGGGGTTAGCCTTTGGGGCAGGGGAAGAAGAGCTGGGCTCTGCTCATAACGTAAGTACTCACTCCTTCCTCATGTTGTTGCAGTTGCTGGCACTGTTTCTGGTCAGGGGCCAATCACTGCAGGGAGGTAGACAGAACGCAGCTTTGAGGAATCTGAACTCACAGAAGTAGAAACACTTGCCTGTCTGTGGCCACTGCAAACCCACTTTTAGAAGACCATGGTACCTGAAGTCAGTGACTGATGACACCTGGCTGACTCGCAAAGTGCCTCTCTACAATGCCAACCATCTCCCTTAGTGTCTTGTTGGCTACTTCTACTTGCCCTGCCCAAGTCTCTCTCTTCCCATCGGTGACGTTCTGATCATCTGTAAATTCCTGAGACACCAAAACTGCTTTAATGTGTTGATGGAGTAGCAGTACAGCCCCATGGAGTGTAGTGGCCAGGACTTTGTTACATTTCTGTTCCAGGATCACACAAGACCAAACCTTGACAGAGCAGCTCAACGTTTACACAGGGACCCAGCCTTCTGCAGACACTTCGCAGGTAAGACTTTGCCTCAAACAATCCAAAATCTTCCTTGCCAAGAAAGCCTTCCGGATTGATCACCTATTATCCCACAGCATCATACTGTACCTATCCACCTGGAACCTTCCAGGTATCTGTGGCATGTTGTTCAGTGTTGTTGAGTCAAATTTGACCCATAGTGATCCTGTATAGGGTTTCTGAGGAGCAGCTGGTAAGCTTGAACTGCCGCCTTGCAGTTCAAACGGCTCTGCAGTCTGGTGCATTAACCCACAGCACCACACCAGTCGAATCTTATTCTGATGTGGTCCTGGTTCAATTCTCTGCTCCTCTTGTCACATTTTAAAGTGGGTAAAGTATCAAATATTCATCCACACTAAAGTATGACTATAGAGTTGCTCCTCGGCAACCCTATCCAGGGTCACTATGGGTCGGAACCAACACGATGGCACTTAACAACAACAACAACAATAGTAAAGAATTTTATTAAACCAAGGAAGTCTCTGTTTGCCTAAAAGGAACTGAAACAGTCAGGCTGGAAAGTTCTGGAATGTCTGACTAAGTCTCTTTTTCCTTTTCTCCGCCTTCTTTCTCCTTTTTCCTCCTCCATGTTTTCTCCTTCCTCATCTGCCATCTCCCTGTCTTTCTGGCACAGCAGTGAAGAAGACGCTGATCTCACTCACAATCTGGGGTATATTATATGGTCCTGGGACTCTGGGATAGTCCTGCATGTATCATGGTCAGTATCCAGCCTGGGAACCAAGAACACGCCTACAGGCCCTCTCAGGTTTCCTTTTCATAGCCCAGTGTGCCTGAAGGGTTTGCAATTCAAGCTTATGTGAAAACATATGCTTAAGAATGCTCTACAGGGGTCTTACCTCTCAGTCATCATTCTCATACCATTCCCCAGGACAGAAGACTGAAAGTGGGCCTCCTACTCATGTGGACTACTACCGAGAAGTTTCTTGAAAACCTCATATTTGATCTTACGCATAATTGCACATTGTACAATCTATTGCGTAACGTAATGTTATCACCCACACACTGCGCACACAAACAATTATAGAACTAACGTGAAAGCTCCATGGAGATCCATCATGTGTCTCCTGTGACCCCATGACCTTCCTTTGCCCAGGAAGAACTTAGAGGCCCTGGTGGAGAAACCCAAATCTGAGCCCTTCTTCTAATTCGATGCAAACACAGAAGGCATTTTCTCTAGCAAATTACACAGGGACCTTCTGGTTTACAGAAAACATACTTGTTTTCACCTTTACATCTTATAAATTTTGGCACGACCTAGAGGGACTCAACCAAGTTATTTTCAACCTTCTTTTTCAGAAAGCAGGAGTCAACTTGCTGTGGTAAGCTTCCCCTCACTCCCTGTCTTACCTCGTCTCCTCTCAGGATTGCCCCAAGCATCCTAAAGGGATCCTGCTCAGGGACAATTGGTTTGATCTGTCGTGGCCCAGTGGTCTCTCCCCATACCACTCACAGGGGAGACAACTGTGTGAGAGAGGCTGTGTGTCTGTTGTGTGTGAGTGAGAGTGTGTGCGTCTAAGGGGTGTGTGACAGTGTGAGTGTTGTATTTTGTGAGTGTGTCAGTGTGTGAATTTAAGTGTGAGACTGTGTGAGTATGCATGTATATGTGAGATTGTGTATCTGTGTGAGAGTCTGAGAGTGTGTATGTTGTATGAGATTGTGTGAGTGTGTATGTGTGACGTGTGAGTGTGTATGTATGAGCTTGTGAGTGTGTATATGTGTGGTTGTGAGTGTATGTTGTGTGATATTGTGTGTGCAAGTGTGTATGTGTGTGAGAGTGTGAGTATGTTGTGTGACACTGTGTGTGTGTGTGAGATTGTGAGTGTGTACGTGTGTGTAATTGTGCGAGTGTGTATGTGTGTGAGACTGAGTATGTATGTGTGTGAGATTGTGTGAGTGTACGTGTGAGTGTGCGAGTGTGTATGTGTGTGTGAGACTGAGTGTGTATGTGTGTGAGATTGTGTGAGTGTACGTGTGAGTGTGCGAGTGTGTATGTGAGATTGTGTGTGTGAGATTGTGTGTGTGTGAGACTGTGTGTGTGTGAGATTGTGAGTATAACTGTGTGAGAAACTGTGAGTGTGTATGAGACTGTGTGTATGTGCGTGTACTGTGTGATTGTGTGTGTATGTGTGTGAGATTGTGTGAGTGTGAGATTTTGTATGTATGTGAGATTGCGTGTGTATGCTGTGTGAGTTTGTATGTTGTGTGAAATTGTGTGTGTATGCATGTACGTGATTGTGTGTATAACTGTGGGAGAAACTGTGAGTGTGTATATGTGCGAGATTGTGTGTGTATAAGTGTGTGAGAAATTGTGAATGTGTATGTGTGAGATTGTGAGTGTGTCTGTGAGGTTGTGTAAGTGTGTGTGTGAGATTGTGAGTGTGTATGTGGGTATGAGATTGTGTGAGTGTGTTTATGTGAGTGTGTCTGAATGTAGACGGTACCAGTCCCGCAGGTACTGACATCTGTGCCAGACAGTACCCACCACAGTCTTCAGTCTCGGCAGTGAGCCATGCAGGAAGACACTAAGCAGCCCTTGTACTGCAGACCTTGCTAAAAACAAAAACAAGCAAACAAGCAGTCTCCCCACACCGTCCACTCCCTTACCAATTGCTCTCCTGCATAACCATTTAAACTGATTTGGATCAGATTTTTTTCCCCTTGAGAGATCCGACCAAGCTTCAGACCTCTTCCCAGAAAAATGGGTCGACAACTGTGCATAAAAGTGTGGGTACCACTTAGGTGCCCCCTGAAGCTTGTGTATACAAGGTGAGTCACGGGGTGAGGATCCTTTGATGGAGAGGGGCTGGTATGCCAGGGTTCCCAGATGCATTTCTCAGAACAGCAATTCCAGAAGGTCCTAAGAAGGGATCAATTAAGTTAGAGACTCTGTTTAAAGAGTTTCTTCTCCAGTAGGGCTTCTTGGAGCCTGAGGGAGGAAGGCTGTGTGCAGGTCACAGCATGCAGTGTTTCCCAACGACAAACAGCTCACAAGGAAAGCACTCCAGTCCCTCCCACCTCTCTGCCCCAGCCACCTGGAGAATCAGAGCTGAACCAGCAAAGCCAAGTGTTTCCTGCCCCATCTTGTGCAAATACCTCCTCCTCCTATTTGGTTTCTTACCCTTCGTCTCCACCTGGTGGCTCCTGGCTGCCCACATTGCATTGGACATTGCTTTCTTGGCTGGACACCTCCTTGAGCTCACCTCCCTGGAAACGGTCCAGAAAAGAGTCAGGTGTCTGGTCCCCATGGTGTAAGTGCCTGGCTGCCCATGCTTGCAGCGAGATGATGAGTCTTGATAACCTGGAAGTGCAACCGACAGACAGTGAGTGTGAAGAGTAAGGACAAGGAAACTTCTCTAGTTGTGGAGATGGGGCAGAAGCAGAGATGACCATCAGGATGTGGGTACTGGGTGTAACTCCTACTCTGCTTGGGAAACACATAGTTTCCAATTAAATCTGATTCCTGTCAACCCCATGTGTGCCAGAGTACAGTTGGGCCCCCATGGGCTTTTCAATGGTTGGTTTTTCAGTTCACTGCTAGCCCGTTCTCCTGGGGCATCTCTGGGTTATCTCCAACCTCCAAGTTAGCAGCCCAGCACCTTAACTGTTTGTAAAAGAAGAGGGAAGAGGGAGTGAAGGGTGGCTTTTTCTTTTCTCTGTCTACCACCTTCAGGACACTAAAACAACCAACTGTCACCAGCTTATAGTGACCCTGTAGGGCAGAGTAGACTGGGTTTTCAAAGCTGTGAATTTCTATGGGAGCAGACAGCCTCATAGATGGGATGAACACGCCATGAAGGATGTATGGGCAGTGAGCTATCTACTGCTGTAGAGGCACAGGATGGTTAACACTCCAAATGCTTAATCCACTGTGCCACCAGCCCCCCTCAGCACACCCAGGGATAATGTATTTACTCTGACTTCATCCGTGCAATACCTGGATTCTTCCAAAGGAATGATCCTTCAAACGGGTGAGTAGTAAATATTTCTCATCATTATCCTCTTTGCCCAATGTAATGCTCTTTATTATTACTGATAAGCATAGTAATAGTGAAGAGCTACTGTTTTCAGATGATGATAAAATCTAGAGCAAGATTGAAGGAAACAGCTTAGATTCTTTTACCTGTCTTTATTAATAACGTTTCATACAAACTCTAGTTTCCTTCCCAGATTTGTGTAGAAGTTTCTCCGCAACTTCCCTCTCTGGAGTAGACCCCATGGGGGTTTGTCATGGGCTCAAGTACCTCAGACCAGGCAGTCCTAGTCCTAGAGCTTGTCTCAGCTCAAGCTTTCTCACAAGAAACCTTCCCTCACCCTTTTACTTCTGCCTCCCCATCTCTGCCAGAGAGAGACCCACTTCTGTTTCTCTTATTTTGGTTTCCCTGATTTGGGGCCTACTGACAGTGGACCTAGTTAGAAGCAGCATGGAGCCAAGTCATGTGGGTTGCTCCCTTTCCTCTACCTGTGGACCTTTCACTTACCATGCTGGATGGGAGCTACCTTCCCCAGTAAAGCTTACAATAAAGAAAAGGCCACATTTATCCAAAAAGCCAGGATTTGTTTGAGATAACACTGAACTGAGGAGCTCCTGCAAGGGGATCACTGACAGCGACTTTCCTCATACCTGGTTTGAGTTCCTCAAACTCTTGTCACCTTAGTTTGAGCAGATAAATCAAAGCAAGAAAACATCCTGTGCACAGTGACGTGTGTAGCTGCTGCTGTAGACGTATTTTTAGGTGCCTGCCCAGCCCAATAGTCCCTGGGTGACACAAACAATTTATGCTTGACCCCTAAGGTTGGTGACTTGAACCTATCCTGAGGTACCACACAAGATTGGTCTAACAATCTGCTTCTGTTAATGTTGCAGCCAAGAAAAGACTGTGGAGCACTTTTACTATGTAACACTTGAGGTCATCATGAGGTGGATACAGATACTACTTATGGCATCTAACTACAACAACCCAACAGTATTCCCCACACCCACACCCTCCATCTGCTGAAAGGATGCAACAAGTTCATACTCCTGCCTCTAGTCTCAGCCAACAGGGACCAGATGGTCAGCTGACCTACAGAAAGACAGTTCATTGGCTGGCCAGGAGCCATACAGGTTCTCACTTGGTCACTCAGATTCTGAACTAAGAGCTACTTCAAGATGGGAGCAGCTGTCTCAACTCAAAGACTATATGATGAAGGCCATTTTCAGTCTATGTTTGCAGATGTGTCAGCAGAGAAACACAGAGAAAAATAGGAGACATGCAGGAAAAAAGCCCAAAGACCATGAAACACTACCAAAAAGTGAGATAGAGAAGGCAGCTGCCTCAGCCACTGGTTCCTTGTATCTTTAGCTTACACCACCTCCATGACCCGCTCCCCACCCCCCTCCCATTCTCTTCCTTGCAACCAAACAATGTCAAGAAAGCATTTTATTAGTAAAACAAAAATACAGGAAACCATCCCAATGCCCAGTCTTGTGGTGGTGGTGGTTATGTGTCGTGGAGTCGGTTCCGACTCATAGCGACCCTGTACAGGGTTTCCGAGGCTGCAAATCTTTACGGGAGCAGAAAGCCTCATCTTTCTCCCATGGGACAACTGGTAGTTTCGAACTGCTGACCTTGCAGTTCACAGCTCAATTTGTAACTACTATGCTACCAGAGCTCCTAATGCCCAGTCTTAGAAGAGTTCAATGAGGATATGTTCTGTATCCAATACGGTGTAAAAACAAAGGATAAATAAATACTATGTTTGGTAATACTCTTAAGTAAAAAGTAAAAAAAAAAAAAAAAAGCATAACACACAATTATGCAAAAATTAAAAAATCTAAATCCACTGCCATCAAGTCCTTCCAAGGTCATAACAACCCTACAGGACAGAGAACTGGTTCCTATGGTTTCTGAGGCTGTAAATCTTTATGGAAGCAGACTGCCTTACCTTTCTCCCTCTAAATAGCTGATGGGTTCGAACCACTGACCTTTCAGTTAGCAGCCCAACATTGTGCCACCAGAGCCCCTTCAATACTGGTGATGGTTATATGTCGTGGAGTCAGTTCTGACTCATAGCGACCCTGCATAAGGTTTCTGAGGCTCTAAATCTTTATGGGCGCAGAAAGCCTCATCTTCTTCCACGGAACCCAAATGCTAACCTTGAGATTAGCAACCTGACCCGTAAGCACTATGCTACCAGAGCTCCTTCTAAAAGATTGGTGGAAAGAAACAATGAGCCTCCATCACCAAGCATCCATAACTTGTCATTGCTTGCCCTGATGCAGCCCTCAGCAGCCTGAGGGGTAGGTACTATTCCATGGGTTTTCTAGATGACCTCCATAAAATGGTGCAGCTGTTGAAGCAGGGATACCGATGTCTTCGGAAGGGACATAGAGCTCACAAACTAGGTTCATCTCTCAGATGCCTTTGCAAGGGAGCAAGTGGGTTGTGGAGTCTGGATGTGTACCTGTTTCAGACACCCCCTCTCAGAATGTCTGCCATCTACCTAATGGTTTCCCACAGCTGCCTCTGGTCTGAATTCTTCCTGAATTAAGCAAGTGCCTCAAAGATCATTTTCTATAAAAAACAATTTAAGAGAAAGGTGTTTTTTGTTGTTATTTTTCTTGTCTTTTTTTTTTTAGGCTGTTCAGAGCTCAGAACACCTGATCCCAGAGGAACTGGCTCACTGATAGATTTCTGACTGCTCTTCTCCCACCTCTTTCTTTAACCGTATCCCCACCCACTACTTCTTCCTAAGACATACCTGTCTTCTTTCTGCCACATATCCCTTACCCAATGTGAGGGCTGAGACTGGTCTGTTACCTGGCGGGTCTCTGGCTGGTGAAGGAACTTCTCTGGGATTCAGCCAGTCCTCCTCTGGCCTCCATGGCGATCCCTTGCTGCAGTTCTGACGATGTCTCTTCACATGGTGAGAGGGTCCTAGGAAATCACATATGCAGCGAGCAAAATTGATGTCAAGCTCATCTACCTCTTGGACACAGTTGGGAATGAGATGGCCAGATGCTCTGCTTAATGAGGAAAGTAGCTGTCAGTGACCCCCACTGCAGGAGCTCCTCATTTTAGTTCAGTCTTAAGCAAATCCTGGATTTTTAGATAAATGTGGCCTTTTCGTTATAGTAAGCTTTACTGGGGAAGGTAGCTCTCACTCAGCATGGTAAGTGAAAGGTCCACGGGTAGGGGGCGGGGAGAAACCCAGCAGCAAATGTGGCATGGTCCTCATTAGAGGATGGGGGAAGAGATGTGCTCTTGGTGCCTGCCATCTCTAAACATAACAGCTGCTTTCACAGAATGAGGATTCTTGTTCAAACACATCCTAGCTTCCTGAGATCCTATCTTCTATGCCAGCTCAGAGTTCCTAGGTAGTACAAATGGGTAAGCACTTGACTGTTAACTAAAAGGTTGGCAATTCCAGTCCACCCAGACATGCCTCAAAAGGAAGGCCCATCAATATAGTTCTTCTGAAAAACCAACCATTGAAAACCCTATGAGGCACAGTGTTGCTCTAACATACATGATTTGGATTGACAAGAAACCTTCCCAGACTCCTTTGGGCCAGCTGCCGTCACACTGGCTGCTCAGTTATTAGTGTTTGTCAGTCTTCCTGGGGACCATTTGGTGGCCCAGAATATTGTTAGGAATTGGTCTTGTCCTCCATACATATTTCGAACTGTTCGTATTTTCAAATGAAAATCTACATCCACTGTACCCTTTACCTAAATCCTAGTCTCTGTTCCCTGCAACACAGAGGTAACTCAGGCAGTGAGCTCAACCTGTGTATGCAATTCAGGGTATAAAGCGTGGGTACAGATGGAATCTGCCCTATAGTTCTATGTTTTGCAGAACAATACTCTACAGTTTAGAATATGGGTCCCCATCACATCAGCAGAGCCTGGTCTTAGCTGAATTGCCTGGGAATATGTTCCTTTCTTTTAAATCCTCCTAGGGCTGAAGTTTTATCAGCCTGATTAAAAGCCATCCATGCATTGGCCTTCAGGGATTTGCGTTTCATTCTCTGAGTCTTGAGGCGCCAAGGCAAGACAAATTAATTCTATCATGTGACCGATTCCAATCTAATCAGCCTTCTTAACAAGGTGGTAACACAGTTTAAGCAGGAGGCAAGAATTAATGTCAGGAAAAGGCTCTGTCTCTCTATGATGAATGATATAAAGTCAGTTCTGAATCCTAGGGCATGGAGAAATGTCAAAAATCAGCTGGTTCCGCAATGAGATGCTGCTTCCTCCTTTCTATAACATCCTTGGCAAAGCCAAGTGTCCAGCCTGTGGTCACAGCCCACCCCTTTCATGGTTTACCCAGGCCATCTTTGGAGAGCCCCAACTGCCAGGGGTCTCTTCCCTCAGCTTCCCCTCATTGAGGCTACTTGTTTCTGTTGGAACCACATGGAGTCAGGCAACACCATCTTCAACATGACAGTGACTTCATGACATCCTACAAACCTCTGCTGCCTCTGGCTTTCCAGCCCAGAAACCCCACCTTGCTTAGCCATTCCTCATTGTGTTCAAGTCTCTATCTTTTCTAACCATTCTGTGGGCCGGTTCCCATATTCCTGTATGACTGGGCAGGGCGATTGAAATCCACTCTAAAGGGTTTGTGTGTTTATGGTTGTCCCATCACCAGCTTCCATCAGCCCAAACCCAAAGTCCTAAAGCACAAGCCAGACATTCTTATTTTGTACATGTGCAATTGATTCTTTAGGACTAAGTACGGGGCTGTTCCATTAGTTCTAGTAACCTGATGATTTGGGGCTCTTGATTTGTGAAAGTATCATAGTAGCTTTTGCTCCCAACTCCTTTTTATTCATGATGGCAAAACATCAACCACACCATTTATTGATTGCTTACTGTGGGTAAGCCAGATACATTTTATTATTTAATTCATACAAGCCAATAAAGGAGGAAACAGAAGTCCAGAGAAGTTAAGTAATTTCCCCAGTATCACACAGCCAAGTGGCAAAGTTGAGATTCCAACATCACCCCGTCTCATTTCAAAGTCTTTGTTCTCAATCACTCCATGAAGCTGCCTTCTGTATTCCCGTATATGACAGATTAAAGCAAACACTGGACATGACATGACCGAGGTCCAAACCCTGTGGTATGACACTAGAGACATCTCTTCAGCATGGTTTGGATCCCTCTGGCTGCACTAAGTAGGCCTGGCTCTTTATTTCCAAAATACCAAATTCAATTTACTCCGTCAGAGACCACTCACATCTCATCCTTATGCACATAAAGATCCTGTCAGAGGTTCGTCTGTAGCTCAGAGACCAAGATTGCCCTGTCCCCATAATCTTAGATACCACTGAGGTGGGGCCCTCATTACCAGATATGTTGGTAAGTCACAGGAGGCGGCGGCAGGGGAACAGTTGAATCCACCTCCCCAGTGTCTGGGTCCTAGCAGCCTTGTGTCAGGAAGGTCTCCGTGACAGCCCCAGAGAAGGAGGTCTCCGTGACAGCATTAGTGCCTTCTTGGGGAGCTTCAGATACCAGTTAGTCAGCACAGCATTTTTGCCTGGGTTGATTTCTGTGAATTTCTTGAGGGCACACCCAAGACCATATTTATCTGCATTTACAGCAAACAAATCAATATCCATGATATCTGAGTGAGTGGACCAGGAAGGCAAAACCCACCTGGATTCTAAAAGCAGGCTTGCTAGTGGCAGCAATGCAACCTACCAGGTATCTCTGACACTCACTCACAGGGGAAGCAGCAGTGTGAGGTAGTGACCTGGGTTCAAATCCTCCCTCCAGCACCCATTTGACACAAAGTCAAACTTTGTGTTGAACCCCATCTGGGCTTCAGTTTCCTGATTCTCACAAGAGAAAGAGAGAGAGAAAGAGGGAAAAAGAACGAGAGAAAGAAAAAGGATGATTTCATGCTGATTTAAATATTGTCCAAATACCCAATTCTAGAAAAACAATATTTGGCTGTGAAGAATAAGGAGAGCCTTAGATGACATAATTCTAAGACACCCAAGAGGATCTTTTATTTTTAATGAACTTGCTTCTTAATTCCTGAAATTCTATCATGACAATGTTTAGCTCAAGACACCTTACCTTGCTATATTCCTAAAGGTTTTTTTTAAACTCATCTTTCCCGTCCCCAAAGCTCTAGTCTTTGGTCTAGATGGAGTTGCCTATTCTAGAAAGTTCATCTAAGTGGGATCATACACAATATGTCCTGTTGTGTATGACTTCACATGCTTTCAAGGTTCATCCATATGGTGGCATGTATCAAAACTTTATCTCTTTTTATAGTTGACTACTACTCCATTGTATGTATATTCCACATAGGTTTATCCATTAACCTGTTCATGGGAACCTGGGTTATTTTCACGTTGGGACTATTGTGAATAGTGCTGCATTGAATATTGATGTAAACACCTGGAAGCGTTTTTTATTTTTGTTTTTAATGACTTTTTACTGTGGTTTGAGTGAAAGTTTACAAAGCAAAATAATATTCCATTCAACAATTTATATGCATCTTGTTTCATTACATTAATTACAGTCCCCACAATGTAACAGTATTCTTCACACTTCCACCCTGTGTTTCCCATTTCCATTCACCCTTCTTTCCCGTCCCTTGATGCCTTCTAAGTTTTATTTTTGGGCAAACATTGTCCCTTTAGTTTCATATGGTTGATTATTCTGAGGAGTGTGTTCCTCCCTGACATTACTCTTTGTCTTATAGGCCTGTGTATTGTTTGGTTGAAAGTTGATTCCCAGGGGTGTGTTCAGTTCCAAGTCTGAAGGGTGTCCAAGGGTCATAGTCTTGGTGGGTCCCACCAACCTCTTTCAGGTCAGTAAGTCTGGTTGTTCTATGATTTTGAATTTTGTTCCACACTTTTCTTCTACTCTCTCTGTGATCTTCTGTTGTGATTCGGATCAGAACCATTGCTAGAGCTAGCCAGGCACTATCTTTAGTTCTTTTGGTCTCAGGATAGCAGAGACTGAGGTTCCCATGGTCCATTAGTCCTTAGGACTAATTGCTTCCCTGTGCTTTGGATTTTCTTCAGTCTTCTTTGCTCATGTTGGGAGACACCAATAGTTGCATCTTAGATACCTGCTCACAAGCCAGTAAGACTACCTGGCGGTACTTTAAATAGTAAACTCAATAGCAAACTCAAAACTCTCCAGAGTAACGAAATTTTCCAAGCAGATGGAAAGTGAGATGTGAAGATTAGGAGGAACTGAACGTCTGAGATGACATTGAGAGCACTCAAGGAGAAGCAAGTACTGAAGAAAAGGAGAAACTCTTTCCAATCAATGCAAGAATGAAAAGGGAAAGATAAGGAGGCAGGAGAAAGTGGGGGCCAGGCCCTGTCCTGTCTCCAGCTGACTGAGGAGCCTGAGCATGGACCTGTCTGAGCCTTGTTGTTAGTTATCACTGACGTGCTCTGATTCATGCTGCTCTTATGCATAGCAGAACAACATTGTCCAGTTCCTGTACCATCTTCACAAGCACCTTCCAGTCTAGGGGACTATAGTGGGCAATATTCTGTTGAGAATCTATAGGATATTCATTGGCTGATTTTTGGAAGTAGGTCTCCATTTAGGCCTTTCTTTTGGAAGTTCCACCTAAACCTGTCCACCACGGGTGACGGTCCTGGTATTTGAAATACTGGTGGCATAGCTTCCACAGTGCCCTGGTAGCACAGTAGGCTACATGTTGGGATGTTAACCACAAGGTCAGCAGCTCAAATCCACCAGGCACTCCATGGGAGAAAGATAAGGTTTTCTGTTCCCGTACAGATTTATAGGCTTGAAAACTCTATACAGCCTATAAATGAGTTGGACTGACTTGATGGCATGCAGCGGCAGCAGTAGCTTCCAGGCTCATAGCAACCTGAAAGCCGCTCAGTAAGATGAACTGACAGACAGATGGTAGTATCTGGGCTTTAGTCTCCATAAAATGAGCAGATCTGACCAGGATAACTGTCTTAGGCCAGGTGTTCTAGAGAAACAAAACCAGTGAAACATCTATCTATCTATCTATCTATCTATCTATCTATCTATCTAT
>NW_006408668.1:8068729-8106490 GCF_000296735.1 Chrysochloris asiatica
ATATATAAAATTATATATCTGGAGTCCTGGTGTGGCACTGTGGGCTAATGTGTCAGACTGCAAAGTCAGTGGTTTAAGCTCACCAGCTGCTTCTTGGAAATCCTATACAGGGTCACTATGGGACTCAATGGCACTTAACAACAACAACATATATAAAGACAAGTTTATTCTCTTACAATTGTAGAGTCCCAGGTCCCCAGTGGAAGAGAGAGAGAGTCTCTCCCACATGTCCATTATGTTGGGAGCAGGCCACTCCCCCAAGGAAGGATCCCCTCCATTGGTTGGCTGCTCATAGCTGCTCATCATAGAGTTAACCATGTTTGAATTAGGTTTTATCACCATGGGAATAAGCACATTCCAACTGCTAAGCCTGTGGAAATCTTGGCCTAGTCAAGTTGACACAGAGCCTGCAACTTCCAGGCTCCTGTTTTAATTGGTGATGATGCCTTCAGTGGAAGAAGCTGCATGAAGTTGGCCATTAGCAATACAAGAACAAGAGCAACTAGCACTTCAGAGTGAAATGACTGTACGGCAAGGTACTTTTCACCTTCTAATGCTAAACTTCTACATTTATTTGTAAAGAGGAATTGCCTTCTTTTGTCATTGGGACACAGCAGAGGTTCTCATGAGAACTGGATCTGGAAATTAATTTTCACTTGGAACTTTTGTTGTCTTTTCTGGTGAGTATGGGGGTAAGACAGTAAGCAACATTGACCTTTTAGCACAAGGGTAAAGATACGGTGTCTTATTTTCCTTTTCATCTTCCCAAACCCTGAGGAGCTTGAATGATTGTCAACTATTGCTATTGGCCACATGTGACCAGGGAATTAAAGTTAATGCATTTTAAGTCTTCAGTCTTGGGGAAGCAGGCTGAAAATGGTTTTCTTTGGTGATAATTGCTTTGGGCTGCACTCAGGAAGCAGCTCAAAGAAAGCTTCTCTTTTCTCTAAGACACAAATCCATACCCCTAAAGCTCACTCAAAATAGCTACACCAGGAGATTAATCTGGGATTTGGGGATGCCCTTGGCCCTAGATACTATCCTCTGCTGTGAAGTCTTTCTCTATCACATTATCATAAAAAAATATACCAAACAATTAAACAGGTCTAAGAACAAAAGAACAAGTAAAGATATTTTTGTTCATTTCTGCTATCTTCAGGTTGTAAACTTATTATTTCAACTGAAGGGTTTTCATTCTTCCTTGAGATTCTTTACTAAGAAAATGATCCCTATAATTAAAAAAAGACAAAACTGAGTTTTTAATTTGGTGAGAGGTATGGGAGTAGCGAAGTCTAAAGGGACAGAAGATAGTAGTTCCTT
Organism: Chrysochloris asiatica; assembly: GCF_000296735.1. Taxonomy (NCBI): domain Eukaryota; kingdom Metazoa; phylum Chordata; class Mammalia; order Afrosoricida; family Chrysochloridae; genus Chrysochloris; species Chrysochloris asiatica. The sequence goes on from NW_006408668.1 coordinate 8,070,050, forward strand.
CCTCTTGGTACAGCTCAGCAAAAGAAAACACACACACTCACACATGTAGAACTTCTCAACACAGGCTTCTTAATATTATTCAGCATGTTGTTGTTGTTAAGTGCTATCGAGTCAATTCCAACCCATAGCGATCCTAAGATAGGGTTTCCAATGAGCGGCTGGTGAGCTTGAACTACCTACCTTGCAGTTCAAATGACTTTGCAGTCTGGTGCATTAATCCACAGTGCCATAGAGACTGATTAACAGTTAAGTATATACATTCTCAATTCTTTCATCCAAAAGCTTTCTAAAAGGACTGGAATTACAAGAGAAAGAACTGTCTTTCCCAAACACTACCTACCCCCTCAAATAGTGTCTTGAAACATTAAAATTTTTATGTGTATATGCTAGAGTTCTTTGCTGTAATAAACCTTATATGTCTAGTCATGGATGGACAGATGAAGGGCAGCTCTGGGATGCAGTGGAGGGACCCGGAACTACCCTTCCATTCTCTGCTCCCATCCATCTCTACTCCTCTGAGGTTCCAAGGGACACATTTTAGAAAACTCTCTCTTAACCCTAAGTCCTGGTGTGGTGCTGTGGATTCATGCACTGAACTGCAAAGTTGGTTTTAACCACAAGGTTGGCAGTTCAAACTTACCAGCTGCTCCTCAGATACCCTATACAGAGTCACTGTGGGTTGGAACTGACTCAACAGCACTTAACAACAACAACATCTCTTAACCCATTCCTGACTCCACAAGATAAAGCATAGCATTGATCTCATGAAGGGAGCATTCTTTTTCTCTTTCTGAAATCTATATAGTGTTTCCATGGAATTCTGTGTCAATCTGTTAACACATCAATGTTTGGAAAGACCCAGTGAGGCTTAGTAAGACCTGGCCAGTGGTCAGGCTTCAAGACTGGCAAGAAATGACCAGTTCCAGAGGGCAGATCTGCTGGAACTATCTGAGGACAAAGGAAGAAGAGAAGGTTCATAGGTGGTACTGGCAGAGTAATTTCCAATGACAATAGTTTTTATTGAGCCCTTGTTGCAGGACAGGGCTTTCCATTCACCATGATCATTTGAGGTCAGAACTATGCTTAATTCATTTGCAGAGGAGGAAACTGTAAAGCCAGACAGTCTTACCCCATGCCTGTGTTGTTAATCATCATGCTGCTTACTGACAAGGGACTAAGAGGAGAGGGAAGGGCATTGCTTCACACATAAAGACAATGAATGATTTGTATGTGGATACTTGCCATAGAGTCAGCCCAAATTGAGGCAACCCCGTTTTAGCAATGTGTAGTTGAAGGGCATCAATTCGGAACTCCTAACCATGTGACTAAGGAACTCGGGTGGTACTGTGGGTTAGGCAGTGGACTGCTAACCACAAGGTTGGTAATTAAAATCCATTAGCAAGATTTCTTGTTGTTAGGGGAAAACAGCAATAAAGCTGTAAGCTAAGCCCTGCAAGGTTCAATAGACTCTTGTGAACCCGGGTTCACAAGAGACCTAGTCGGCCAGCAGTATGGCAAGACCTGGGGACTCTTGGGCCCAGAGTCAGTGACACAGCCACAGAGGACTAGGGTGGAGAGTGAAGTGTCCAGCTGACAAGAAGAGAGGGGATGTGCACAAGAGAACCCACATTTGCAGATAATACCCACTTGACTCCTGGCTTCAATGGCTGGATGATCAAAGCTCAACTAGAAGAAGAAAGAAGAGGAAAAAAGGAGTAATCTGACACAATTTGATGAACTTGACCTATACCTATGGATGCAGTAGCTCAAAAGAGGGAACAAATCTTTACAGCAAGGATCATTCCCACCCCCTCCATACACAGAGTAGACAGGGATGGGCAACTTGGATATTGGCTACCCAAAATGGGGGGGGGGGGGGCGGCTACAAAGACAAGAAATGACTGGCTTACAAGCTTTCAGGAGGGAACCTAGATCCAGAGGGCATGGAAGAAGGTGGAATCTCCACTGAGTGGTGTCCAATCTGTCTGGGCAGGGTTGATGAAAGGAGATGCTGATAGGTCTTTTGTGATACAATAGTGAATAATTGTTATCAGGACTGATTGTGAGGGTTGGAAATGTAAAGCTAGACATTTTGTAGCAAAAGGAGGGGAATGATTGACTTTGCAGTCTAGGAGCGGAGGTCCCTGGGACCGTCAAGGGAGAAGAGCAGAGAGCAGGACTCTACCCAGAGAGGCAGTGATGGCAGAGATGGAGGTGGGGACAATGACATGGAGAGATGGAATGGCTGGGGACTTTAGACCCAGAGAGGGAGAGGAGCTATGTGCTGATGACCCAGGGGACAGGCTTGGTTGGTTGATGACACATGGAGGGGATTGTAACCATGGCAATGAAACGATATAAGATAGGATGAATGTAAAGCTAATGTTTTCCCATGTAAGCTATCACATAATTCACACACACACACAAAAAAAAGATTTGTTGTTGTTAGGTGCCATCCAGTCGGTACTGACTCATAGAGACCCTTTGCACAGCAGAATGAAACGCTGCCTGATTCTGGGCCAACCTCACTATTGTTGCCACACTTGAGTCCATTGATTCTGCCACCTGGCCAATCCATCTCATTAGGGTCTTGCTCTTTTTTTCTGACCCTCCACCCTACCAAATATGAGATCCTTCTCCAGCAACTGGTCCCTCCCGACAATATGTCCAAAGTATGAGAGACGTAGTTTGGCCATTGTGGTCTCCAAGAAGCACTCTGGCTGCACGGTTTACAGCCCCGGAAATCCTATATAGGGTCTTTATGAATTGGGATCAACTCAATGGCAGTTGATTCATTTTGTTTTTATTTATTTATTTATTTTGACCATGTGACTGACCCTCCTCCCCTGCCCCTATCCCCTAGCCCCCTGTGTGAGTGACTATTGCCAACAAACATGCAGCTCAGTGTGAGCTTGCTGAGTCTTTCAGAAGCCAGTGCCTTCTCAGTAGGGGTCATTGTGGCTTAATGGGCTAGCAATTCATTCTGCAAAGGGTCACTTCTCCAGAGGCCTCAGGAGCTGACTTAGTAACCCATAAGTCAGAGCATGTTTGTGGCCACTGGTCCAGGCAGGCACAAGTCAGGGGGAGCATTATGGCTCCAGCCCAGACACCAGGCCAGCCTTCTTCTCTGGAGTGTCTTACAGGGAGGAGGCTGATTGGGAGCTGCCCTACCTTCTCTCCCTTCAGGAGTCTGGAAGCTTAATGACTGCATGGGTCACACCTTATCTGATCCAAAGGCAGAAGTTACATTTTGCTTCAAAATCTCTCTTATCTTGACAGCTTCTGTACTTCTCCCACTGGGCCCAAGATCTCAGGAGCCTGTGGCTCCCAGGAGCCTGACTTCACTGCCTCGTCCGGTGCTTGGGCACTGTCACCCGCACCCTCATCTTTCTTTCCTAAGCTCCACTTAAGGGACTTGGTTGGCTTAGACCTTGGTAAGAAATGTTAATGCATATATTCATGACAGATAACCATCATAATAAAATTTTTTTTCTTTTTCAATAAGGGGCAATGCCTTAACCTAAAGCAGAGGCAGGGAATCTTTTTGCTGCCAAAATTTATAACATAATTTGTGGGCCATAAAAAATTATCAACTTAAAAATTAGCCATATTATATTTGTTCAAATATTTAATTAACTCACCCCTAATGCACTTAACAACAACAACAACAACAGTGTAATTGCCAGAGTCCTGATGTGTCTTTGTGGGTTAATATGCCAAACTGCAAAGCCGTTTGAACTGCAAGGTCGGCAGTTCAAGCTCACCAGTTGCTCCTCGGAAACCCTATACAGGGTTGCTATGGGCCAGAACTGACTTGATGGCACTTAGCAACAACAACAACAACAACAACAACAATGTAATGGCTGGTGTGGCAATGTGGGTTAATGCACTGAACTGTAAGGTTGGTTTTAACTGCAAGGTAGTTGGTCAAGCTCACCAGCAACTCCTCAGAAACCCCATACAGGGTCTCTGTGAGTCTTAACAACAACAATGTGATGGCTGGAGTCCTGGTGTGATGCTGTAGGATAAGCACTTGGCTGCAAGGTTGGTTTGAACTGCAAGGTCAATGGTTCAAACTTATCAGCGGCTCCTCAGAAACCCTACACAGGGTTGCTATGGGTTGGGGCACTTAACAACAACAACAACAACGTGATGGCTGGAACTGCAGTTATCCTGGCAGGGCCAGACCAAATGATTTCAGGAGCCTTATGCAGCCCTCAGACCAGACATTCCTCACCCTTGACCTAAAGCAATAAATCTCTAGTACAAGACATTGATTAACAACACCCCCAAAACAAGATGAAGTCAATTTGGACTCATAACCACCCTAGAGGACAGAGTAGAACTGCTCTTGAGTGTTTCCCAGACTGTCAATCCTTACAGACTCCAACTGTCACATCTTTCTCTCAAAGATGTGCCACCAGGGTTCCTTGTAGGTTGATTAAGGGGGGAATATTTGAGCAGGGTGTGATTTTTTAGATGCCTCTGAGATTATATGGAACTCCCTGAGCATCCAGTACTGAGTTAAAATGGTGGCCGGGAACAGAAATCTCTTGAGATACTATGGGTCTTTCCTTCCTCCACTAGACTCTCAGAATGCAGGCTCTAAGCACAGCCTACGTTTGCAATAATGGAGGCAATGTCTTTGGAAATAGTTGTTTATCACTATGATGGTTAATTTTATGTGTCAACTTCACTAGTTTATGATCCCCAGTGGTTCAGTCAAACCACTAGCTGTTGTTCCATAATGTTCAGTGGTCTAATAAAATGCAAAGTAATGTAATATAATCACTTCCATAATTAATCTATCAATTGAAAGAGGAGTTGCCGTAGGGTCTGGTCTTTCCCCAGACTTTGTGGTATTTTGGCAGAACTTCCTCTTTTTCTGTCTACCCTGTAATTCTCCCATCTCTGACCTATAGATCTTGGGTCACAAGCCTCTCTATCCTGCTGTCTGATCCATAGGGTTTGGATTTGCCAGCCCTCATAATTTCACGAGCATTTTCTTGAAGTCAATCTGTCTGTCTCTCTTTTGTCGCTATGTCAACGTGACTCACTAGCTCTGTTTCTCTAGAGAATACTAAGACAGTTGCTTATTAGCAGAGTTTTCTGAGAAGCTGGGACTAAGAGTCTCGACAGAGAGGAACAAATGCGCATCAGTGAGGAAGTGACACACACATGAATGAGTGGGACGAGCTGATGGATGAGAGTCCACGTGTTGGGCTTGAGGAGACTGAGAGGCTGTCATTGCATTTTTTGATCACCAGATAATATGCATGTCAACCGTATAGGAGGAAGTAGTTTTCAATGCTATATCGTTGTTTGTTGTTGTTAAGTGCCACCGAGTCGGTTCCGACCTATATTGACCCTGTATAGGGTTTCCAAGGAGCAGCTGGTGAGCTTGAACCACCAACCATGCAGTTCAAATGGCTTCGCAGTCTGGCTCATTAACCCACAGAGCCACACCAGGACTTCAATGCTATATATTGAGGAAAAAATAGCATAAATATTGGAAATAAAGTTCCTCATGGTTCAATGAAATAATCTCACTGAGCATTTAAGGAAATAAAAATGTAGGTCCATCTGCTCCAAACAGGTACTTTCCCAAGTCCTAACTATTATGCCAAGAGTTTGGAAAAGAATACCTTTCCATTTTGTAGTTGAAGAAACTGAGGCATGAAGAGTTAGTTAAGTGAGTTTTCCTAGGTTTGCTAAGTTAGCAAAGGACTAGAAGCAGAACACAACAGCCTAGACCTCAAGGTTTGCCTGTATCAGGAGATCACTGATGGAGTCAATGACTTAATTGTCAAGGCCCAACCAACTCACTATAGACCCAGGAACAGGATGTCTTTCTAATCTTCGCCTGGAGGTGAGAGGTAGAGCATCTGGTATCCCTTATGCCCAGAACAGTGTCTTGCACAAGCTAGGACTACAACCAGTGTTTGTTGTATACATGGGAAAGAGTGGCAATTTGGGGAGATTTTGACAGTAGAGTTAATTTGCTGTCTTTGAATCTTCATTTTGTTACCTTCTAGAAGTTATGCAAAGTTTTGGATCTCATTTCCTGCATTTCTGAAATGGAGAAGGGAGCTACTTTACTGAGGGCTGCTATGATTAAGTGAGATGAAAAAGGAAGTTAGAAAGAATGCTGTGAACTCTCCACCCTCCATCCAAACCTGTGGTTTCTCCCAGGTCTAGATCAGCTAGGAAATACCCTGGTCTGGGTATAAGATGAAAGGGCCATCTTACCGACCGAGGCCATTTTCAATTCGCTCGAGTTCATTGTCCATGATCCTTACTGCGAGGTGGGCCTGGGAGGGGTAGGAACATTGGGTGTTGATCTTGGCCATCTTCTTGGTTTATCACATTTGGCCCCCAAGTGGGCTGCTAAAACAAACACAAAGGAGACACACTGTCAGGGTGGAGAGGTAAACGCAGAGCCAGTTCATCCTGTTGTATGTAGTCGAGTTGATGCTGACCCATAGTGACTCTACATGACAAAGCAGAGCTGCTCCCGTGGGGTTTTCTAGCCTGTAACCTTATGAGAGCACACAGCTCCAGGTCTTCTCTCCTATGGTGGTGCTGTTGGATTCGAACTGCAGTCCGTTGGGTTAGCAATGACATGCTTAACCATTGCGCCACCAAGGCACCAAACATGAGAACGAATCCAGGTGGTCATCCCAGACAAGTCACAGGACACCCACCTTTCTCCATTTTTCACTCACAGTTTCTGCCACACTATGTTGTGTCTGGACTCTTCTTCCAGCTTAAGGCACAAACAAGGTTTTGTACTCCTTTGAATATGCCGCCATGCCAAAAAGCTGCTCAAAGTCAGGTATATGAATAAATGAATGGCCAAGTTGGTAACTTGAGCACTCTTTCTTGAGCAAGAAAGCTATGATACTTATGATTCTCTGGGATGACGCATGTCCCGGTTACCCTAGTTTTCTCATTTACTTATTTTGTCTAATCATTTGGTACACATTTTAGTAACTTCTCCAAATCCTGGCTTACAACAAACCAAGTATAAAATATCGACTAATAATCCTTGGCATCCATGGAACATTTACGACGGGATACTAAACCAAATACTAACTTTGTTTTATTTGATGGTGTAAATAACAATGAGGCACTTAATATTTTTACTACTAGTTAAAGATGACTAAATTATGATTCTTGGAAGAAAGCCTTGCTCATCTGCTTCCCAAACATCAGTCATTGTAAACCCCACGGAGCTCAGTTCTGCTCTGACACATACGGGCTTGCCATGAAACTTGACAACAACTGGCTTTAAATGAAGACAAACCAAATAACAAAACCTGTCAATGGTATGATCCTTGTCTATATCTTAATGCTGTTGTTGCTAAGGGTTTCCAAGGAGCAGCTGATGGGTATGAACCGCCAGGACCTTGTGGTTCAAGCTGACCTTGTGGTCCATTGCATTACCCTGCAGCGCAACACCAGGCAAAAATGCCACAAGTGGATGGCTTTAACAAATATAAATTTAAGGCTACAAGTCTGAATTCAGGATGCTGGCTCTGGGGGAAGGTTTCTCCCTCTGACAGCCCTGGAGGAAGGTCTGGTCTCTTCTGAGCTTCTCCTCCGGAGAGATCTTCATGTAGTTTGGCATCCCTCTGTCTCATCTCAGCTCACTTGCTTGTTTAATTTCTTTATATCTCAAAAGAAATGGACTCAGAACACACCCCACATTAATACTGTCTCATTATCATATCAGATGACCCTTTCCCAAATGAGATGATAGCCACAGGCATAGAGATTAGGATTTACAGCACATATTTGGGGTGAAGATGCTCAATTCAACTCATAACAATCCTTATGTCAGAAATAAGACCATGGACACTTTCTCCCCAGATAATTTGGGAGGCGCTCCTATGACTGATGATAAAAGAAGACTGATGTGAGGGCAGAGCCTGTGTGGTGAACACAAAGACGGACCAGTTCCATGATTTCTAGTCAACCTTTCATATGGAGGATAAATTCCTAAGGACTGTTTTTGTACAACAGACTGGCCAGGCTTCTCTTGAGCAGCTACATGGCTTAAGTGTGTCAGGTGTCAGGAGAGCCCACTCCAGAGAAAGATGGTGATCTCTTGAAATAGCCCAGTGACTCACACCAGAACTAAAATAATTCCCTATCCAAGGGAAGGTCAGTGCAAAGTGCCCAAGGCATTGCACCAAAGCAGCCACTGTGGTGTGGGCTCTGTTCAAAAGGTTAACTCAACCAGAGTGTCTCTGGGCAGCCATTGGCTCAGCTAGATCCTTGTTTGTCTTTGATGATTGTGAGCTTAGGTCTTTTATTTTAAAATTTATAGTTATCTTAATAAATCAAAGTTTGCTTTGATTTTTATAAACCTTATTCATTTATGGAACAAACTGATTATAGAAGGCATTGGTGATCAGTCCAAATAGACCCCATGGCAGTGGGTTTTGGGTTTTGGTGGGTCAGTGATAGAATTCTTGCCTTCCATGAGGAAAACCTAGGTTCAACTCTCAGCAGATGCACCCATCTCTTCTCAGTAGAGGCTAGAATGTTTAGAAGTTGCTGGATGTATTTCAGTGGAGCTTCCAGACTAAGATAGACTAAGGGAGGAAGGCGTCACCACCCACTTCCAAAAACCAGATCATAAAAATGCTATGGATCACAATGTTGTTGTTGTTATTAAGTGCCGTCGAGTCAGTTCTGACCCATAGCAACCCTGTGCAGGGTTTCCGAGGCTTTTTTAAAATCTTTACGGGAGCAGAAAGCCTCATCTTTCTCCCGTGGAGCAGCTGGTAGTTTCGAACTGCTGACCTTGTGGTTTGCAGTCCGATTCGTAACCACTACGCTACCAGAGCTCCTTATGGATCACAATAGTCTGACTGATTTACAACAGATTGTGGGATGGCACAAGACCAGGAATCATTTTCTTCCATTGTGGATGAGACCACCAGAGTTAAGGGCAGTTAACAACAGGAGATATAAAAAAGCTGCATACAAAAAAGCCTGTTCCCATGACTAACTAATATAGCAGGGGCAATAGCAAAGTGGGGTCACACAGGTTGTGACAAGCAGCTTGGACTTTATCCTGAAGTCCAGGAGGAATATGATTAGATGTGTAAAGTCCACTTTGTAATGGGGAGGGTGTATTAAGGACCAGGAATAGGTGTGAGGGTAGCACCTAAAAGGCCTCTGCAGTATTTCAGTGTTGGTCAAATTATGACCAGAACTGGGTTTGCCATAGTGAAATGGATACATTAAAAAAACTACCAACTGGGTAGAATCACCTGGACATGTGGTTGACCAACCTGGTACAAGAGAGGTGGTGAAGAGGGATGTTCAGAGCACAGAGCCCTGGCTAGGGAGGAGTTGGGGGTGGTGGTGGCTCTGCCCTCCATAAAATAGAACTGGGGGAAGAAGTAGATTTGAGGAAGAGAGCGAGTCTAGTTTGAGATGTCTGTAGTAGTTGAGAGTCGCCGTATGATACAAGCAGTAAACTCAACTAGAAATCATTCCTGCAACACATTGTTATTGAGCACTTACGAGGTGCCAGGTAATACGCTAGGAGCTGGAGATTTATCAGGGAACAAGATACAGCTTTGTCCTCTAGGAGCTTATTATCCATCAGGACCTAGAGCAAATCTAAAATAAAATAGACCTCACGTAGAAAAGTTATCAAATTGCTGGGGGTTAATGTGCCAGACTGCAAAGCCAGTTCAACTGCAAGGTCAGTGGTTTGAGCTCACCAGCTGCTCCTAGGAAACCCTAGACAGTGTCACTAAGGGTTGGAACCGACCGATGGCACTTAACAACAACAACAACAATCTTTCTACATAGCTAGTTAAATTGCATTCGGCCACCAAGATTTTCTTGAAATAGAAAAAAAAAATCTTTTCATCAACTCTCGCCTGTACAAGATTCCCAGTTCCTTCCACTGTACTTGCTGCCCTAGGTGCACACCATGGCCCTGCCCCAGATTCCGCTGCTGTGTAGGTAGCTCTGCTCTTATGGTGTATACTTACCTCCTGCCCACCCTCTCTGCTAGTTTCTCCAAACGATGCTGGTGGTCATTACAGTGGGAACATATGCTTGTGGAATTTGCTTCAAAAGTTCTTCCCACTCTTTCCTACTAAATAAGATCTAGCTTATATGACAGAATAAGAGGAAGGGCCTCTGGTTTGCAAAGAGCCTCCTACCTGCCAGGCTCAGGGTAGGTGCTTGTGTAATAATTTCCCACTGAATCCTCATGACAGCTCCTGCACCCCCCACACACATACCCTTTTACAAATGAAGAAGACCTAAGTTTGTTGTATTATGGTGACTTACATGTTCCCATGATGCTGGAAGCTATGCCACGGATACTTCAAATACTAGCAGGGTCACCAAGGACACGTCATCAGGAGGAGCTGACTGATGGACAAGGACGTACCAGTGCTCATGGAGATGGCACAGGACCACTCAGGATTTTATTCTGTTATACACGTGGTCATCATAAATTGAAGCCGACTCAACTAACAATTGGAGTCCTGGTGTGGTGCTGTGGGTTAATGTACTAGACTGCAAAGTCGATTTGAACTGCAAGGTTGGTGGTTCAAGCTCAACAGTCACTCCTTGGAAACCCTCTACAGGGTTGCTATGGATTGGAACTGACTTGACAGCACTTAACAACAGCAGCAACAACAACATTGACTGAAGATCTGCAAGACCCCAAAGACTAACACTACAGGGTCAACGTATGGAAATGAATTCATATTGTCTTCAGACCTGAGCAAGGTGGGGGAAATGTCTCTTCTTTAGAGAACCCCTGTTTGGCCTTCCTCCCAAAGTGTAGAGAAGTCTAAGAGATCAAGGGGGCATGCCTATCCAAAATGTGCCCTCGCTCTATAGACTACATTCTGGGTGCCCACTCACTGCCATTGAGTTGATTCCATTTGATAACAAACCTATAAGACTGACTTTAAATCTTTACTGGAGTAGACAGCCTCATCTTTCTTTCATGGTGTGGTGGGTTTGAACCACCAATATTGTGTTTAGCAGCCCAGCATTTAACTCACAGCGTCACCAGGACACAAGAGTTTCTACTTAAGAGAGTGTACTGGTGCTAGAATCTGCCTGGACCTCTTCCCTCAGATTGACCTTCTGTGGGGGGCACTGGTATGTACTATTCTAGGTCCCAGGGTGGCCCAGGAGCAACTGCTTGTGAAAGAGAGTGAAATATGCCTGTGGACAGGATGCCCACCTGTATATATGAAAGGTCCCTTATGTGAGGTAGGCCCTGAATCAAGAAGAGAAGGGGGCGCATCATGAACTGGGCCCAATGATGGGATCTCCCCAAGCTATCATGTCTGAGCTAAACTTCAAGGGTCTCAATTTGAATCTGGTCTCCAGGCTGTTAAGATGGTGTGTTTGTTAAAATAGGAAATGTCTTATTTAGTAGTGCCTTCATTTGATTGAGGAGTCCTGGTGGTGCAGTGGGTTACACATTGGACTGCTAATCACCAAGGTCAATCCCATGACTGCTGCTCAGAAGAAAGATTTACAGTCTCAGAAACCCTAAGAAGCAGTTCTACTCTGTCCTAGAGATTTGCTATGAGTCAGAGCCCACTTGATTGGCAGTGGATTCCATTTGGTGAATGCAATGGCCATCATAGGCCCTCTAGCATACATCCTTCCTGCCCACCTTTTAGTCTGGCTGTTCCTATGCATGCTATCCAGATGCATGCTGGACAGCTCAGTAGCTCCTTGGCTCTGCCATACTGTGCAGTGCTTACTTTTTTGCCTTGGGGCTTCCCTGCCATCCCAGGGAACACCTGCTAGTAGCAACTCAGCCCTTGTTATACACATGCAAACCTAGAGGCAAAACTTAACCAACAGAAGTCAGGAGTCAGGGGACAAATACTGCCCTCTTCAGGAAGGGAATTCTGAGATCCATTTCACACAGTGATTTTGAGAGGTCCCTGCAGGATCAGCCAAGTGCCCATAGTGGTGGTCAGTTTGATGATGTGAACTTGGATCTGCTTTCTCTATCTTTTTTTTTTTTTTAAAGTTTGTATTGTGAATTGAGTGATAGTTTACATGGGAGAACAACAGTTTTACACTCTTGTTTCATTGCAATGATTATAATCCCCTCCATGTATCATCATTCAACAGTATTTGCTTCTATTCCCTGGAGATGTAGGATTTTTTTTTCTTCCTTGTTTTTTGATGTACACAAAAACACGCAGGAATATAAAATCATTTAAACAACCAAAGGGCTCATTCTGCAAGCCTGCCTCCTAGCTGCCAGTACACAGCCCCTCCCTCTCCCTCCAGTCTCTTTCTGAACAGTAAACCCAGTCTTTTTTTTTTTTTTTTTTTTTAAGTTATTCTCTATTCCTCTGGAAAAATTGGAGGAAGTCAGATGACACTGCCCCCATGTTTTTTTTTTGGCAGGGGTGGGAGGAATAATTAATCCTATTTTATTTTATATTAAAAAATTTTATCCTCCAGCACATATTGTTGTTGTTAAGTGCCGTGGAGTTGATTCCGACCCATAGCAACCCTGTATAGGGTTTCCAAGGAACACCTGGTGAGCTTGAACCACTGACCCTGCAGTTCAAACGACTGTCTGACTGATGCATTAGCCCACAGTGCCACTCCAGATAGATATTAGATAATAAGAACAGTATGGCATAAATGGAAAAGAAATAGATGCATAATCATAATGATGAAAATAATAGCACATTCATTATACATTTACTCTTTGCCTGGTACTGTTCTAATAACTTTATATGTATAGAAACTTATTTGATTCTCCTAATGATCCTATGAATGATCCATTCTGAAATTAATGGGGATGGATATATATATATATATAAGGAAAAGAGCAGGAAGCAACAAAAGAGGTCATAAACACGTCAAGTTCTTTGATCTATATTCACATGTGCTTCTGGAAAAAATGTTTGGTCCCCATTCCTGATGACTAATCCCACCAGGAGTCCTGGTGTGGCATTGTGGGTTAATGAGCCAGACTGCAAAGCCGTCTGAACTTCAAGGTCAGCAGTTCAAGCTCACTAGCTGCTCCTTGGAAACCCTATACAGGGTTGCTATGGGTTGGAATTGACTTGATGGCACTTAACAACAACAACAATCCCTATACTTAGAAAATGTTGCTAAGATAGAAGAGCAAGCAGAAAAAAGGATGAAAAAAAAATCTGAAGAGAGTCTAAGAATCATGCTGGATAGCATGAAGAGGAACAACTTAAGAATTATTGTAATTCTGGAACAGGAAGAATTAGAGACGTTCACAAAGGAGATAGTTGGAAATTTCCCTAACATCTTGAAAGATGAGCAGATAAACATTCAAGAAGCTGAACGTACCACAGGAAAGATAGACCCCAAAAGAAACTCACCAAGACATATAATAATCAAGCTCTCCAAAATCAAAGATAAGGAGAGAATCCTAAAAGCAGCCAGAGAAAAGAGAAGTGTTACTTACAAAGGCAAGCAAATCAGATTAAGCTCTGACTTCTCAGCAGAAACCATGCAGGCAAGAAGGCAACGGGGAGACATATACAAAACCCTAAAAAAAACAAAAACAAAAACAAAAAACAAAAAACAAAAAAAACTGCCAACCAGGAATTGTCTATCCAGCAAAACTGTCAACCAAATATGATGGTGCAATAAAAAAATTCCAGGACAAACAGAAGCTAATAGATTTTGTCAAAGCCAATCCAGCACTTCAAAACATCCTAAAGGGAGTTCTTTGGACTGAAAACCAACAAAAACAGACAACAACCAGAGATTGACAGGCGTGGCAACACCACCTGAAACTCAGACGATAGATAGCAGAGTACAGAACAGAACAAAACTACAACAACAAATTCAAAGGATCTGGGAGGTCAACTGAAGATCAAAATAATATCAATGTCAAAGAAGGGGAAAATGTAGGAACAGATTCGGGTGATGAGGATGTCAGGTAAATTACAGGATACAATAGATTGTCTTAAATGGAGAGAAAAGTTAATAGACTATATGGTAACCCCAAAGAAAGATAATACTTCAAAACTTACCATGACAATGAACTTCCAAGCAGAACAAGCAAATATGGAAACTAAGAAGAAACCAACAAGAAATAGCACAAAAAAAACACAAAATCAGTACAAGAAGGCATGCAGAACAAAGGAATGAACATCTCTACCATAAAATTAATATAATAGCAGCAATTAATTCGTACCTATCAATAACTGCATTTAATGTTAATGGATTGAATGCACCAGTGAAGAGACAGAGAGTGGCAGATTGGATAAGAAAACAAGACCCTTCAATATGCTACCTGCAAAAGACACACCTTACACACACAAAGATAAAAACAGACCAAAAGTTATAGGATGGAAAAAATATACTGAGCTAACTGCAACACTAAACAAGCAGGAGTGGCAATTCTAATCTCTGATAAAGTAAACTTTAAGACAAAACCCAGCATAAGACATAAAGAAGGACAGTATCTCATGTTCAAAGGGTCAACTGAGCAAGACAACTTAACCATAATAAATATCTATGCTCCAAATGATACAGCACCAAGATAAATGAAGCAAACCTTATTAGAATTGAAGAAAGAAATAATACAGGGTCACTATGTGTCAGAACTGACTTGACAGCACTTGACAACAACAACAACAATTATAGTGGGAGATTTTAATATGCCACTTTCGAAAAAGGACAGAACAACCAGAAAAAAACTCGACAAAGTTACAGCACAATCAACCAATTTGAACTCATAGACGTGTATAGAGCATTTAACGCAACAACAGCACAATACACTTTCTTCTCCAGTGCACATGGAACATTCTCCAGAACTGACCAGGTGTTAGTTAGGTCATAAAGCAAGCCTACATAAATTTACAAACATCAAAATACTACAGGGCATCTTTTCAGATCACAATGCTATAAAACTAGAAATCAACAACAAGAGATTAAGGAAATAAAGTCAAATACATGGAAACTGAACAATACCCTGCTGAAAAGCATCTGGTTAAAAGAAGAAATTAAACATAAATTCATAAAGTTCCTAGAAACAAGCAAGAATGAAAACACAATATACCCAAATCGTTGGGACATGGCGAAAGCAGTGCTGAGAGGACAATTTATTGCGATAAATGCGCACATCCAAAAAGAAGAGAGAACCAAGATTGACACATTAACACAGCATTTCCAACAATTAGAAACCAACCACAGAGGGAACCTACAGTCACCAAAAGAAAAAAAATAATAAAGAGAAGAGCAGAAATAAATGAGATGGAAAACAGAAAACCTATAGAAAGAATCAACAGGACAAGAAGCTGGTTCTTTAAAAGGATTAATAAAATTGGCAAACCTAACAAAACAAAAGAAGGAGAAGACATAAATAACTTGCATTAGAAACCACATGGGCGATGTCACAACGGAACCAAACGAAATCAAAAGGATAATAACAGAATACTATGAAGAGTTGTACTCCAACAAATTTGAAAACTGAGAGGAAATGGATGCATTTTTAGAAAAACACTAACTACCTAAACTTACACAGAGTGAAGCAGAAAACTTGAACAGACCCATAACAATAGAAGAAATTGATCAGGTCATCAAAAAACTCCCAACCAAAAGAAGTCTAGGCCCAGACATTCAGGGAAGAGCTGTCATCATTCTACTCAAATTATTCCAGAATATAGAAGAAAAATTAGGAAAAATTCCTAATACATTTTATGAAGCAAGTATCACCCTCATACCAAAACCAGGGAAGGACATCACTAAGAAAGAAAATTACAGACCAATATCCCTCATGAATGTAAACACAAAAATTCTCAACAAAATCCTAGCTAACAGAATCCAGCACCACATCAAAAAAAAAAATACATCATGACGAAGTGGGTTTCATAAAAGGGATGCAAGATGGTTCAACACTAGAAAAACAATCAATGTAACCCACCATATAAATAAGAAAAAGGAAAAAACCACATGATCATATAGATTGATGCAGAAAAGGCATTTGACAAAATCCAACATCCATTCCTGATAAAAACACTCAACAAAGTAGGAATTGAAGGGAAATTCCTCAACACAATCAAGAGCAAATATACAAAACCAACAGCCTACATCACTCTCAATGGAGAGAAACTGAAAGCCTTCCCTCTGCAAATGGGAACCAGACAAGGATGCCCTTTGTTACCACTCCAGTATTATTTTGGAAGTCTTAGCAAGAGCTATACAGCAAGACAGGGAAATTAAAGGCATCCAAATTGGCAAAGAGGAAATAAAACTCTCTCTATTTGCAGATGATATGATCCTATTCATAGAAAACCCCAAAGACTCAATAAAAAAGCTGCTAGACATTATTGGAAGATTCAGCAAAGTGGCAGGGAGGGTATAAGATCAACATATGAAAATCAGTTGGATTCCTCAATAGTAACAATGACAGCGCTGAAAAGGACATTAGGAAAGCAATACCATTTACAATAGCTGCCCAAAGGATGAAATATTTAGGAATAAACATAATCGGATAAACAAAGGACCTGTACAAAGAAAATTACAAAACACTACTACAAGAAACCAAAAGAAACTTACAAAAGTGGAAGAACATACCATGTTCCTGGATAGGAAGACTCAATATCATGAAAATGTCAATACTACCCAAAGCAATTTACACATATAATGCAATCCTAATCCAGATTTCAGTGGCATTCTTCAAAGAGATGGAAAAGGCAATTACAAAGTTTATTTGGAAAGGAAGGAGACCCAGGATAAGTAAAGCACTGCTCAAGAAGAAGAACAAGGTTGGAAACCTCTCACTCCCTGATTTCAAAATGTACTACACGGCTACAGTGGTCCAAACAGCCTAGTGCTGGTACAGCGAAAGATACATTGATCAATGGAACAGAATCGAGAATCCAGAAATTATCCCATCCACATACAGCCAACTGATTTTCCACAAGGTGCGTAGGTATGTTACATGAGGAGGAGATAGTCTCTTTAACAGATGGTTCTGGCAGAATTGGAAAGCGATATGCAAAAGATTGAAATAAGACCTTCACCTCACGCCCTATACAGAAAGGAACTCAGCATGGATTAAAGACCTAAATGTGAATCCCCAAATTATGAAAGTCATCAGTGAAAAAATAGGGACAAATGTGAGGGCTCTAATACAGGGAATACACAGACTACCAAACATTTGTAAAAGTATGCAAACAAAACTAGACAAAATAGATAATTCGGGCATACGTGCATCAAAAGACTTTACCAAAAGAGTAAAAAGAGAACCCACAGAATGGGAAAAAATCTTTTGCAAAGACACATCAGACAAGGGACTAATATCTAAAATATATAGGAAACTACAATACCTCTACAAGACAAAGGCAAATAACCTAATTAAAAAATCAGCACAGGACATGAATAGATACTTCACCAAGGAAGAGATCCAGGCAGCCAACAAACATGAAGAAATGTTCATGATCACTAGCAATTAGAGAGCTGCAAATCAAAACAACAATGAGATATCATCTCACACCAGCAATAATAGCAAAGATCAAAAAAGTAGAGGACAATAAATGCTGGCAAGGATGAGGAGAGAATAGGACCCTCCTACATTGCTGGTGGAATTGCAAAATGGTCCAACCACTCTGGAAAGCAATATGGCGTTTCCTCAGAAGGTTTGAAAAAGAAATACCTTATGACCCAGCAATTCCTCTACTTAGTATTTACCCACAAGAAACACGAGCCATAACATGAGTAGATATATGTATACCAATGTTCATAGCAGCACTATTTACAATAGCAAAAAGATGGAGACAGCCTAAGTGCCCATCAACAGAAGACTGGACAAACAAACTGTGGTACATACACACAATGGAATATTATGCTACCTTGAAGAACAACAAGGAAGCTTCAAGCCACTGCATAACATGGATGAACCCTGAGGACATTATGCTGAGTGAAATTAGTCACAAGAGGAGAAATACTGCATAGGACCATTATTGTAAAAGAGTAAGAAAAAGAACTCACACTAAAAGGGGAAAAAAATTATATGTATATTTGCTGATCACCAGTATGTATGGGATGAGAGGATGGGAGGGAAGGAGGGGAAGATAGAGCACAGGATAGGGAATAGACACAGGATAGCTTGGGTGTGAGATGGGTGGGTGGGTGGGAGACAATACACAAGAAGGGGGAGGGGAATGGAAGAACAAGGCTGATGGGAGAACAGTTAGGCAGGTTCACATGGGCTAAGAGGTAAATGATGATGTATACACAACCCGGGAACAACAGAGCTCCGGGATATAGGGATTGAGGCATGGTTTGAAGGGGTAAAAGAGGGGAATAACGTTAGGATGCTTGGTTGTCTTTTGAATCTTGGTTTCTCTTGCCTATCATTGTTAAATAGACACTTGGGGGCAGGGGGAGGGGGGAGGAAGGAATAGCCAGAAACGTCACAATAGAAAGCTTGTAAGTCTGTCTTCAGCCTATAACTGATTGAAATACCTTAAAGGGGGCTAGAATTTGCCCAGTGAAAGAGGGTTCCTGTGAAGCCTTTACATTGCATAAGACCATAGGTGGAATCCAGAACCCCATCCAGAACTGACTGAAGTAGGAAGTTTCCACTGGAAAGGATGAGTAGACCAGCCTAGAGTGGCTAGAAGAACAAAAGATACTTCCTGAAAGAATGACCGGCAGGAAAACTCTGAAACAATAACAGCAGTCTGATTGATTACTACAAAAACAAGCAAGCTGTTCACCGGGAGGCATCAAGGCAAGTGGTCGGGTCCCCTCAGAGCAAAACCCCTTCCAAGACTGAGACTCAAGAGGAATACATGAGCAGGCATGTCATCCGGCTGGTGATCACGTTGGTCACCAAAAAGGGGAAGAGGGGAAAAAACAGCAATGCAGTGACCAGCTAAATCTGACCACATTCAATAGATCCCTGTGAACCCAGGTGGAGACCTGGATGGCCAGCAGTATGGCAAGACCCGGGGATTCCTGGGCCCATAGGCAGTGGAATGCCAACAGAGGACTAGAGCAGAGAGTGAAGTGTCCAGCTGATATGAAGTGAGGGGAGA
Source organism: Chrysochloris asiatica (assembly GCF_000296735.1). NCBI lineage: Eukaryota > Metazoa > Chordata > Mammalia > Afrosoricida > Chrysochloridae > Chrysochloris > Chrysochloris asiatica. The sequence continues at coordinate 8,089,114 of NW_006408668.1, forward strand.
TGCACAAGAACACCCATACTTGCAGATAGTACCCACTTGACCTGGCTTCGATGGCACGATGATCAGAACTCGACTACAAGAAGAGGGGGGGAAAAAGAGTAACCTGCTACAATTAGATGAACTTTACTATATTTATGGATGTAGTAGCTCAAAAAAGGGACCAAATCTTTACAATAAGGATCATTCCCACCCCCTTGGTACACAGGATTGACAGGGATGGGCAACTTAGACATTGACTACCCAAAATGGAGGGGCCTATAAAGGCAAGAAGTGACTGGCTTACAACCTTTCAAGAGGGAGCATAGTCTGGATTAGGAGAGTTGAGTTTTGTTTCCCAAAGAAACCTGCCTGACTGTGAGGTGGAGTTCTCCTCTTCTGAACTTCATGCACTTTAAATATACAAGCAAATTCCAGCTGCAGCTCTTCAATTCCTGCCTGAGAAGAAAAATTAACATGGTTCCCAAGAACAGGAAGAGATTTAGGGCAAAAGAGGATGCACTGAGACTGTAACAAGGTCACTAATTGTTACTTAACCACAAGGCAGAGATCTTTCTTTTGCACAGTTGACTCAGAATTAATGAGTCTTGATTTTTCAGCTCTGAATGTTCTTGGTTTTGAAATAGTTGGTTTGTAATAACATTCAGCTGCCGAGACTGCAAGAGGATGGAAGTATTTCTAGATTTTGCCAGAGCTGGGGAATACAGATCTCTGTGACTAGCCCTATAAATGCTTTTCCAGAACTCCATCTTTCCCTCCTCATCTACACATCACCCCGAGTAAGGAAGGCCAGGCCAGGGACCCACCTTTCTTTCTTAAGGGCCTATGCTTCATCAACCCTAGCTGTAGGCACAGGAGGTAAAACTGTTTTTTCCCCTTAATTAACTTGGCTGTGATTATAAAAGCACTACGTCATCAGAAAACAATAAGATGGTCAAATCTAACTCTGAGCGCTTGCCATATGCCAGGCACTGCACTCAGGAATTTACTTCAGTTACTTCATTTAATCCCCAAACCCAATGAGGCAGGTATTATAACTAGTACTTCTCATTGAACAACAAACAGTTGCTGTCCAGTTCATTCTGACTCATGGCAAGCCCTGTGTTTCAGAGTAGAAATGTACTCCATAGGGTTTTCATGGCTGTGCCATTTTATAGGCATATCACCAGGCCTTTCTTCTGAGATGCCTCTGAATTGTTTGCCTCATCCAAGTACTCCTACTTCCAATTTACAAAGAAAGCAACTGAGACTCAGACTAGTTAACTGACTTGTTCAAAGTCACCCAGTGGCAAAGTTGGGGGACAAAAGTCTGACTTTAACTTCTATACTGCATTATTACAATACAAGGTAGAATGTGCAAAGTCCTGTAAGGGGAGCCAAACAATGCTCTGAGGATTAGATGAAGTCTAAAGTATAGGCTGTGTGAGGGAGACAGCATGCCCAAGGAACATGTTTTTGCTTTTGTTTATGCAAAACTAACTGGCCTGCATGGCAACTCGAGCCTGGAAGCCTAGTGGATTACGAACTGTGCTGTTAACTACAAGGTAAGAATTCAAATCTACCGGTCACTCCACAGAAGAAAGATGAGATTCACAGCCCTGGAAATCCTATATAGGTCACTATGAATTGGAACCAACTTGATGGCACACAACCACCACCAACTACTGTCAAACATGCTTTTCTTCTCCCAATCCTGTCTTGGTTAATGAACGTGATGAATAACACTCAGAGTCAACAGCTAACCAAGACAAGACTCTGTGGCGAACTTTCACTCCTCCCTCACTTTCCCAGATCCAGCATTAACAAGTCTTGTCAGTTACACCACCAACAGTAGTCTCATCTGTCCTTTTCTACTCACTCATTCATACATTCTGAAATCTTCAGTCTATTTACCCTTTAACCTAGCCAATGTCTGGCACTTAGAAGGTATTCATTGAGTATTGAATGAATGAGCTTTCTACACTGACACCAGGGTCTTTCTAAAGGATAGCACTAATCATGTTACTGTTCTAAAAATATTCAAGAGTTGCCTATTTTTGCCAAGATATAGATAATTGCCATCAAGCCAACTCTGACTTATGGCAACTTTATGTACAACAGAATGGAACGTTGGGAAGAACGTTGTCTGGTCCTGCATTACGCCCTCACAATCACTGGCATATTCCAGTGCATGTTTTTGGCTACTGCGTCAGTCTGTCTCACTGAGACTCTCCCTTGTCTTCTCTTTCACCAAACATGATGTCCTCCTCCATAGACGGATTCCTCCTGAGGAGATATCCAAAGCAAGCGAGCCAGACAATATTTTGATCACAATCCATGAAGTTTTCATTGCTTAATTTTTAGAAGTAGATCACCAGACAGGTTTCTTGTTTTCCCTTTCTTAATGTGTGTTGGTCTGGAGCTCTGCTGAAGTCTGTCTGCCTTGGATGACCTTTCTGGTATTTGAAATACCAGTGACGTAACTTCTAGCATCACAGCAACACTTGGAAGTCACCACAGTATGACAACTAACAGATGGGTTGTGGTTCTACAACATGCAATCCCCAGTTCTTAGCCTGACATTCAAGACTTTCTATAAACAGGATTATATCAGCCTAAGTCCTATGCTCAACCTTTTCTTAAGTGTATCTTGAATTTTCCTGTCTCATCTATTGATAGATTTTCACCAAGATTCACCCTGGGCTTCGTTGTATTTCCCAGGCCTTCCATCCAGGCCAGGTGAGTGTGAGAGTGTGAGACTCTGACTAATGGACTGTCCCATTATTTCATAACCCCCAAGGTCCCATAACATCCGATGATACATAAGCCATGTGCTAAACCACTGAAGTGTTCTGAGTTTATATGTTATCACAGCAGGACCTAGCCTCTTCCTGACTAATTCACACATCTTTGTTTTGCTAGTACCTCTGCCCAGAATGATTTTTTTTTTTTTTTAATTCCTTGCCAGTTGGTTCCTTTCTTCCAAGGTTCAACTCTCATATGGCCTCCGTCCCCCCAGGAGTCCATCAGTCCCATCTCTCTATTCTCACAGCACTCTGTCATCTATTAGTACTATTTCAGTCCAGGGCACAGCCTGACTGACTTGTGGTGTGAGGCTTTGTCCTCCACACCACACCATGGAACTCACAGAGCAGAGACTGGGAAAGTTTAATTAGATAATTTTATTTCTTGCAGCCTAATTAGCCTTGAAGGAGGCCTGGTGGTGCAGTAGTTAAATTGTTTGGCTGCTTAAAGCTCTGAGAGATCATTGTGAGAATTGACTTCATGACAACTTTTTTTGGGTGTGTGTGTGTGTGGAGATTTAGCCTGTGGTAAATCAGGCAGAGTTAGGTGCAGCTGAAATGAATTAGGCCGGAGGGAAAACTGTACCCACTGGCCTCAGTGTACAAAGATACCCTAAACCCCAAACCAAATCTATTGTCAGTTGTTAGGCTGGTGGGTTTGAACTCCCAATCTTTTTGCTAGCAGTTCAGTGCTTTAACTACTGGGCCATGAAGGCTCTGTATGGAGATAATGAATGGAGAAAAAACTTGGTCCATCTCAATCTGGAGGCCAGTGTGGTTAATGGGCAACTGTTTCAGGAGAGCAGGGCGTTGGCTAGTGGGGGGGGAGGTGCTCGCAGAGCTTGGTTATTGACATCCTTTTACCTTCTCCTGCAGAAAATCAGCGGCCCCTCAGCGAATCCGGAGCTAGAGGAGAGTCATTGCACCTTCCAACTGTTTACCTCCTGGGTACTATGGCTATGGGAGACTGGTTACTATGGCAACCTCATTAATCAGCCGCAGCTAGTCCTTTGGCAGACTGAAAAGGCAGGCGCATCAAAGACAACAGGCACATACAGTCTTGTGAACCTTTGCAGTTCTCTAGCCGTTCTGCCATTCACCACCTCCGGCACCCCGCATCTACTACGACCCGGTTTATGGCTGAGGCGAGGCTGAAGAGGAAGAAATTGTGTGGCTGGGCATTCCTGTGAAGTAGAGGGGATTTCGTATCCCTTTTGCCAAAGAAGCTCCTACCAACTAGCTTAGTGAACTCCCACTGGATTTTCTAACCTGGCAGAATTTTCTAGAATCTGAGACCCTGCAGTAAAAGACCAGACACACACACTAGTGGTCACCTCTCCCCGCTCAACGTTTCATCCCCCCACTTCCCTATGTGTTCTCACTTCAAGATGTGTGGAAATACCCTGTAAATGGTGAACCCCATATAAAAAAATTAGTGTTGCTCGTTTTTTTATTAATGAAAGTGAGGGGAGGATTATCCTTAAAGAAGGTTAGAATCTGGGCTGCCTACTTCAGGAAGGATCCTGAATTGAGGTGGGACCATCCCAAAGTTTTGGGATACTAGGAACCACGTCTCTTCTCCGGGTCACCCTCTAGAAGATTCAGTGGGGAGCATCCGCCCTCCAGCGGTCGGTTTCCCTGCTTAAACAGCAGGGAGCAAGCGGATTGCGTGGCCAACATCTTCCCTGCCATTGCCCCTTCCATCCTCTGCCAAACCCAGGTGCTGCGGAAGATGCCGGCCTTACAGAGACGACGTTTTAAGTCACAACAACAGCAAAAGTAGGGAAACTGTGCTTCCGAAGATTACAAATAGAGGAGAAAGAGAGAGGACCCTACTCTGTCCGGTGTGCCCGTCCCTGGGGGTGTTGGAAGGGACGGGACTGAACCTTCGAGAAAAGCTCCGGCTGTTACACGTTAAAGGAATGGGAGGATCAGTGGATTCTCCTAATTGGCATCCATTCTCCTAATTAGCATCCGTCGTCAATTCTCCTAATTGGCATCCAGCTGGTTGCTCTCCCCTCAACTTCTCCCAAACCCGAGTACAACTTTTCTGGCGTGTCGCGGATTGGGGAGACGTGCCCGACCATGCGTGGTGGGAGGGAGGCTGCCTTGGAGCCCCTTCCGGGAAGGATTACACGGTCTCTGGACACAGGGGAAGGTGTCAGCCGGGGTTGTGTGTCGTGGCTGGACCCCCTTCCTGTTCTCAGTGGGAGCTAGTCTGCTCCTGCCTCCCGGCCCGACGGGCTGAGTGCGGCTGAGGAACTCGAGTAGAGAGAGTTCACCAGGCTGGGGAGGACGAGGGCGGCCCAGCGGCAGCTTCCAGTCCTTTGATCCAGGCTAGAGGAGTGTGTGTGGGTGGGGGTGGGGGGGTTGGGAGCAGAGGTCGGAGTAGGCCCGTGCTTTCCCACTTTTCATTTTCTTCCCAGACGCGACCAATTTCAGCACCGAGGGCTGCAGACAGCGCCTTGCATGTCCTAATGCTCCGGTTCTTACTCCCGGGTGCATGGTCCTTTTATCTACCCGCTGGCTGGAGCCCGCGTCTCCAGCACACTTCTCAGCACCCCAAGAGTTCCCAGTTCAAGAGCCCCTAAAATCCTTACCCCGTCAAAGTTTGAGCTTCTGCGTTGCGCGCTTCAGTCTGTTGGACCGTTTCCTCCTTTCTCCCTGCGTGTTCTGGGCAGCAGCTCTGGCCTCGTTCCCTCCCCCTCACTCCGGCCCCAGGACCCTCCTCCAGGGAAGGCGGAAGAAGCCTGTAGCCTTCCTCTCTCTGTAAGAGTCTCTCTGTAAGAGTCAGGTGAGGCTCTGGAGCCTCAAAGGCGGTCCCAGAAGAGGCAGAAGCCACTGGTTCATACAACCATTCCCAGTAAGGGAAGAAGGGGCAAGACCCCGGGCAAGAAAGCAGGAAAATCTGCTTGTCAACTTTGGACTTTGTTACACTTGGGACTCCTTCCTGGCATGATTTACTAGTATTTTAATTACATTGGATGAGGATGTACTTGGAGTTTGTTATATGTTTTTTTTTCTCCCTTTAAGCCTTTTTACAGTCTTAGGGATGGTTTTAGAAACAAGTCCTTCTTCATGATATTGTGTATTCTCCATGCAGAGTTTCTAGGAGCTAAAAATTAGGACCTACTAAGGAGCTCTGGTAGCATAGTGGTTACGGATCGGGCTGCAAACCGCAAGGTCAGCAGCTCGAAACTACCAGCTGCTCCGTGGGAGAAAGATGAGGCGTTCTGCTCCCGTAAAGATTAACAGCCTCGGAAACCCTGTGCAGGGTCGCTATGAGTCGGAATCGACTCCACAGCACACAACAACAACAATCTGATCAGGGGAGTGTGGTGCTCTAGAGGCAGGAGCTGACTGGCTCCCACTGTGAACCATAAGGTTGGCGGTTTCATCCCATCAGCAGCTCCATGGAAGAAAGATGAAGCTTTCTGCCCACCTCGGAAATCCTACATAAGGTCATTATGAGTCAGAACTGACCCAATGGCACTTAAAAGTCAAAATCTGATCAATAGTCATTAAAGTCCATCAGCGCAAAACACAAAAGCAACACCAAATGGCTGTTTATTTTTGAAGAAAATGGCTTTATTTAACAAAGCCTGCATGCACTTATCTCCAAACTTACTTTCCCTACAAAGGTCTTCTTGAAGATCACCTCTCTCTATGACCTAGACTCATGAAGACCTAGGCTCATCTACTCCTCATTAGAGGGTTGACAGCAACACTCTCCATTCTGGATCCCAGAGGCAGGTTCTAGAGTCATTCTAGCTCTTGTCCATGAGGCCTGGACTGCATGTGCTGTGGTTCTGCGAGTTAATGCGCTGGACTGCAAAGGTCTGCAGTTCAAGTGCATCAGAGGCTCCTCAGCAACCTTATACAGGGTTGCTATGGCTCGGAACTGACTCGATGGCACTTAACAACAACAACACTTTAATGGGAAGAGCCTCCACAAAAATGGGAATCCCACAGTAACCTGTAGGTCAGGGACTTCTCTACACATGGCATTTCTGGGGTTTGCCTATCAAGTTGCTTATGCACAGAGCCTCCAGAAAGCCTAGATCTTTGAGTTCATGCAACACTTGAAAGTAGAGATGATATACTCTATTGGAGAAATAAAGAACTGGGATGGTGCTCTCTCTCTCTCTCTCTCTCTCTCTCTCTCTCACACACACACACACACACACAGAGTCATCTTAAAAAAAGGGGAACAAAAAGGGCAGCAAAATAAATGCAAGTAGTGAATCAACAAAATAAGTTGATGCCACAGAAGTTGGAGGAGAGTTCTCATCTATTATTTGGACTCTAAAAGAAACCTGAAATTTATTTAATGCAAGGGAAAATACATTGTACAAAATTCAGCCTCATCAAGATCTCTAGTATATTCAATCCAAGAATCATCAACATACCTCAATTACCCAGTGCAATTTTTTTTTATAGCCCTCATTGTCAGGAAATGCTATCCCCTCATCCCAGTAGTTTATGTTACAAGTTCAAGATGTTGTTTTTTAGCCTATCTTCAGGGAAGATTGGAAGCAGCTGGTCATTCTCTGTAATCCAAAAATATTTCAGAGCTTTAAAAGAATAGTAAATATTCATTTTGGAGGAAGCAGTAGTTAATACAAGACAAAGTTGGAGCATAATTCTGAAATGCAGATCATTTCTAAGATTTGAGGGGAACCAGGACTTTACACAGCTAACCAGAAAATGCAAGAGACTTGTACTAAACATGATGAAGTGAGATAGAATATCCAGCACTGGGCTGGGAATATATGAGTCTCAATAATCAGTGTGTTTGACAGTGACTGTTATTACTGAAGAGCTTTGACATCTGAAAGGTGGAAACAGATGAGTTGAAACTGGAAATGGGCAGGAAGAACCAGAAGGGGATAGACCTGTGAATTTGTTTGTGAAAGACATCAAGGTCCTGGGCTGTCATAATGGAGGGTCCAGATTTGGCCCAAGACCCACTTGGAGGGATGGCAGCTGAGGACTTCTCCCAGTACTCAAATCTCAACAGAGACACAACCAAGTGCATATGAGTATGATACAATGTGCAAGCGATAGGCCCAGGACTCTTGTTAAGGCTCAGGACACCATCACCACTAGAAAATCTCAGCTGAGTCCTAACAGGTCCAAGGCACCAAGAGAACCAGAATAGCAATCCTCAGAAACCCAAAGCCTTGTGCAGAATGGGGGATCACCACAAGAATACAGTTAATGGACCAAAACACCACTTCCCCATTCCTACAGAGTAGATGGGATTGGAGGGCTGGGTGGAGGGCACCAGGTGAATCCTACATTGCTTCAGCTTAGCCAGGCCACACTTAGAATATGAGGAGGGTATTGTGGGGAAAAAACCCTCTTTTTTTTTTTCCCCACAACACCCTCCTTATATTCTAAGTGTGGCCTGCCTGTACTAACTATTGGGTTCAAGGAGCTCTGGTAGCGTAGCCGTTAAGAATTAGGCTGCGAACTGCAAGGTCAGCAGTTCAAAACTACCAGCTGTTCTGTGGGAGAAAAGATGAGGCTGTCTACTCCCGTAAAGATTTACAGCCTCAGAAGCCCTGTACAGTGTTGCTATGGGTCAGAGCCGACTCCATGGCACAAAACAACAACAACTACTATTGGGTTCAGTGGAAGACAGTACCCAGGAAACCTAGTGAGACTAGTTGCTCCCACCTGTGACTTTGGTGCCAGGAAAATGATAGGATAAATATTTGCTATTCCAAGAGAATTGGTCTGAGGAGCATCCACATGTATGACTTAGGGGACTCCCTGCTAATATTTAGTTTTAATTATTTTTTGAAATTTAGAAGACTTATGATTATGCTCTGTGTCGTCTTCTGGGATTTGCTTTTTAAATCCATGTTTGTTTACTCAGATTCAGCGATGGTGTTGTTAGTAGCTGTAGGTCATTCTGTTTCACTTGCAAATATATGATTTGCTATTTGTTTTGTGTGTGTATTACACATTTCATTTAGAGAGTGGGAGAGGGGTACTAGATTTTTGTTATTCTAGTTATATGTAATCTTCTGAGACCTGATATTTATAGGCTGGGAGGAAAAGGCGCATACATTGTGCCCATGGGTAGGCAACAAGACAGCTGTTTCTACTGGGGGGCCATATGGCATTCAGTGTGTTAAAGAACATACAATCTGATAAGGAGATCAACCAGACTAGCAGATGATCAGTAGAATGCAAACAGATAAGCCCAGTTATCAGTGAAGGGTGGGGTGGAGAGTAGGTTTGCACTGGCAGATGGTCTAGATCCTTGGCAAGTGATTAGGCAATTTGTAGGAGTGACTTTTGGGATATAAAATATTTATGAGGAGGAGGCATGGTTCAGATGAGAAGCAATGATGCATCCATTTCCCCAGCTGGAATCCTCTGTGTCAGTGCAAAGTCAGCTGGTGGCAAAGGCCTGGAACTGGGAGAAGCAGTTGTTTCTAGTCTTTAAGGCCCATTTTGCTTGCTTCCTTCTCAGGCGGGGGTGATGAGGACGGCATCTGCTTCCCTTACTTACATGGCAATTGGAAAAACAAAAGGCAAATAAAATTATATTAATGAATGGGATTTCAAGAGTTGAAAGTTCTGTCCAATGTCATAAGAGCCTGAGGATAACTGTCAGGCCATGGGAGAGATCAATTTTGTGCCTTGGGGACCCTGCTTCTGGTCAGCTTACAGGGGAAGGACAAGTCAGCGTTGCCTGTTAAGACCCGATGTCAGTCTTTCCACTCCATCCAAGTCGCTCTGATCTGACAATGACATTTGCAATTCTACCATCACAACTTCATTCCTCTATTTTCAAATTTTGATCCCCTGTAAAATGCGAGTAACTCCAGGAGTGATAGTGTAGATAAAGTATCAAATAAAAGGTTCTGGTACAAAGGATCAGCTCAAAGAGAACATCTGATGATCTCAGGGACCTGTGAGCTTGGGATGGTGTGAATATCTTGGCAGGGGAGCCATGTAGGAGCAGAAGAGGAAGGGCAGAGATAACAGACACTGAACACCCAGGTACATGTGGCCACCATCATAATGAAGCCTTGTCCTGGCATGGAAAAATCACCTGAGCTTTCATATCAGCCAAAGCCTCAGTTTTCCATTTGCAAGAAGGGAGGACAATCATTCTTGTTAATTATTAAGTCTAGCAAATGTGTACTGGATGCAAGCCTACTTTAATTCATTGCTCGTGAATCAATTTTAACTCATAACAACTCTATAGGGCAGAGTAGAACTATTGTGTAGGGTTCCCAAGGCTGTAATCTTTACAGGAGCAGACTACCACATCTTTCCCCTGTGAAGCAACTGGTGGATTTGAAGCAGGAGTCCCGGGGTGGCACTGTGGGTTAATGCACTGGACTGCAAAGTTGGTTTGAACCACAAGGTTGGCAGTTCAAGCTCACCAGCTACTCCTTGGAAACCCTGTACAGGGTCGCTATGGGCCGGAACTGACTCTATGATACTTAACACCAACAAGCTTTGTTAGGTCCGTGAAACTATTCTGTATGATGGTAGACACATGACATGATGCAATTGCCACAACCCAAAGAAATAATGGATGGTGGACTTTCACATTGTTGTTATTGTTGTTGTTAAGTGCTGTCGAGTCAGTTCCAACCCATAGCGACCCTGTATAGGGTTTCCGAGGAGCAGCTGGTGAGCTTGAACTGCCGACCTTGCGGTTCAAACCAACTTTGCAGTCCAGTGCATTAACACACAGTGCCACCACAGGACTCCAAGGCTATTTAGGGGATAGTAATGTGAAAGGAGCTCTGGTAGCATGGTGGTTACGAATCAGGCTGCGAACCGCAAAGTCAGCAGTTCAAAATTACCAGCTGCTCTGCGGGAGAAAGATAAGGCTTTCTGCTCCTGTAAAGATTTACAGCCTCAGAAACCCTATACAGAGTCGCTATGGGTTGGAACTGACTCGACGGCACTTAACAACAACAATAACAACAATGTGAAAGTCCACCATCTGTTAGTTTTTTGGGGTTTGGCAATTGCATCATGCCATGTGTCTACCATCATACAGAATGGTTTCATGGACCTAAAAAGGCTCCATGCCTCACCTATTCATCTCCACCCCCATCCTCCGGAACCCCTAGTGATCACTAATCTCTTTCTTGTTTCTATAGTTTTGCCTTTTGCCTTTCAGGGGTATTATATATTGCTATTAATAATATTTACTGTTTAATACAATTTGGTTTATTTTGACATCAAGTCTATACAATTTTACTTCTTAAATATCCTTTTAAACTTGAGTTGTGTGGGACTCAGCTGCTTTGTTTGTAAAAGTAAGAAGTTACCCACTTTTCCCTTTAGTCCAGGATCCTGTAAGTGAATATTGGGTGGGTCAAACATTGGATTGCCTGGGACCCTATTATTCCTCAACCACACTGGGTCAGTTATCAGTGAATTTCTCCCTCTGTTCCAAATTCACCCTTCCATTCCAGCTTTCTGATAACAGGCAGGACCTTGAGCATATCTCCTTGCCAGTGCTCATAGGGTTATGCTTTCTCAGTAAAGGATACTGGACTGACACGGAAGGAGGAAGAGTTCTCCCCTTTCTGGTGGCTGCACCACTGGTCAGTGATGACAGGGGGAGATTGTGCAGAGGTGTCCTGCCCCAGCCATAGGGCTCTTTGATGACCTCAAGCACAGTCCCTGTCTATCCTGGTGATCCTGTTCTTTGAAGTTCTCAGAACAGGGGCACCACATGGTTCAGGTCCACCACACCTGGGCTTCTACTCCCTCTGCTTGCCCAAGCCCAGGTCCAGACCCAGGTTTGTCTCCTGGGACTTTTTAAGTGCTGTAAGCCTTTGATACAACCACCCTGGCAGTTCCAGGCTCCTATTTATGCAGTGCCCTCATATGCTCTCCATACCTGTGTTTCCAGACACTGGTTGTGACTTATTTGCATGCTTGACCGTGGTGGTTCCTATGTATTGGTCTCAGTGACTGCAGACCACCTCTGGTGTGTGCAAACTTGCCAACATCTCTGCCATCCATGGGGCTCCAACCACCTTCCCCAAGGGCCAAATCTAATTTCAGACTTGCAGGCCTTATGATCTCTGTCACAACATCTACCCATTCATGTTAACACTAAGCAAAACAAACAAACAAGATAAAGTCTCAACAAACAAGATAAAGTCTCAACAAATTAGGAACAGAAGGGAACTTCCTTAACTTAATAAAAAATCATCTTTAAAAAGCTTGCAGTTAAGCATAAATTGCTATAGTTTGATAATTGGACCTTTGCTTTTGGCCGGCTTACAAACTTTCATGAGTGTGCTTAATTCAGAACAAAGGGGTGAGACAGAATCTCCATTGAAGTTTTCCTCTTTCCCAGATGGTTCTGGTGAAAGGGAGTATGGGAGTATGGTGATAGGATTTTATGATTCATTTGCGAGTAACTGTTAGAAGGATTAATTGCAATGATCACAAATACAATTGTAGAAGGTGTGTAACTCAAAGAGGGGAGTAACTACTCTTTCATTTCAGGAGCAGAGGACCCCAGGGCCATCAGGAATGAAGAGCATAAGTGAAGGGTGAGATCCTACCTAGAAAAGCAATGACAGCAGAGACAGTGGCAGAGGTGGAGGCTTGGAGAGATAGAGCCACTGAGGAGTCTAGGCCCACGGACTGAGAAAGGCTGTGTGTCTGCGGGCAGGAGGCTGACTTGAAAAGGTGTCCTTTGGACATTTAGATGACTATATAATTTTTTTTTGTATGCGTACGTCAAATATTTTGCTTTGTTCATTTTTGAAAAATAAGATCAGCAGCTTCTCCTTGGAAACCCCATACAGGGTCTCTATAGGTCGGAACCGACTTGATGGCACTTAGCAACAACAAAAACAATTAGGAACAAGGAGTCCTGGTGTGGTACTTCAGGATAATGCACTGGACTGCAAGATCAGTTTGAGCTGCAAGTTTGGCAGTTCAAACCCACCAGTCACTCCTTGGAAACACTATTCAGGGTTGCTATGAGTTGGAACAATGACTCTGTGTATTCCTTCCATCTTTTCTTGATGCATTCTGCATCATTCAATAATTTGCCCAGTGAATCTTTCAATAACGAAAGTCGAGGCTTGAATTTTTTCTTCAGTTCCCCCAGCTTGAGAAATACTGACCGTGTTCTTCCCTTTTGGTTTTCTAACTCCAAATCCCTGCACATTTTATTATAGTATTTGGCTTTATCTTCTCGAGCTGATCTTTGAAATTTCCTGTTCAGCTCTTGCACCTCTTCAATTTTTCCATTTGCTTTGGCTTCTCTACGTTGGAGAGCAAGTTTCAGAGTCTCTTCTGACATCCATCTTGATCTTTTCCTTCTTTCTTGTCTTCTTAATGACTTTTTGCTCTCTTCATGTATGATATTCTTGATGTCATCCCACAACTCTTCTGGTCTTTGGTCTTTAGTGTCCAATTCATCAAATCTGTTCTTCAGATGATCTCTAAATTCAGAAGGGATAAATTCAAGATCATATTTTGGCTCTCGTAGAGTGCTACTTGGAGGCCAGGATGGCTAAACTTCGTCTCTCCTACTTTGGACATATTGTCCGGAGGAAACAATCGCTGGAGAAGGATGTCATGCTGGGTAGGGTGGAGGGTCAGAGAAAAAGAGGAAGACCCCTAACAAGATGGATCAGCCAGGTGGCATCATTGATGGACTCAGGTGTGGCAGCAGTAGTGAGGTTGGCCCAGGATCGAACATTGTTTCGTTCTGCTGTGCATAGGGTAGCTATGAGTCGGTTCTGACTCGATGGCACCTGACAACAACAACAACATGAGTTGGAACTGAGTATACGGCACTTAGCAAAACAGCAACAAACCAGGAACAAGGCAAAGATGTTCATTATCAATCACTCAACATTGTACGGAAAGTCTTAGCCAGTTCAAAAATAATAAGCTAAAAATGCAACATAATGGGGACTTTAGACCCAGAGAGGGAGAGGGGCTGTGTACTGACGACTGGTGGGCAGGCTTGTAGTGTATACCCTTTGGTTGGTTGATGATGCATGGAGGGGATTGTAACCATGGCAATGAAATGATATACGATATGATGAATGTAAAACTAATGTTCTCCCATGTAAACTATCATATAATTTACAATAAAATATTTTAAAAATGCAACATAAAAACAAGAAAGGTGTAACTATCACTATCCACAGCTAACTTGATCATGTTTCTGGAAGCCCTATGTAATTTATATATATATATAAAAAATTAGAACTAGTAAGTGAATTCAACAAGATTGCAGGAAACCGAGTTAATATACAAAAATCAATTGTTCATCTATGTACTGGCAACAAACAATGGTAGATGAAAAATTTATAGTAGCATCAGAAACATAAATTACTCAGGAATAAATCTAACAAATGATATGAGACACTTGTAAAATATAACTGGAAGAAATGAAAGAAAACTTACAGGTCTGATCTGCAACTGATCAGTAGGATGGTGTAGGACTGGGCAGTGATTCAGTGTGTTGGGCATGGCTCATCATGAATTGGAACCAACTCGATGGCAGCTAAAAACAACTGTTGGTTCTGGCTCATAGTGACACTTTATAGAGTTTCTGAGGAGTTTCTGGTTGGTTTGAACTGTGCTGGCCTGTGTTTGAAATACGGCTAGCAGTTCAGTGCTTATCCTACAGAGCCACACTAGGGCTCCAAATTGACCATTGTTGTTGTTGTTGTTGTTGTTGTTGTTAAGTGTCATCGAGTCAGTTTGGACTCAAAGTGAACCTGCATAGGGTTTCCAAGGAGAGACTGGTAGGTTTGGACAGCTGACCTTATGTTTAGCAGTCCAGTGCTCATCCTACAGTGTCACACCAAGACTCCAAACTGATCTATAGATTCCATGAAATAAAAATCAAAGTTCCAGCAGATTTTATTAAAAAAAATGAATTGGATTCTAAAATTTTATAGAACTGTGAAGGATCTAAATCAGTGAAACAATCGCATAAAAGAAGAACAAAGTTGGAGAATTCATACTACTTGAGCTCAAGACTTAGTACAATGCTATAGTAATAAGCAGAAAAGAAGCATTGTAGTGCTATAAGGAACAGGTTAGCAGGACACTGTAGTGAGTCTAGCAAAAGACCCACAGATACATTAATTGTTGGTAAGATTGTCAAAGCAGTCCAGATAAGAAAAGAAATTCAAATTTAAGAAAAGGCATTGGAACAACTGAAGTATATATGAATAAAAAATGAATCTTATTCCATTTATGAAAACTCATTTGATATGAACCATAAATCTAAATATAAAAGGTAGAACTATAATGTCTCCTGAGGGAAAAAAAAGCCAAAGTAAACCAGAAAACAAATTTCATAGGACTTTATGGTATACAGAAACTTCTTGTAAAGGACACAAAAAACATTAATGATAAAAAAAATTGTACCTCATCAAAATAATAATGTGACCTCATCAAAAGAAGCCATTAAGAACATGAAGAGGATGCTCTACAAAGTAAATGGTTCATATGCTTCAAAAATGTCAAAGTGAAAGACAATAAACAGGCCAACAGACAGACAGACTACATCAGATGATGTATTACATTGGGCAAATCTGCTGCACAATACCTTTTTAAAGTGTTTAAGAGCAAAGATGTCAGCTTGAGGACTAAGGTGCCCCTGACCCAAGCCATGGTATTTTCAATAACCTCATATGCATGTGAAAGCTAGACAGTCAGGAAGACTGTAGAAGAATTGATGCTTTTGAGCTATGGTGTTGGAGGAGAATACTAAAAGTGCCATGGGCTGCCAAAAGAACCAAGAGATCTGTGTTGCAAGAATGGCAGCCAGAGTGCTCTTTGGAGGCCAGGATGACCAAACTTTGTCTCTCATCCTTCAGACATATTGTCAGTAGGGACCAGTCGCTGGAAAAGAATATCATGTTTGGTAAGGTGGAGGGTCAGAGAAAAAGAGGAAGACCTGTAGTGAGATGGATTGGACAGGTGGCAGCATCAATGGGCTCAAGCGTGGCAACAATTGTGAGGTTGGCCCAGGATCAGACAGTGTTTCGTTCTGTTGTGCATAGGGCTATGAGTTGGTACTGATTCGATGGCACCTAACAACAACAACAAAGAAAACAAAATGCATTTCTGTGATCCTGGTTTGGTTCTCTGAACCCAGATTTTTGTTTTGTTTTGTTTTGTTTTTAATTTTTCTCTACAGAACACTGTGGGATAATTGGGGACTTTTAAGTATAGTCTGTAGATTAGACAATAGTATTGTTTCAATGTTAGTTTAGTGACTTTGATCATTTTAGTGTGGTTATTGGTGGTTCAAACCCAACCAGCAGCTGTATGACAGAAAGAACCGGTGATCTGTTCCTGTAAAGATCATGTTGTTGTTGGGTGCCATGGAGTTAGTTGTGACTCATAACCACCCTATGCACAACAGAATAAAACACTGCCTATCCTTACAATTGTTGTTACATTTGAACCCATTGCTTCTGCCACTGTGTCAGTTCATCTTATTGGTGGTCTTCCTCTTTTTCACTGACCCTTCACTCTACCAAGCATGATATCCTTCTCTAGCCAGGGATTGTTCCCTCCTGATGACATATTAGAAGTTTAAGAGATGACGTTTCGCCATGCTGGCTTTACTTCTTTCAAGACAGATCTGTTTGTTTTACTGGCAGTCCATGATACTTTTAATATTCTTCTCCAACATAATAATTCATCAATTCTATCTGGTTTTCCTTATTCTTTGTCCAGATTTCACATGCATATGAAGTGACTGAAAATACCATGGTGTAGGTCAGGTGTATCTTAGTTCTCAAACTGACATCTTTGCTCTTTAACACTTTAAAGAGGTAGATTTGCTTAATGAAATATATCATTTGATTTCTTGACTGCTGCTTCCATGAGTATTGATTGTGGATTCAAACAAAATGATGTCTTTGACAATTTTGATCTTTTCTTCATTTATCATGATGATATTTATTGGTTCAATTGTGAGGATCTTTGTTTTCTTTACAGTGAGGTGCAATACATACTGAAGGCTATCTATAGTATTTGATAGTCATCAGTATTTTAAGTCTTCTTCGCTTCCAGCAAGCAAGGTGTATCATTTGCATAGCAGGATGTTAAGGAGACTTCCTCCAATCTTGATGCCATGTTCTTCCTTATATAATCCAGTTTCCTGGATTATTTGTTCAGCATACAGATTGAATAAGTAAGGTTAAAGGATACAACACTGGGCCACACCTTTCCTGATTTTAAACCATTCAGTATCCCCTTGTTCTGTTCTAATGACTGCTTCTTGGTCTATATACAGATTCCTCATGAGCGCAACTAAATGTTATGGAATATTCGTTCTTTGAAATGTTATCCATGATTTGTTATGATCAACACAGAGTCAATAAAGCACAAGTAAACATCTTTCTGGTATTCTCTGCTTTCAGCCAAAATCCACCCTAAAATGGGGCTACAACGTGCCCTGTGGAGCCTTTGCAATACATAAGACTATAGGTAGAAGCCTGAACCACATCCAGATCTCCAGAGATGGGAAATTCCCACTTGAAAGGACGAGCAAATAGCCTGGAGCAGCTAGAATAACAGAAGATACTTCTTGAAAGAAAGAC
>NW_006408668.1:8107153-8126923 GCF_000296735.1 Chrysochloris asiatica
GGCATGGAGGAAGGCAGAATCTCCAGTGAGTACTAGCCAATCTGTCTAGGCGGAGCTGATGAAATGAAATGCAGAAGGGTCACTTAGTGATACAATAGTGAATGATTGTTATTAAGACTGATTGTGAGGGTTAGAAATGTAAAGGTAGACGTTTCATAGCAAGGAAGGGAGTGATTAACTCTCCAGTCTAGGAGCAGAGGTCTCTAGGACCATCAACGGAGAAGAGCCGAGAGAGGGACCCTACCCAGAGAAGCAGCGTGGCCTGAGATAGAGGCAGAGATGATGATGTGGAGTGATAAAGCGGCTGGGGACTTTGGATCCAAAGAGGGAGAGGGACTGTGTGCTGAAGAATTGGGGGCGGTGGGGAAAGTGTAGGGGGCAGGTTTATAGGGTATACCCTTTGGTTGGTTGATGATGCATGGAGGGGATTGGAACCATGGCAAGGAAATGATATACAGTGGAATGAATGTAAAACTAAAGTTCTCTCATGTAAACTATCATATAATTCACAATAAAACATGGAAAAAAAAGTGTAATAAGACTCAAGGCAGATAATTTTTACTAGTTAAGCTAAGTTATTACTATTGCTTGGTTTTGAAAAGACTTTAAGGGATATTTTTGGTTTAAAGTTTAAAGATTATTTTAGGGCAATAGTTTGGAGGTTCATTCAGTCCAGATGGCTCCAGAAAGTCTGCAGCCCATGTAAATTTGAATTCTGTTAGATATTTTCCCCCTTTTGATCAGGATTCTGCTACATAATCTTAGATCAAACTATTACATAATGGTAGCCAGGTACCATCCAGTTCTTCTGGACTTAGGGAAAAAGAAGGCAATTGTTCATAGGGGGTATCAGCCACACATTCTATATCCTTCTCCTTTCCTGACTCTTCTTCCTCTATTGCTCCAGGTGAATACAGACCACTTGTTGTATCTTGGATGACCACTTACAAACTTTTGATATCCCAGGTATGATACAATGAGAGTGTAGATGCCTCTTTGCTACATTAAATAGCTTTCTTGTGAATCCTTAAACAGTCAAGCACACGTCTGCCTCAGGGTCTTTGCACCAGCTGTCACACTGTCTGACATACAGTATTCATCCACGTGGTTCCTTCCCTCACTTCCTTCAGACTTTCACTTAAATGTCACCTACTCAAGAAGGCCTTTCCTGAATGCCCTATTCAAACTTGCATGATCCTATCCCACTCCACTCTCACACTCTTCATTTCCCTTTCTGTTTTATTTTTCTCCAAAGTACTCATCTTCATATAACTCACTACAGATTTTATTTTTGTTTATTTTTTTTTTTTCATTCCCACTATTTGGTGAATGGAGTCCTGGTGTGGTGCTGTAGGATAAGCACTATACTTATAAGTACAAGGTTAGCGGTTCAAACCCACCAGCTGAGGAAGGGAGTGATTAACTCTCCAGTCTAGGAGCGGAGGTCTCTAGGACCATCAACGGAGAAGAGCCGAGAGAGGGACCCTATCCAGAGAAGCAGCATGGCTACTATACAGGGTCACTATGAGTTGCAATTAAAGTTGTCAACGACTTCGTTTTGCTAGACTCAACCATCAACACTTACGGAAGCAGCAGTCAAGAAATCAAATGACGTATTGCATTAGGTAAATCTGCTTCACAAGACCTCTTTAAAGTTTTCAAGAGCAAAGATGCCAGTTTGAGGACTAAGGTGTGCCTGATGCAAAGTCATGGTATTTTCAGTAACCTCATATACATATGAAAGCTGGACACTGAATAAGAAAGGCCACAGAAGAATTGATGCATTTTAATTATGGTGTTGGACTGACAAAAGAACAAACCAGTTTGTGGTGAAAGAGATATAGCCTGAATATTCCTTAGGAACCAGGATAGTCAGACTTTGTCTCTCATACTTAGGACATATTGTCAGAAAGGACCAGTCCCTGGAGAAGGATATTAAGTTTGGTAAAGTGGAGGGTCAGAGAAGAAGAGGAAGAACCCCAATGAGGTGGATTGGTATGGTGGCAGCAGCTATGGACTCAAACATAGCAATGATTATGATGTTGGTGCAGGACTGAGCAGTATTTTGTTCTGTTGTGCATAGGGTTGCTATGAGTTGGTATGACTCATAGCACCTAACAACACCTATGAGTTGCTGCAACTCAATGGCGCCTAACAACAACATAAGTTGGAAGCAACTCAACGGTGCTTAACAACAGTTGGTAAACATCATGAGGACAGGGATTATTGTCTCCATTGTCCTCCCCCCCGCCCCAACACACACTTAGGCATTAATATCTTAGGCATTAGTGAGCTGAAATGGACTGGTATTGACCATTTTGAATCTGACAACCATATGGTTTACTATGCAGGGAATGAAAAATTGAAGAGGAACGGTGTTGCATTCATTCATCATCAAAAAGAACATATCCAGATCAGTCATGAGGTACAACACTGTCTGAGATAGGATAATATCCATGCGCCTACAGGGAAGCCCAGTTAATACCACTATTATTCAAATTTATGCACCAACCACTAAAGCCAGTGAGGATGAAATAGAACAATTCTACCAACTTCTTCAATCTGAAGTGGAACAAACATGCAATCAAGATGTATTGATCACTACTGGTGATTGGAATGCAAAGGTTGGGAGCAAAGAGGAAAGATCAGTAGTTGGAAAATATGGCCTTGGTGATAGAAATGATGTTGGAGAATGGATGATAGAATTCTGCAAAATCAATGATTTGTTCATTTCAAATACCTTCTTTAGACAGCATAAGAGACAACTGTACACATGGACCTCACCAGATGGAATACACAGAAATCAAATTGACTACATCTGCGGAAAGAGATGATGGAAAAGCTCCGTCTCATCAGTGTTCTCCCTGCCTCCTACCATGGCTTCCACCTGCCTTTTGGGGAGGAGGCATGCCCAGTGTTGTGTCCTGTCCTGCATGACTGCACCTTCTCTGTGCTGTGCACCCACTGGTTACTATTGATGCTTGCTTTGACTGTCAAGGAAGAATGAAGAGAGAGATCATCGGGGGCCGACCTGGGAGGTTCTTCAGCAATAACAGATACAGTAGGCCTCCCCACATACCAGTCCCATTCCTCACAATCTGCCCATTGTACAGATAAAAAAATGGAAGTCCAGAGTCGAGTGTGACTTGCTCAATTAAGATTAAAGAGTGAATTTGGTTTGTTTTTCACTAATGACCACATTTCTAGCCAGATCTCCTGCTTGCTCCCCATGTCTCCTGAATTCCTTGAAGATTATGTCAGATGATGAGATGTCTAGAAGGTGTTAAGTTTATGCCTCCAACCAATTAAAAACAAAGCACAGGATCTTGCAGAACTATCAAATAGATCAATAGCTCTGCAATTTGAGAGAACTAAGGCATTGCCCTTTTCACAGCAAATACTTGGTAACCATCCTACAGAGATGCCGAGAAAATATGGGTCTTGGTGGTTATATGTAATAGACAACATATTCACAGCACTTAGTCTGTGACACATGCTTCTCAAAGGAATTTTAAGTTAATGCATCTACTTTTCACAACAACACTGGGGGAAGCTGAGGCACCAGAAAAGTGCCCACTATCATAGAGCTAGGCTAGCATCAGAGCATGGATTCTTAGCCACACATCTAAACTCTTCTTGTGTCTCTGTCACACCAGGAGGCAGGTGTACACACCCTCTATGACTCAGGATTGTCCACTAGACCCCCAGAAGAAGAGTGTGAATTCTCAGGCCACAGAAAAGGTGGCCAAGAAATCCTTAGTCTGTGCAAACTATCTGTAGAGTCCGATACATGCCAGGCTGGGAAGGTTAACAGGTTGGGAGAAATGAAGGGGAAGTGGTCACTTAGATCTTATCCTGAATGGAACATCTTCAGAGGGGTCAACTACTAAGGAATGGGTAACCCTCACCTACCCATTACAAATGACTTTTAGGTTCTCCTGTCTTAGCTCATTGGTTGCCCCCAAGTAGCAATCAGCTGTGAATTGCACAGAACTGGCTCAAACAGCTCCCTTTTTGGTGGAGACAACCATGCCTTGAGATAAGGATACTGGCAAACATAGTGCCCTGGCAGACCATCTAAAAATGGGATCTCCTGTTTAATTACTGATTGTAGCATCCTTCTCAGTAATAGTGTTTACAGCCCCAAAATATTGGGCATAAACTGCAAAATACCATCAAGTAAGGACCACAGCTGGTAACTACAGATTCTGTAACTAACATGACGTGGATATCCAGGGTATATAAACGTGCCCTTTAACCAAAAGAACCAAACCCATGGCCATTGAGTTGGTTCTGTCTCCTAGTTACTCGATAGGACAGAATAGAACTGTCCCAGAGGGTTTCCAAAGCTATAACCTTTCTGGGAGCAGACTGTCAGTTCTTTCTTCCAGGAAGTGGCTGGTGGGTTTGAACTGCTGACATTTCAGTTAGCAGCTGACCATTTAATCACTGCTGTTAGGGCTCCTTCTGCGGTTTTCACCCAAGGATGTATGGGTAGGGCCTGCCCTTGATCTAGGAAATGTAGAGTCCTCTCCATTCCCCATGCCCAGAGGGGTAGGTTGGAGAGGTAACAGCTAGAACATACTGGTCACTGGTGGGTGCCTAGACAGAGGTGCTCTCTAATGTACACATTCCCTTGCTAGGGAATTTTGAAGTCCAGGAGCAAGGCTGTCCGAACTAAGTTCCATTCAGCATCTATGATGTGCCCGGCTCTCTGTAGGGTATGCCTATATCACCACATTCCAATAAAGACTTACTATGCTTTGTGTACAAATTGGGGGAGCCATGATATCATGAATGCTGTTTGCCTTGCTTCTGAAAGACTGCTTTGGGAACACCAGGAAGTGAGTTATGGCTTAAAACTGTGTCTTGGGGGGAGATTCATAGCACTTTGAGTGCGCCCCTCTGTGAGGAAGGAGACTGGGAGAGGACCTCCATCAACCACTCTGTCTGGGAGGATGAACTTGGATTAGAGTGACATTGCTGTGTAGCATCTGGGATGACAGAAAGGGAATTTAGGGGATTATAGTGGAGCGTAGGAAAGAAATAGCTGCTGAGAGGGTAGATGAGATAATCACCTCTCAATAGAAGATGGTCCCTGCTGGGTAGGAAAGTGTGCGCTGCCTCTACAGAGGGTGAAGTAGGGGGCAAATCTCCCAGTGACAAGGAGATTAGACACTAATGCTGGGCCCAGAGTTGGAATGTGCTCGGCATGGCTCTGGATGGCTCAGAGTGTTGTCCTATTCCTGGTCCAGTCCATGTGTGGAGGCACGAAAGGGACCACTCCTGTCTTCTCTCAGTGGGAGTGTTAGTAATTGTAGTGACTATGATAACCACAATGGTTCCAGCCACAGCTAACATTCACTGAGCTGGAATTATATGTCTGACATTGTTCTAAGCACGCCAACCATTTTATCCCCACAGCAGCCCTGAGGTGGGCACAGTTTCCACTTCAATGCTCAGACTTTCTGGAGGAATCACAAGCTTCAGAGTTAAACAGTAAAATTGGCTCCAGGTCTTGGGCCTGGTTTGAGGGTGTTTGGGGCTCAGACTTGAGAAGGAGAGCAGCACAGTGAGCACGGGCATCTCTTCCCTCTCATCTCCTGCTTAGGTGCTGATTCTCCAAGAGTGATTCCCTGAGAAAAGGCAGAGTGCCAGGCTCCACCCCAGACCCACTGAATTTCAATCTCTGAGAGAGGGGCCAGGGATTCTGCATTTTTATCAAGGCACTATATTGTTGTTGTTGATAAGTATCACCAAGTCGGTTCTGACACTGTCTAGGGTTTCCGAGGAGCAGTTGGTGAGTTGAAACCGCCGACACTGTGGCACAAATCGACCTTGCGGTTCAGTGCTTTATTGCACAGTGGTATACCAGAATTCACATTAAAACAATGCCCCTGCACTGTAGGGAGTAATTCCTACCTTGAATAATTTTGACTTAAATCTACAGGTAAAGATGGAGAGTTGGGAAGACCCATACATAAGGAATACTATTATGGAATACTATTGTTGTTGTTGTTAGGCGCCATGGAGTTGGTACTGACTCATAGTGACCTTATGCACAGCAGAATGAAATACAGCCCAATCTGGGCCAACCTCACGACTTCTGCCACACTTGAGTCCATCGATGCTGCCACCTGGCCAATCCATGTCATTGGGGGTCTTCCTTTTTTTCTCTGACCCTCCACCTTACCAAACATGATATCCTTCTCCGGTGGCTGGTCCCTCCTGACAATATGTCTGAAGTATGAGAGACGAAGTTTGACCATCCTGGACACCAAGGAGCACTCTGGCTGCACTTCTTCCAAAACAGATCTATTGGTTCTTTTGGCAGCCCATGGCACTTTCAACATTCTCCTCCAACACCATAACTCAAAAGCATCAATTCTTCTACGGTCTTCTTTATTCACTGTCCAGCTTTCACATGCATATGAGGTTATTGATAATACCATGGCTTGGGTCAGGTGCACCTTAGTCCTCAAGATGTCATCTTTGCTCTTCAACACTTTTAAAAGGTCTTGTGCAGCAGATTTACCTAATGCAATACATCTTTTGATTTCTTGACTGCTGCTTCCGTGCGTGTTGATAGTTGATCCAAGAAGAATGAAGGCCTTGACAACTTCAATCTTTTCTCCGTTGTTAAGAATGTTGTTTATTGGTCCAGTGGTGAGGATTTTTGTTTTCTTTACATAGAGATGTAATCCATACAAAGGCTGTGCTCTTTGAGCTTCATCAGTAAATGTTTTATGTCCTCTTCACTTTCAGCAAGCAAGGTTGTATCATCTGCATATCACAGGTTGTTAATGAGTCTTCCTCCAATCCTGATGCTACGTTTTTCTTCATAGAACCCAGCTTCTTGGATTATTTGCTCAGCATACAGGTTGGATAAGTATGGTGAAAGAATACAACTTTGTTGCAAACTTTTCTTAATATTATACCATTCAGTGTTCCCATGTTATGTTAGAACAACTGCCTCTTAGTCCAGGTACAGATTCTTCATGAGTACAATTAAGTGTTCTGGAATACTCATACTTCAAAATGTTGTCCATAGTTTTCCATGATCCACACAATCAAAAGCCTTTGCATGGTCAATAAAGCACACATAAACATCTTTCTGATATTCTCTGCTTTCAGCCAAGATCCATCAGACATCAGCAATGATATTCCTCATTCCACAGCTTCTTCTGAAACCGGCTTGAACCTCTGGAAGTGCTCTTTAAATGTATGCTTGTGGCTGTTTCTGTATTACCTTTTGCAAAACTTTACTCACATGGGTTATCAAAGATATTGTCCGATGATTTCTGCATTCCATTGGGTCACCTCTCTTTGGAATGGGCACAAATATGGATTTCTTCCAGTCAGTTGGCCAGATAGTTGTCTTCCAAATCTCTTGGCATAGATGAGTGAGTGCCTCCTGTGCCGCCTCACTTTCTTGAAGGATTTCAGTTTTTATTCCATCAATTCCTGGTGCCTTGATCTTTGCCAATTCCTTTAATGCACTTTGAACTTCTTCCTTTTAGTATCATTGGCTCTTGATCAAATGCTACCTCTTGAAATGGTTGAACATTAACCATTTCCTTTTGGTACAGGGACTCTGTGTAGTAATTCCATCTTCTCTTGATGCTTTCTGCATCATTCAATAATTTGCCCAAAGGATCTTTCAATAACAAAAGTTGAGACTTGAATTTTTTCTTCAGTTCCCCCAGCTTGAGAAATGCTGAGCGTGTTCTTCCTTTTGGGCTTTCTGATTCCAGATCTTTGCACATTTTGTTGTAATATTTTTGAGCTGATCTTTGAAATTTTCTGTTCAGTTCTTGTACCTCCTCATTTCTTCCATTTGTTTTAACATTTCTATGCTGGAGAGCAAGTTTCAATGTCTATTCTGACATCCATTTTGACCTTTTCTTTCTTTCTTGTCTTCTTAATGACTTTTTGCTTTCTTCATGTATGATGTTCTTGATACCATCCCACAACTCTTCTGGTATTCTTTCTTTAGTGTTTAATATTGCAAATCTGTTCTTCAGAAGACCTGTAAATTCAGGTGGGATATATTCAAGGTCATATTTTGGCTCTTGTGGACTTGTTTTCATTTTCTTCAGCCTCAGTTTGAATTTGCATATGAGTAATAGATGGTCTGTTCCACAGTCTGCCCCTGGCCTTGTTTTGACTGATGATATGGAGCTTTTCCATCATTTCTTTCCACAGATGTATTCTATTTGATTTCTATGTATTCCATCTGGTGAGGTCTATATGTATAGTTGTCTCTTATGCTGTCCAAAGAAGGTATTTGAAATGAGCAAATAATTGATTATGCAGAATTCTATCATGCGTTCTCCAGCATCATTTCTATCACCAAGTTCATATTTTCCAAATACTGATTCTTTGCTCCCAACTTTTGCATTCCAATCACCAGTAATGATCAATATATCTTGATTGCATGTTTGATCAATTTCAGATAGACGAAGTTGGTAGAATTCTTCATCCTCACTGGCTTTTGTTGTTGGTGTGTAAATTTGAGTAATAGTGGTATTAACTGGCCTTCTCTGTAGGTGCATGGATATTATCCTATCACAGACAGCGTTGTACCTTATTACTGATCTGGATATATTCTTTCTGACATTGAATGCAACACCATTCCTTTTCAATTTGTCATTCCCTGCCTAGTACACTATGTGGTTGTCAGATTCAAAATGGCCAAATACCAGTACATTTCAGCTCACTAATACCTAAGATCGATGTTTATGCTTTCCATTTCATTTTTGACAACATCCAATTTTCCCAGATTCATACTTTGTACATTCTATGTTCTGATTTTCAGTGGATATTTACAGCTGTTTCTCTTCATTTTGAGTTGTGTCCCATAAGCAAATGAAGGTCCCTCGGGTTTTATTCCCACGGGCTTTACTCCATTCGCGTCATCACGATCAACTCTACTTTGAGGAGGCAGCTCTCCCCCAATCACATTTTGAGTGTCTTCCAACCTGAGGGGTTCATTTTCCGGCACTATATCTGACAGTGTTTCTCTGCTACTCCTAAAGTTTTCAGTGACTAAATATTCAGAAGTAGTTTGTCACTCCTTCTTCCTCGTCTGTCTTTGTCTGGAAGCTCATCTGAAACCACCATAGGTGACCCTGCTGGTATTTAAAATACTGGTGGCATAGCTTCCAGAATCAGAGCAACTCACAAGCCACCGCAGTATGAGAAACTGACAGAGGAGTGGTGGCAGGAGGTAAATCGTTTATATTCAAATGAATCCTAGAAGCAGAGGAACCTGTGATAAAGGATTCTGATAATTTGGGTTTGTTTATTAGGTTGTGGCTCAAAACCAAAAACAACCTTGAGAGGTTTAAACTTCATGTCACTCCTCAGAAGGCCAAATGACAGTCAGCTGCTTAAAAGTATAAAAAGCCACTTCAAGGAGCATTGCATCAAAAGCAAATATCTTGCAGTAACACCCTCTAGCAGGGCTCAGAAAAGGGTTTCCTGATGCAGGTTTCTGATGAAATGATGCTTTGCCTAGACATCTGTAGTTGTAATGGGCAGTGAGTAGAAACCCCAGAGGCCTCCCAGAAGTGTTCATTCTAATTCAAGCATAAATACAGATTATAAAGAAAGTAGAATGAAGGCAGATCACAGCTTAGGGAGCAGAGACAGGAGATGGGCCCTGGGAATTGAGTTACTTAATGTGTTTTAGGAATACCAGCCACAGCAACATTACAAACAAGGTGTTGTTCTTCAGGGTACAACGTGTAAGATAAATACATTAACAAAGTGGGGAGAGGAGACAGTATCCACTTCATCTCCCAGACAGTAGTTGGCAAACCCCAGGGCCTCTGGACTTCAGTCCTAGTTCTTGGTAAAGCAGAAGAAAGGGTCTCCTAGTTAGATCTGGATTCCTGGTATGGCACTGTAAGATCAGCACTGGACTGCTAACTGCAAAGTTGGCAGCTTAAACCCACCAGTCACTCCTTGGATGCCCTATACAGGGTCACTATGAGAGGGAACTAAAGAACTTTCATAGCGTAGTGATAATGAGTCAGGCTGCTAATCGCACGGTCAGCAGTTCGAAACTACCAGTGCTCCACAGGAGAAAGATGAGGCTTTCTGCTCCTGTAAAGATTTATAGCCTCAGAAACCCTATAAAGAGTTGATATGAGTTGGAACTACCTCCATGGTACATAACCACCACCACGAGTGGGAACTGACTCAAGGGCACTGAACAACAACAACAAAAGTTATACATGAGCAGCAAGGGGTTGAGCACCTAGCCCTTAAATATTTCCTGCCATCTGAATGGCCCTGTTGAGCCTCCCCTTTGGAAGATGGTGAACCTAATATCCTAGACAACTTACATGGCATCAGCAGCCCCAGAATGTAACAGAGTGTGCCACCTTTGTACCCCAGTTCTTCAAAGTCCAGAGATCAGAGCACTTGTACAGCATCGTTAGATGAGTCAACTGTCCTGTCAGGTTTCCTGAAAGAGGGCTATCAGACACCATCATTCCCACACTTGACTTTCATAGTCTCCAGTCCAGACAAACTGAAATGTGTAGGATGGCAGCCTGGAGCTGTTGGGCACTATCCACAGGTAGAATTTCTTCTTGAGGGAAGTATAATATCAACTTTAAAAAAAAAGTTTTTATTGTGAATTGAGTAATAGTTTACATGGGAGAACATAGGTTCTACATTCATCATTTCATCGTAATAGCAATTCTTTTTTTAAAAAAAAAGATTAACTTTTGTTGTTGTTGTAGAAAGGAGACAACAGTGGTTAAAACACAGTGGTTTAAACAGCAGTATAAAACCACCACCCACTCTATATGGGAGAAAAACATGCAGCCTGCTTCCCTAAAGATTACAGTCTTGGAAACCCTGTAGGATAGTTCTACATTTTTTCTATAGGATTGTGGTGAGTTAAAATAAACAGTGGCAATGAATGTTTGATTGCTGATGAAAAATACACAGCAAAACATATACCAATTCAACAATTTTTACATGGAGTCCTGGTGTGGCGCTGTAGGATAAGCACTGAACTGCAAGGTCAGCAGTTCAAATTCACCAGCTGCTCCTCTGAAACTCTGTACAGGGTCGCTATGAGCTAGAGCCAACTCGAAGACACTTAACAACAACAACAACATGTACAATTCAGGGACATTTAACTTGGGCAACTCTCCTGATCCTCCTTTTGCAATTGTTCCTCTCTAACTAAAATAAAAGGAACACTGGGAGCGTAGTGGTTATGAATTGGGCTGTGAACTCCAAGGTCAGCAGTTCGAAACTACCAGCTGCTCCACAGGAGAAAGATGAGGCTTTCTGCACCTGTAAAGATTTACAGCCTCGGAAACCCTGAGCAGTGTCATTATGAGTTGGAAGTGACTCCATGGTACTTAACAACAACAATAACAACTAAAATAACCTCACTGCTCCCGGAGTGTCCTGTTTAACCTTTGACTTGTCCTCAATTTGATCCCATGCAGATAGTTCTTTCAAAAAGTACAATACTCAAGGCAGATATTCTTTTTTTAAAAAAAAAATAAATGTTTTATTATGTATTGAGTGATAGTTTACAAGGGAAAACATTAGTTTTACATTCATTCTATCATAAATCGTTTCATTAAGGCAGATATTCTTTAGTAATTAAGCTAAGCAATTATTTGATTTGAAGATGAAATTGGGGATATTTTTGGCTTAAGGTTTAAAGATGATCTCAGGGTCATACTTTTGAGAGTTCAAATAGCCACAGTGACTTGAGAAAGTCTGGATTCTGTAAGTATTTCAGCTCAATCCTTCAGGCCAAAGGAGCTCTGGCCGCCTACTGGTTACGAATTGGGCTGCAAACCTCAAGGTCAGCAGTTCAAAACTACCAGCTGTTGCACAGGAAAAAGATAAGGCTTTCTGCTCCCATAAAGATTTACAGCCTTGGAAACCCTGTACAGGGTCACTATGAGTTGGAAGTGACTCCACGGTACTAACAACAACAACTTCAGGCCTATCAACTGACTGAATCAGTCCCACTGATATTATCAAGGATAATCTTCTTCATTTAAAGCCAACTAAGAATGAGGAGCTCTGGTAGCATAGTGGTTATGAATTGGGCTGCGAACACAAGGTCAGCAGTTTGAAACTGCCAGCTGTTCCGTGGGAGAAAGATGAGGCTTTCTACTTCTGTAAAGATTTAAAGCCTTGGAAACCCTGTTCAGGGCTCTAGAAGTTGGAACTGACTCCATGGCACATAACAACAACAACAACAAGAATGAGGGATATCATTGCTGACATCAGATGGATCTTGGCTGGAAGCAGAGAATACCAGAAAGATGTTTTATCTGTGCTTTACTGACTACACAAAGGCCTTCGATTGTGTGGATCATGACAAGCTATGGACAACATTGCCAAGTATGAGTATTCTGGAACACTTAATTGTGCTCATGAGGAACCTGCACATAGACCAAGAGGCAGTTGTTCAAACAGAACGTGAAAACACTGAATGTTTTAAAATTAGGACAGGTGTGCGACAGGATTGTATTCTTTCACCATACTTATTCAATCTGTATGCTGAACAAATAATACGGGAAGCTGGGTTCTATGAAGAAAAACGTGGCATCAGGATTGGAGGAAGACTCATTAACAACCTGTGACATGCAGATGATACAACCTTGCTTGCTGAAAGTGAAGAGGGCTTAAAATACTAACTGATGAAGATCAAAGAACATAGCCTTCGGTATGGATTGCATTTCAATGTAAAGAAAACAAAAATCCTCACCACTGGACCAATAAACAACATTCTTATCAACGGAGAAAACATTGCAGTTGTCAAGGACTTCATTTTTCTTGGATCAACCATCTACACTCATGAAAGCCGCAGCCAAGAAATCAAATGACGTATTGCATTAGGCAAATCTGTTGCACAAGACCTTTTTAAAATGTTGAAGAGCAAAGATGTCAGCTTGAGGACTAAGGTACGCCTGACTCAAGCCATGGTATTTTCAATAACCTCATATGCATGAGAAAGCTGGACAGTGAATAAGAAAGACTGTAGAAAACTTGATGCATTTGAGTTATGGTTTTGGAGGAGACTATTAAAAGTACCACAGGATTCCCATAGAACCAACAGATCTGTGTTGGAAGAAGTGCAGCCAGAGGCCAGGATGGCCAAACTTCATCTCTCATACTTCAGACATATTGTCAGGAGGGACCAGTCAATGGAGGGGGATATCGTATTTGGTAAGGTGAAGGGTCAGAGAAAAAGAAGAAGACTTGCAGTGAGATGGATTGACAAAGTGGCAGCATCAATGGGCTCAAGTGTGGCAACAATTGAGAGGTTAGCCCAGGACTGGACAGTGTTTCGTTCTGTTGTGCATAAGGTTGCTATGAGTCCGTACCAACTCGATGGCACCTAACAACAACAACAACATTATGGACTTAACTCACATCTACAAAATAATGTTCACAGTAGTATCAGATTAATTCTTGGCTGAATAACCGGGGTTGTAGCTTAATCAAGTTGACACATAAAAAAAGGCCATCCTAATTTCTGTGATGACTAAAGATGCTGAGCCAGCACTCATCTGTCAGTTTGTCTTACTGTTGTGGCTTGTATGTTGCTATGATTCTATAAGTTGTGTCAGTGGTATTCTAAATACCAGCAGGGTCACCCACGGTGGCTAGGTTTCAGAGGACTTTCCAGACTTAGACAGACAAAGAAGAAGGAAAAGTGAACCACTGCTGATGGTCAACCACTGAAAACCTTATGACTAGCACTGATGCATTGTCTGATACAGTGGCTGGAAGATGAGCTCTTCAGGTTGGAAAGCACTCAAAATATGACTAGAGAAGAACTGCCTCCTCAAAGTAGACTTGAACTTAATGACGTGAATGAAACAAAGGCTGCATTTGTTGATGGGGCACAACTCAAAATGAAAAGAACCATCTGCAAACAGCCATTAAATATCAGAACAAGAGATGTATGAATCTAGGAATACCGGACCTCATCAAAAATGAAATGGAACATATAAATGCATTAGTGGGAGTCCTGGTGTGGCACTATGACTGTGGAGGACTGGGCCGCAACATCTGTTTGAACTACAAGGTTGGCTGTTCAAACTTACCAGCACTCATTGGAAATCCTATTATAGGGTTGCTGTGAGTTGGAACTGACTCAGTGGCTGTTAACAACAACAACAACAACGAAAACAACAACAAGGCATTAGAAAGCTGAAATGCACTGGCCTTGGCCATTTTGAATCTGACAAGCATATGGTATACTATGCTGGGAATGACAAACTGAAGAGGAATAACAACACATTCATCGTCAAAATGAACATTTCAAGATCTATCTTGAAGTACAATGCTGTCTGTAATAGGATAAAATCCATATACTTACAAAGAAGACCAGCTAATACCACTATTGTTCAAATTTAGGCATCAACCAAAAAAATCAGTGATGAGGAAACTGAAGAATTCTACCAACTTCTTCAGCCTGAAATTGATCAAACATATAACCAAGATGCATTGATAATTACTAGTGATTGAAATGCACATGTTGGAAATGAAGAGGAAGGCTCAACAGTTAAAATATATGGCCTTGGTAACAGAAATTACGCTGGAGGTCACATGATAGAATTTTATTTATTCATTGCCAACATTTTTTTTTTTCAACAAAAAAGAACTCACTAGAGAGAAAACACAGAAATCAAACTAACTATATCTGTGGGAGGAGACTATGGAAAAGCTCAATATCATCAACCAAAACAAGGTCAAGGACTGACTGAAACAGACCATCAATTGTGTATATGACGGTCCAGGCTGAATCTGAAGAAAATAAAAACATGTCCATAGAGCCAAAATAGAATTTTGAGTATATCTCACCTGAATTGAGAAACTATCTCAAGAACAGATTTGAACTATTAGGCACTCATGGCCAGAGACCAGAAGAGCTGTGGGATGACATCAAGAACATCATACAGGAAGAAAATAAAAGGTCATTACAAAGACAGGAAAGAAAGAAAAGACTAAATTTCTCCACATTTCCTTAAATCTTGTTCATTTTCTTAAAAAACCAAAAACACAAAAAAACTTGAATCTCTCTCTTCTTCAGACTAGACAATTTCTATTGATGTCACATTCAATTTCCTCTGCTGTTATCAGCTCTTATTCCCATTTAGTGCATCAAAAAACGTATGGTATTGTATGCTTTAGTTTAGAATTTCCATTTGCTTATTTTTTTAATAGCTTCTCTGCTAAGATTTTATTTTCTGCTATCTTTTCATTCGCTGTTACGTATATTTTCCTTTACTTTTTTTTTTTAATGTTTTATTGTGAATTATATGATAGTTTACTCGAGAGAACTTTAGTTTTACATTCATTCTATCGTATATCATTTCATTGCCATGGTTCAAATCCCCTCCATGCATCATCAACCAACCAAAGGGTATACCCTACAAACCCGCCCCCTACACTCCCCCCCCCAACCCAGTCTTCAGCACAAAGTCCCTCTCCCTCTCTGGATCCAAAGTCCCCAGCCGCTTCATCACTCCACATCATCGTCTCTGCCTCTATCTCGGGCCTAGCTGCTTCTCTGGGTAGGGTCCCTCTCTCGGCTCTTCTCCGTTGATGGTCCTAGAGACCTCCGCTCCTAGACTGGAGAGTTAATCACTTCCTTCCTTGCTATAAAACCTTTACATTTCCAACCCTTACAATCAGTCCTGATATTTTCCTTTACTTTAATAAAATAGATATTTTTGTTGTTGTTAAGTGCTGTTGAGTCGGTTTAACTCATAGTGACCCTTATAGAGTTTCTGAGGAGTGGCTGGTAGGTTTGAATCACCAATGTTGTGGGTAATAGTGAAATGCTTATCCTACAGTGCCACATCAGGACTCCATCATAGCTATAATGTTATTGATTGTTGATTAGTGCCATTGAATCGGTTCCAACTCATAGTGAACCTGTATAGGGTTTCCGAGGAGCCACTGGTAGACTGACCTTTTGGTCCAGTGCTTATCCTACAGCGCCTCACCATGATTTCATAATAACAGTTTTAACGTCTTTGATAATAAAACATTTGTGTCCTCTCAAGGATTGGTTGATGTACTGCCTTTTCTCTTGGAACTGGCTCACATTTTCATGGCTATCCATTGAATAATTTAAAGTTGAATCCCAGACTTCATGAATGTTATGTTGTAGACACTCTGGATTCTGTTACATTCCTTAGAAGTCCATTACTTTCATTAAAATTAAACTGAAATCTGTCTCTTGGGTGGCAACTCAAGTTTCTTTCAGATTTTAGCTTTAGATAATCTGCTTGCAATCATACATGGGTTTAAAGTGCAGTCAGATTTGGGCCAAGTTTATATCCAGACATTGTGACTCACTGTCTCTCTCCTTGCTGGAATTTTCTCTGAACTATTCAGCAGCTGTATTGTCCCCCAAATGAGCTTTTTGTTGCTCTTGTTTCAGTCCAGAAAGATTACACATTGTCATTCAGTGATTAAGTGGTGCTGATGATAGATAGCCTGTCTTCAAACTGAATTATGTAACAGCCAGTCAGGATCTTCCAACTTCTAGTGAATTTCCAGAGTCTCTGGCTAGAGGTTATTTCTGTTTTGCCAGTGTTGATAGTTACCTGTGAGTTTATCCAGACAAGCTGCAAGTAGAACTCCTCTGTCATTTTTTGCAGTCTAGTTTTTGGTTTATATTTTATTCTTTCCTTTGGCATTTTGAATATATCCTACTAATATATTTTGATATATTGGTAGGATACAGTCTTCATTGGTATGCTATGATTGCTTCATTGTTCTCATGTATGTATCATATTATTCTTCTCTGGCTGCTTTTAAGATTTTCTTGTTATATTCATTTTTTAGCTGTTTAACTATGATATGCCCGTGAGTATTTTCTAGGATCTTTCAGTGGTTGTCACCATATTTTAGAAGTTTTCAGTCATTGTATCTTCAAATATGTTTTTACTTTTTCTTCTCTTTCCTTTTACTTGAGAGTCGGGAGATATAGGGACACTCCAGTTGTAAATATTTTTAAAAGCTTGAAACCATCCCACAGGCCTATAAAGCTCTGTTTACTTTTCCTCATTTTTTGCCCCTGAACAATTTATTGATTCTCATTAGCAATGATTTGTCTTCTCTCTCTTTTCTGCTGTTGAATCCGTGTTTTTCTATCTAGAATTTTTTATTTGCATTTTTAAAAATAGCTTCCATTTTTCCATTGAGATTTTCTATTCTATAGAACATTTTATAGAAGAAGTGTTAGGGACTTGATTTCAGAACCAACCAGTAGCCTGCTTTCTTTCTAGCAGACTTCTGTTTAGGTATGATATTTTATATTTTATATACTTCTTTTTGGAGTCCTGGTGTGGCATTGTGGGATAAAACACTGGATCACAAGGCTGGTTTGAATCACAAAGTTAGCAGTTCAAATTCACCAGCTGCTCCTCAGAAACTCTATACAAGGTCACTGTGAGTTGGAACCAACTCAACCGTACTTTACAATAACAACTCAAGATCTACACATTTCAGTTAAAAACTAAGGAATATACAGACTTTGTTCCAGACAGCTATCACAAGAGTAGCTTCCTTTCTGGGCTTTACTTTTTTCCTCACAGTGTTTACTGCCAACTTGAGCCAATTAGGTGGTAATTTTCCATTGCTTTGGACACAAAAATAGGGGAGTACCTAAAGGCCAGAAAATCACAAACTCACAAACCTTACCCCTACCAGTGGTAGATTTTTAGAGAATAAGCTCTCCTCCAGTTTCTGCTTGCTCTTGAACATGTGATTGGGCCTTTAGTTTTTACTTTAAAAAAATCTTTTTTTCCCCAGGTTTTAAAATGATCAACTGAGAAATGATTTGCATGGCCACTTCACTTGCCACTTTAGAGCAAGTTCTCCAAGTGTAGTTTTAATTAGCACTTTTCTTACCATGAATCAAATTAGACATCTTCTTATATATCATGTCTCTTTTTACATTTTTTGACTATTATCTTTTGCCTATTGTTTGTCAGCATTTTCCTTGAATTTTTGAGTTCTATTTTAGGGACATTAGCTCTTCGTGTGTCATATATTGTGTAGCTACTTACTCCCAGTTGGTCATTTGTCTTTGCTTATGGTACGTCTTTGGTAATGTATTCTTAAAATACATTTTTATGTAGCTGAGTTTAGCGAACATTTATTGCATCTGGATTTTAAGTCACTATCAGAAAACTTTTCTTTATACTCATGGTATAGAGAAAGTAACTCATGTTTTCCTTTAACACTTGTATATACATATTACATTTAGGACTTGTATCCATTTGAAGTTGATTTTTGCATGTGGTATGACGTATGGCGCTAAAGTATGGATTTTATACTTTCTAATGGCAATCTTTCGTTCTAGCACTAGCTACTAAAACATTCCAGTAATTTGAGATGCTACTATTGTATATTAAGCTTTTGTAAATATCTGTGTCTGTTTGTGGACATTCTATTCTGATCTACTAGCCTATTTCTTTCTTCTTGTACCAGAACCACACTATCTTAAACATAAAGATGTTACAGTGTTTTGATATGTGAACACCAGTCTGTCTCATAGATTTCCTTTTTCCAATATCATCTTAGCTTCTCTCACATGTTTGTTTTTCCATAGGGACTTTACTGTCAACTCTTCAAGCCTCAGAAAATGTTTGCTGTCATTTTTATTGGGACTAACTCAGGGAGAACTACTGACATCTTTATGATGTTTACTAAGCCTTTCCAGAAACAAAGAATGCTTAAGTCTAATTTTGTGGTTTTTAGAACTGTTTAAAAGGTTTTGGGTTTTTTTGGTATCAGTTTTATACACTTATTGTTGCTTCAGTATATTTTACTTTTTTGCTAATATTGTCAATGAGGTTTTCTCTACCATTATATCTTCTAATTGGTCATTATTTGTGTATGTGAAGGCTACTGATTTCTACTGATTAAATTTGTACTCTACCACCTCAATGGAATTCATGTGATCATTGATTCAGGTTTTTTAGGCATATGCTGATCATGTATAACTAAGTTTTACTTCTTCTTTTCAAATTCTTATTCCTCTAATTAAGTTTTCTTGTCTAATTGTGCTAACCATTCCACCCCACTCTTTTTATAAAGGGCAGATTTTCATCTATGTGAACTGCTCTGAGTAACTTAGGTGACTCTGCCACTTGATGCTGAGAGCTTTTGACATCACTCAAATGGCCTACAAGTTTTCTCTTGAACATCTGTTATTTGATCACTTGACTTCTTGTGAAAGCATCTCTCTTTCAGGCACTCACCCTGTACCCATTCCACACAGTTTTGTGGGATTATTAATCACTCAATCCAATGCCACTGCCCCTGACTTGTGATCCAGGGCTGCTATAAAATCTCGATTAAAAACTTAAAAAAAAAAAAAAGCCAATCCATAGCCCACAGTGACCCTACCTATAGAACAGAACTGCTCTGTGTGTGCCCAAGGCTGTAAATTTTTTACAGAAGCAGACTACCACATTTTTCTGCCACAGAGCTGCTGGTGGGTTCAAACCACTAATCTTTCAGTTAGCAGATGATTGCTTAACTAGTGCACCACCAAGGTTCCTTAAAATCTGGATACATAGATATTATATTATTTTTCACCAACTGTTGTTAAGTGTCATTGGGTCAGTTTCAACTCGTAGTGATCCAGTATAGTTTTTGAGGCATGGCTAGTGGCTTTGAACCACCTAACTTGCAATTAGCAGTCTAGTGCTTATCCTACAGCATCAGGAGAGCTCTCTTTGTATA
>NW_006408668.1:8128106-8137959 GCF_000296735.1 Chrysochloris asiatica
ATTGAAAGTGCCCTGAGCTGCCAAGAAAACCAACAGATCTGTGTTGGAAGAAGTGCAGCTAGAGTGCTCCTTGGAAGCCAGGATGACCAAGCTTCATCTCTCATACTTCGGACATACTGTCAGGCGGGACCAGTTGCCAGAGAAGGATATCATGTTTGGTAAGGTGGAGGGTCAGAGTAAAAGAGGAAGACCCCCAGTGAGATGAACTGGCAAAGTGACAGCATCAATGGGCTCAAGTGTGGCAATAATAGTGAGGTTGGCCCAGGACTGGGCAGTGCTTCGTTCTGCTGTGCATAAGGCCGCTATAAGTTGATAATGACTCAATAAAACCTAACAACAACAACATAGTTAATTACCTTTAAAGGAGATTCAAGTAATAAGAAAAAAACATCTTTGGCCACAATAGATAGATCATGATAGAAGGGAGAAACATACGAAATATTATCTCAAATTATTATGGAAAAAAACCAAAAACAGACTTACTGGACTGGTGGACTCCCCAAGACTATTGCCCTGAGATGCTCTTTAACTTTTGAACCAAAACTAACTCATGAGGTCACCTTTTAGTTAAATAATAGATTGGCTTAGAAAATAAAGAATACTATCCATGAGCACTGCACTCCTTTAAAAAATCATCTGTTTGAGACCATCACCATCTAGATGAGTCAACAATTACCTTAAAACACAGATGAGGTTGTAAGAAGGCAGGGAAACTAGATCAATGGAGACAGAACCACCAGAATGGAAATAATGAGAATGTTCACACATTGTAAAGAATGTAACTAATGCCATTGAATAATTTGTGTAGAAATTATTGAATGGAAATTTAAATGCTATGTAAACTTGCATTGAAAACATAAATGATTATTTAAAAGGAAAGAGGGTATTTTATGTATGCCAAAATAAATGCCAATTCTGGCATCATATTTTGTCGGAAACCCTGTACAGGGTCGCTATGGGTCGGAACCGACTCGAAGGCACTTAACAACAACAACAACAACATGTCATTTCTGAGTTAGTTTAAATTTGTTTTTCTCCTTATTATGGGTTCATGGTTACCTGCTTCTCAGTATGACTAAGTCATCTTTGGAAATTTTACCTTGTTATAGGAGTTCTGGACTCCTGGTGTGGCGATGCATGATTAGCGTTTGACTGTAGACCACAAGGCCAGCAATTCAAACCCACCAACTGTTCCTTGGAAACTCTATGGTGGTTAATGGTTATATGCCGTGAAGTCAGTTCCAACTCATAGTGACCCTGTACAGGGTTTCTGAGTCTGTAAATTTTTATGGGAGCAGAAAGCCTCATCTGTCTTCCACAGAACAGCTGGTAGTTTCGAACTGTTGACCCTGAGGTTAGCAGCCCGATTTGTAACCACTATGCAATGTCAGTACTGACTCCACAGTATTTAACACTAACAACAAATATGGTGGATATTTTTGTATCCCTACAAATAGTATTGAGCTTTGTTCTGGTATACAATTACTTGAAAACAGTTTGATACTTTCAGGTTGTGCTTTTTAAGCTTTGTTAGCATTTCGTCTAAGGCCAATTATGCTCCACTGTGGTTACGAATCGGGCTGCGAACCTTAAGGTCAGCGGTTCGAAACTACCAGCTGCTCCGCGGGAGAAAGATGAGGCTTTCTACTCCCGTAAAGATTTACACCCTCGGAAACCCTGTACAGGGTCGCTATGGGTCGGAACCGACTCGACGGCACTTAACAACAACAACAACAACTGAGACAAACCCCTTCTGAGCACTTTCCCTGATGTCCAATAAATAATGAGATTTTCTATTCTGACTGAAAGAAACAGAAAATATTCCCAGTCCTATATGAGCTGTACAAATGGTTCCCTCGAATCTCTCTTGGTGGAGCCCTGATGGTGTAGTGGTTATGCGTTGGGCTGTTTATCACAAGTTCAGCAGTTCTAGTCCACCAGGTGCCCCACAAAGGAAATAAAAGATTTTCTGCTCCTATAAAGACTTAAAGCCTCAGAAATCCTATACAGGACCGCTATGAGTCAGAACCAACTCCAAGGCACACAATCAGCAGCCAGAAAATCTTTTTGGGTGGGTCTTCTCTGGACTTGAGCTTCTTCACAGGCATGCATTGGGCAGCACTTATCTGAAGGCTCAAGAGGGACCTCCTAGAGAGCTCCAGAATCCTTTCCCTGTGTGGCTCTCCCCTCTCCAGGACTCTATCCTGTGAACTCCTGTCACTCTTTGTTCTCCTCAGCATCCTAGTCCCATTTTCTCAAGACACAGAAACCACCACCTTCACCTGAGCACCTTCTCCCTCTGTGGCAGCCTTCTAGGCACTCCCAGGGCTCACTTCATTTGCTTTTCAGAGATGATTGTCCTTCACTGCCTGAAGTTCAATGTCTTGAAAACTGCAGTCAAATACATTTTACCAGATGTTTTAGTCATTTCAGGTGGGAGTGTGAATCCAGTTCCTATGATCTCATATTGGTTGGAAGTGGATTGTGTCATTATAATTATTCCAGGATATTGAATTAGGCACTATCCACGAGGGAAAACCTATTGAACATATCACGGGATGTCACTGACCTTATCATGTATTGTAATGTAATATCAATATATCAGTATTTTTCTGGTAATTCTTTATCACTTCACAGCTTCTGCCACCCATATAACACTGACTGGGCCAAGAAGAAAGTGGAGATGAAGAGTGTGAGATGTAAGGAAGCAAGAAGATGGCCACCTTCCAAATGTCTGCAGGAATCTC
This sequence comes from Chrysochloris asiatica, assembly GCF_000296735.1. Taxonomy (NCBI): domain Eukaryota; kingdom Metazoa; phylum Chordata; class Mammalia; order Afrosoricida; family Chrysochloridae; genus Chrysochloris; species Chrysochloris asiatica. The sequence goes on from NW_006408668.1 coordinate 8,130,854, forward strand.
TCTAGAGTCTGGTACTCATGATAAGCAGTCAGCTGCAGTGGAACGACTGAATTCATACAGGCTTACATGAATGAGTAACTGTACAAGTAGGTGAATGATTTCTTTCCTATGACGAGGTCTCCATGATGAACACTAAACACCCTCGATTCCTTTAGACCCTTCTCCCCGGATATAGCTTTAGTGCCTTCCTTCTAGAAGAAACCTCTGGGTTCTGAGGGGTAGCACACTCCCTTACATACCATCACCTACCTCATTGTGGATAATTTCCTTGCTCTTAATTACTTTTTCACTACATTACTATTTTTAGTATGATGCTGAGCTGATGCTCCTTTTTAATTCATGTTTTTGGAAGTGAATTCCTCCTTTAATTTTCTTCACCATTACTCTGGTGACCCAATAAGCTTTTAGGAATTTGAGCACCACTTTTAATTTAGACTGAATTTTTAGACTATCAAAACTCTGACCTTTCTTTTCCATTTGCAAAATACAACCACTATTGTTATTAATAAGTTGTACCCTATCATTAAGGAGCTCTGGTAGTGTAGTAGTTACAAGTTGGGCTGATAACCTCAGGGTCAGCAGTTCGAAACTACCAGCTGTTTCATGGAAGAAAGATGAGGCTTTCTGCTCCTGTAAAGATTTACAGCCTTGGAAACCCTGTATAAGGTCACCATGAGTCGGAACCGACTCCACGGCACATAACAACAACAACAACCCTATTATTATCTAGCCCAAAGCATTACCAACCAGACAAAGAGAATTTGTGAGTGCTATTTCATTTGTGAAATTAGAGAAGCTTCAACAGGAACAAAAATTTCATGAGGCTAAAGTATAGTGAAAGAAAACACGAAGAAATAAACAACTCAGAATTCCTGAAATATTTCCAGTGTAAGAGCTTTATTCTGGTTCCGCACTCAGTTTCAGGTGCCTACAACAGACTACAGATAAAAGAAATTAGGGAGGGCACTATAACAATTTTCAGGAAGCAGTAAAATAGGGAATAGGTCTTAATTTCAATCCCAACATTGGGTGAAAATTTTCCTAATTCAGATGAAACAATCAATTTTAAGGACTGCAGCCAGCAGCAGAGCTTGCTAACTTGATAATTACACCACCTTCCCAAACATTTGAAAACCCTATGAAAGGTTAAAAGTTTGGGGTGTAGAAAATCTACCAGAAGATTTAACACAGTTTTCTGAGTCTTGGGAAATGTAACAGGATAAAAATGTCAGGCAAAGCCAGAATTGATAAACCCAAACAGGTAGGAGAGGCAGGTTAAAGAAAATAGAGGAAGTCGAGAAGTCACTCTTTGTTACAGATGGGAAGGCACAGATGGAATGAGTAGCTGCCTTACCTCAATAGAGTGGCTAGTTCCACAGTGTTGAGTGGCTGAGGTTTGAGCTGCTCAGAAGGAATGCTGGTTCTTTTGAACATGGTTGCCAAGAGACAGCTTTAAGGCTTCTCAGCGATGTTCCTCAGCCCTTTACTGCTGTGGGTGGTTCTATGAGGACAGGGCGGGTCTGCTGAACCTATGGTGGTAACGGCATGATGGGGTTGACTCCAAGGGCTTGGGTTAAGGACCTGTTCGGAGGAAGCGGATGCCAGCATTACTTACAGGTGTTAGAGTCCTTGTTACAATGGGACTGAAACTGGCCTGGAAACTGTGGGATGATCTCATGTGAACTATTTTCAAAAGAGATGTCCAGATGGTCTGGAGATAAATGATGTTGTTCCCCTCCCACCTTGGGGTTGGGGTGTTTCTTGTGGTGGGACTCTTGGGGGTCACAAGAAGAATTATCCAAGTCTGAGAATATCTTCTCCTGGGGATCTGGTTTCTTGGCATGTTTCTTCTTCCTTCTAGGGTTCTGTTTTAGCTCTCTGAAATCCTCAGTGTCAACTTCTTTCAGTGGCCATAGTATGGAAGCAGAATTCTTCTCCATTTCCTGCCTAAAGAGAGAAATCAGGGTTATCCTGGGCCTTCCGAGAACACACTTGTTCCATGACTCCCTCTGTGTCTATAGTGGCGTCTCCAAGCTCACAGCTAGTTCTCAGTTCTTTGTCCTTCTTCACATGGGATGACATTTCAGGAGTCCTCTGGGCTCTGAGAGTTTAGAATGGGCTTTACTTCACTCATTTCACTCTCAGAGGCCTTTGGTGTCTTGGAGCCTCACATGGCATGAAGGCTGAAACCATTTTGACCTTGTGCTGACCAAGTCAGTGAAGGAGCAATGGCCACCTGAGAAGTGCCTTGGCAGGTCTCAGCACTCACCCTTGCGTACCCTAAAGATATCTGCTTAGCCAGTGACAGTTCAGTTCATTCCTGACTTAAGAATTGGAGCTTGTAGAACAGTATCGCTCATCCACACTTTCAGCTTTCTCTAATTACCTCAAGATGTACTATTAGAAAAATTCCCCCAAACTTAAAGCACAATACAAGGGGGCTTCAAAAAGTTCGTGGGGAAATTTCCATTCTTTGCATTCCATGTCCCATGAAGTTTCTGAAGCTTCCTTGTATTATTTTTATAAAACTTAATTGGAAAAGGTAGGTATGTCTATGCAGTCATAAAGCTGGATAGGTTAGAAAATATATAGGACAAAGCTTACTTCTCCAGAAAAGTTGGCATCTTGGGAATGCCATGACCTCATTCCAGCCAACCTGCTATGGCTCGCCATGTTGGAGACTCACCATTCTAAGGGCCTTCAGGGCGAGTGGAGGACACAAGTCTACTGCTAAACCATATTCTAATTCCATTGTCTTGTCAGTTTTGCCACCCTGATCACCCTGCTTTCATTTTGAATAAATTTTGATAATTGTTGTTTCAGATCCTTCTTGAATTGGGAAGGCAAGGGGAAGTTAATGATCTGAGAAACATTCATTTGCTATTTCCACTTAAGAAATTCCATCTATAAGATCATCCCTTTTCAAAGGATCAAGGTTCACCCATGCTAATTTTCAAATATTGCTTCAAATATTCAATCAGGAGATAATTCCCAAGGGAGATAAAAAAAAGTTGGCCTGCGCAATAGCAGTATTTGGAAATTACTAAGGCTTCATGGGAGACCACAGACAAACTTGTCTTTAAATGTTAATTTCATAGTATAGTTTGTGTGGATGTGTATGCTCTGTGATGCCAGGCTTGAAGACTCATCTTGATACTACAATGCAGGACAGTAATCGCTACCCCTGTTTTGTGAAATCTAAACTTTTACCCTTCACATTCCCTTCAACTATTCTCAATAAACCACACTCCTGACATTTCCTTTTCAGAGGCTTTCCTTATTTCTGGTGCACTAGGGATGGTTGTGTAGTGGTTATGAATCGGGCTACGAACCTTAAGGTTCAGAAGTTCGAAACTACCAGCTGTTCTGCGGGAGAAAGATGAGGCGTTCTGCTCCCGTAAAGATTTACAGCCTTGGAAACCCCATACAGAGTCGCTATGAGTCGGCTCCGACTCCACGGCACATCACCACCACCACCACCAGGGATGGTTACAGTCCAGTATATAACCTATTGCGGTTGTTGCTAATTAGTTGCTATCAAGTCGATTCCAACTCATGTTGCATCCATGAGTTACAGAGTAGAACTCTAGTCTGAAGGGAAGCAGATTTCTTCTGCAGTACAGCTGATGGGTTTGAACAGCTTACATTTCGGTTGTTGTTGTTGCTAGGTACCGTCAAGTCGGTCCTGACTCATAACGACCCTACGCGCAGCAGAAGGAAACACTGCCTGATCCTGGGCCAACCTTAAGCCAATTGATGCTGCCACTCTGCCAATCCATCTCGTTGGGGGTCTTCCTCTTTTTCTCTGACCTTCTACCTTACCAAACATGACATCATTCACCAGTCACTGGTCCCTCCTGACAATATGTCCAAAGTATGAGAGACAAAGTTTGGCCATCCTGGCCTCCAAGGAGCACTCTGGCTGCACGTGTTCCAACACAGATCTGTTGGTTCTTTTGGCAGCCCATGGCACTTTCAATATTCTCCTCCAACACCATAATTCAAATATGCCAATTCTTCTACAGTCTTCCTTATTCACTGTCCAGCATTCGCATGCATATGAGATTACTGAAAATACCATGGCTTGGGTCAGGTGCACCGTAAGTCTTCAAGCTGACATCTTTGCTCTTCAACACTTTAAAAAGGTCCTGTGCAGCAGATTTGCTTAATGCAATATGTCATTTGATTTCTTGACTGCGGCTTCCATGAGTGTTGATAGTTGATCCAAGAAGAATGAAGTCCTTGACAACGTCAATCTTTACTCCAGTCATAAGAATGATGTTTATTGGTCCAGTGGTGAGGATTTTTGTTTTTTTTACATTAAGATGTAATCCATACTGAAGGCTGTGCTCTTTGATCTTCATCAGTAAATATTTTAAGTCCTCTTCACTTTCAGCAAGCAAGGTTGTATCATCTGCATATCACAGGTTGTTAATGAGTCTTCCTCCAATCTTGATGCCACATTTTTCTTCATAGAACCCAGCTTCTCGTATTATTTGCTCAGCATACAGGTTGAATAAGTATGGTGAAAGAATACAACCTTGTCACACACCTTTCTTAGTTTTAAAACATTCAATGTTTCCATGTTCTGTTCAAATAACTGCCTCTTTGTCCAGGTACAGATTCCTCATGAGCACAATTAAGTGTTCCGGAATACTCATACTTCGAAATGTTGTCCATAGCTTGTCATGATCCAGACAATCAAAAGCCTTTGTGTCGTCAATAAAGCACACATCAATATTTTTCTGATAGTCTCTGCTTTCAGCCAAGATCATTCGGACATCAGCAATGATATCCCTCTTTCAATGGCCTCTTCTGAATCCGGCTTGATCCTCTGGAAGTGCTCTGTAAATATATGCTTGTAGCCATTACTGTATTACCTTCAGCAAAACTTTACTCGCATGAGATATCAAAGAGATTGTCTGATGATTTCTGCATTCCATTGGGTCACCTCTCTTTGGAATGGGCACAAAATCAGGATCTCTTCCAGTCAGTCAGCCAGATAGTTGCCTTCCAAATTTCTTGGCAGAGATGAGTGAGTGCCTCCTGTGCTGCCTGACTTTCTTGAAAGATTTTAATTTTTATTTCATCAATTTTGGTGCCTTGTTCTTTGCCAATTCCTTCAATGTACCTTAGACTTCCTCCTTCATCCTCATTGGCTCTTGTTCATATGGTACCTCTTGAAATGGTTGAACATTAACCATTTCCTTTTGGTACAGCAACTCTGTATATTCCTTCCATCTTCTTTTGATGCTTTATGTATCATTCAATAATTTGCCTGGAGAATCCTTCAATAATGAAAGTCAAGGCTTGAATTTTTTCTTCAGTTCCCCCAGTTTGAGAAATACTGAGCATGTTCTTCTTTTTTTGTTTTCTGACTCCAGATCTTTGCACATTTTATTGTAGTATTTGGCTTTATCTCCTTGAGCTGATCTTTGAAATTTTCTGTTCAGCTCTTGTACCTCCCCATTTCTTCCTTTGTTTTAGCATCTCTACACTGGAGAGCAAGTTTCAGTGTCTCTTCTGACATCCATTTTGACCTTTCCTTCTCTCTTGTTTTCTTAATGACTTTTTGCTTTCTTCCTGTATGGTGCATTAATTTGAATACTAGTGGTATTAATTGGGCTTCCATGTAGGTCATGGCTATTACTCTATCACAGACAGCACTGTACTTCATGACTGATCTGGATATGTTCTTTTTGACAATGACTGCAATACCATTCCTCTTCAATTTGTCATTCCCAGCATAGTAAACCATGTGGTTGTCAGATTCAAAATGGCCAATACCAGTCCATTTTAGCCTAAGATATCGATGTTTATGTGTTCCATTTCATTTTTGGACAATTTCTAATTTTCCCAGATTCATCATACTTCATACATTTCATGTTCTGATTATTAATGGATGTTTACAGCTGTTTTTCTTCATTTTGAGTTGTGCCCCATCAGCAAATGAAGGTCCCTCGGGCTTTACTCCTACGGGCTATATTCCATTTGTGTCATCACAGTTAACTCTACTTTGAGGAGGCAGCTCTTCCCCAGTCATATTTTGAGTGCTTTCCAACCTGAGGGACTCATTTTCTGGCACTATATCTGAATGTTTCTCTGCTATCTTTAAGGTTTTCCATGACTAAATATTTGGAAGTAGTCTGTCACTCCTCCTTCCTACTCTGTCTTCATCTGGAAGCTTACCTGAAACCTGTCCACCATGGTTGACCCTGCTGGTATTTAAAATATCGGTTGCATAGCTTTCAGAATCACAGCAACTCACAAGCCACCACAATATGACAAACTGATGGACGAGTGGTAGAACCTTTTGGTTAGCAATCTATTTTGTGCCTACCTAGGGGTCTTTTATTACCTAAACCTCTCAGAAAGAACAGCACCAAGGAAAGGACAAGAGTAGGAAAGAGCAGAGTACTTTCTAAGGTAAATTTTTAAGGTAAACTAAGGCATCCGTATTTGTGCCCATTCCAAAGAGAGGTGACCCAATGGAATGCGGAAATCATCTGACAATCTGTTTGATATCCCATGCGAGTAAAGATTTACTAAAGGTAATACAGAAACAGCTGCAAGCATACATTGACAGAGAACTTTCAGAGTTTCAAGCCAGATTCAGAAAAGGCCATGGAACGAGGGATAACACTGCTGATGTCTGAATGATCTTGGCTGAAAGCAGAGAATATCAGAAAAATATTGACGTGTGCTTTATTTACGACACAAAGGCTTTTGATTGTGTGGATTATGACAAGCTATGGACAACATTTCGTAGTATGAGTATTCTGAAAGACTTGTGCTCATAAGGAATCTGTACCTGGACCAAGATGCAGTTTTTCAAACAGAACATGGGAACACTGAATGTTTTAAATTTAAGAAAGTTGTGTGGCAGGGTTGTATTCTTTCACCACACTTATTCAACCTGTATGTTGAGCAAATTATCTGAGAAGCTGGGTTCTGTGAAGAAGAACGTGGCATCAGGGTTGGAGGAAGACTCATTAACAACCTGCGATATGCAGTTATACAACCTTGCTTGCTGAAAGTGAAGAGGACTTAAAATATTTACTGATGAAGATCAAAGAGCACAGCCTTTGGTATGGATTGCATCTCAA
>NW_006408668.1:8138441-8140006 GCF_000296735.1 Chrysochloris asiatica
GAGGGATATCATATTTCATAAGGTGGAGGGTTGGAGAAGAAGAGGAAGACCCCCCAGTGAGATGGACTGGCCAGGTGGCAGCATTGATGAACTCATGTGTGGCAACAAAATTGAGGTTGGCCCTGGATTGGGCAGTGTTTTGTTCTGCTGTGCATAGGGTCACTATGAGTCAGTACCAACTTGATGGCACCTAACAACAACAACACAGGCATTGTAGAATAATTTGCTGGACCGCAAGGTCAGTTTGCATCGCAAGGCAGGTAGTTCAAACCTACCAACTGCTCCTTGGAAATCCTATACAGGGTTACTGTGAGTCGGAACCAACTTGATAGAACTTAACAACAGCAACAAAAGCACCAGAGAGTAAGGTAACAGAGGAATACCTGAAAGAATATCTTAGAAATAACCCTGAGAGGAAGACAAGAATAACTACGAAGTGCCATATGTATTGCCTGCAGTAAGTGGCTAATCCCACAAGCAATTTTTGTTGTTGTTAAGTGTCTTTGAGTCAGTTCCAACCCATAGCAACCCTGTATAGGGTTTCCAAGAAGCGACTGGTGAGCTTGAACCACCAATCTTGTGGTTCGAACAACTTTGAAGTCCAGCATATTAGCCAATTCAAGGGGGAGAAACTGATGAGCAAAGGCTGTTGTCATCCAAGCAGCCCTCAGGGTTAACTAATCTCTAAGACTCTTTGTGCTCACTGTCCTGAGTGCCAGCACTTTCTGAACACAGCATGCTTTCTGAACACAGGCAATGGCATCTGTCCCCTCTGGGTACTATCGGCCACTCCAGATGGGTTTATTGGTAAAGAAAAAGGACAGAAGCCTGTCCTTCGGGGCTTTGCTCCAGCATAGGAAATGGGGCTCCAGAAGGGATGGACCAAGGGAGCTAATGACATTCAGAAGCTTAATGATTTCAAAAGCACAGCTCCTTCTAAGGGGGAAATAGTAATGACTGTGTGAGATGGTGGGAAGTGATTCATCGAATGTAATGTCAGAGGCAGCATTGAATTTTCAAGTTTCACTCAGTGACTTAATTTCACTGCCGCCAGGAAGACCACGGGAGGCCAGAGGACATGGAGCAAAGGGAGGAGTGTTAAACAATTATGAGAATGGTAATTTCCACTGGGATATAGAGCTATATTAAATTAGATTTAGAACTAAATCCAAATGGCTTGATGGAAAACTACCAGACTGCTCAAAAAAAGAAAGCCCTCCACCCACCTCTTATTGGAAACTACCTTCATTAGGAACTTGAAGAAGAACCTATGGAAAACATCCTGTCACTCACAACTGGTAGGTCCAGCAATGCAAAACAAGAGGAATGCAGAGGAAGGAGAAGGCACACAGACATCATAGCTCTCCTAGCTGTTGGGATCACAGATCCATTGCTTACTACCCCCAAATGGATGGTTATTGAGGATTAAATATTTTTCAATTAAATTTAGTCAAATGATGTCCTGTTAGGGGATGCAGTCTACAGTACCTTTCTTTAATAGTCCATCAAGAAAGCTCTACTGCTATTATTCATTGCCAACAAGTTGTTTCCTAATCTTAGTGACC
>NW_006408668.1:8140442-8154285 GCF_000296735.1 Chrysochloris asiatica
CACAACAAAATGGACTGGAACAGTAGCAGCAACAAAGGGCCCAAGTGTAGCAGCAACTGTGAGGATGGCACAGGACTGGGCATTGTTTCGTTCTGTTGTACGTAGATAGGGTCAGTACGGGTCAGAACCACTCAATGGTACCTAACAATAATTTGATGTAATGGTGTGAACTTGCACTAAAGAACCACCACAGGGAGCTGACATATTTGTAATGTACGTGAGAAAGCAATCCTGATGAGAAAGGACTGACTAGGAGGAAATCCCAGTGTAGATATAAAATAAAATCTATGCCTTTATGCAGTGTGCTCAGTTCTACTAGTCCTGATTATAGAAGCAGAGGCAGGCTAAGCTCTGAATTTTGTTTGAGCATGACCTTTGCTTAAGAGCATTAAAAGCTAGTGCAAAATATACTGGAAATGACCATAGGGACACTGGGGGTCAATGAAAGCTTCTATTGTGTAAAACCCTAGGAGACAGGGTAAACAATAAACAGTGACCTTTAGATTAGCAGCCTAACATTTTAACCACTGTGTCAGATTACATACAATTAGCAGCTAAGAGTTTTAAATACGGCCTGAGGTAGTACTAAATTGGAAAAAAAAAAAAAAAAAAAAGACTTTTACCTAAGTAGAAAGAATTAAATTTTATTCTAGAATGATTGATGACCTTAAGTTTAGTAAAAATAGATAATACTTAGACACATATCCCTTTATAATGTATTATAATTTGGATAACTATTGCTGGAGTAGAATTTTGAAATTAACAAAAAGATTTATCATTAGAGAATATATGCTATACTCATCTAAAAGAAGGAAAGATTATATTATATATTTTCAATGATTATTCTCAAAGAAAGACTCTCTTTGGGACTATGCACACCTGTAGGAGCACTGCTGGTCATCCTTCAAATAGCCATTGGGCACATTCTGTGAGCGCTACCCTGGCAACTAGATTTTGTTGTTGTTAAGTCCAGCACATTAACCCACAGCGCCATACTGTTTTTGTTGTTGTTGTTAGGTGCCATCGAGTCACTACCCACCCATAGCGAAATTGTGCACAGCAGAACAAAACACTGTCCGATCCTGGGCCAACCTCACTACTGTTGCCACACTTGAGTCCACTGATACTGCCACTTGGCCAATCCATCTCATTGGGGGTCTTCCTCTTTTTCTCTGACCCTCCACCTTACCAAACATGATATCCTTCTCCAGTGACTGGTCTTTCCTGACACTATATCCAAAATATGAGAGACGAAGTTTGGCCATCTTTGCCTCCAAGGAGCACTCTGGCTGCATTTCTTCCAAAACGGATCTATTGGTTCTTTTGGCAGCCCATGGCCCTTTCAATATTCTCCTCCAACACCATAACTCAAAATGGCGGCACACTAGGACTCCAAAAATATATGGAACGCTTCACGAATTTGAGAAGTAGATAAAATCTGGCCCTACCTTCAAGAACTCAAGTCTAACAGGAACAATGACCATTCAAGAACATGGGCCAACACAAGGGACAATCTCTGTCTCATCAAAAACATACAGGACACAAAGAAGTCCCCTAACTATGTGGGAGGACTGGAATCCCAGATCATTGCATACAAGTGGTGATGCTCGAGTTGAACCTTCGAGTCTACTAGGTGACCAAGGCTGAGGAAGAGCATTTCAGGAGAATAGTGTATGCAGAGAAAGGCACAGGGACTTGAAAAAGCATAGTATGGATAAAACAAACCAACTGAATGGTGGCTAATTATTTATTATGGCACTTCTAGCCAAATTTCTCCATTCCATGATGTATTGTGACAATGTCTGTGATCATGGGCTATTCTGAAGTGAATTAACTAAGGAGTAAGGGTTAAAGAGTAAAGTTTACAGTGAAACTAAGGATTGAGGATGTCCCTATCATACTAGAGGGTGTGATTCAAATCATCACCCTTAGTTTCCCTTGGGACATGGTCTGACTTTAATTGATTGTAGTGCTTTGGAGAAGTTCACTATCTTGCCCTGGATCTTGTATTTGACTCATTGCATCTGAACTCCAGTCCATGGGACTTTCAACCCACCACCTGACCTGATTCACCAGCTCTCGAAGCTTCGTGCTTCAACAGCCTGTTGTCTGACTGCTGATTTGGGTTCCTCAGCTCCTGAGACAATTTAGGTGAGAAGATTCCTCCAGACTGATCTCTGAACTATGAATTTGGGACTTGCCAGCCTCCACAAATGTGTGAGCCATTTCGTTGGACATTTGTGAGTTTTATGAAGTGTTACAGCATACTGCAGAGCCCTGGGACTTGAAGAAGAAGAGGAATGGTGGCTGATATGAAGGACTATGGAATGGTATGACATGTTGGAAAATTGTGATATCTTTAACCTCCGGCTCATAGGGACCAGCTTCAAGATGACCTTTCTAAAAGAAATTATTCATGCAAACCTCAAACTACAAGTAGTTTAGAATGGTTGGAGGACTGGTTTAAGGTGGCTAGAGAAACAGGCTGTGAATCGCAAGGTCAGCAGTTCGAAACTACCAGCCTTTCCGTGGGAGAAAGATGAGGCTTTCTGCTCCCGTAAAGATTTACAGTCTCGGAAACCCAGTTCAGGGTCGCTATGGGTCGGAACCGACTCGACGGCACTTAACAACAACAAGAGAAAAGTGAAGCTAGTGGTGTGTGTGAGGGAGATGGCTGAGTTCTTATGGTGGATGGCCAGGACAAGACAGATGGCAGAAGAGGCTGGAGGCATGGCCCTCAGAAATGGGAGCAGTGACCCAAGGCAGGACTGAGAATCATCTAGAAGTTAAGATCAATATAACTTGGAGACTGATGGGATGTAATGGTGAGGGACAATTTGGCTCCAAGGTTTCTGCTTGGGTAACTCTGTGACTGGTGGATATCAGAATGAACTGAGATGGGAAAGGCCGAGATGGGAGCAGATTTGTGGGGAACTGTGATTTCAGTTATGTTGTTGTTAAGTGCCATTGAGTCAGTTCTAACTCACAGCAATCTTGTATAGGATTTCCAAGGAGTGACAGGTGGGTTTGAACCACTGACCTTGTGGTTAGCAGTCCAGTGCTGATCCTACTGAATTTGAGATGCTCTCTGTACCCTCGGGTAAAAATATCTAATGGCTGGACTAATTTGATTCCTTACATGCTGAGTACCTGCTTTATGCTAGATACACAGTGATCACCTCTTGTCCTGCAACACCTAAGAGGGAAGAGACAAGCTAGCGGAGGACAGGAAACCTGTCTAGTATAAAAGGGGCTGGGAGATGGACCCAGGCATTCACTTCCAATGCCCCTTCTGTCCTTATCAACTCTGGCTGCACATTACAACCATCTGGAGTTGGGGTGGGGGAGTTTTAGAAAATCCATCCCAGGTTCCAGTCACAGAAAGCACAGGAGAACAGACGAGGGTGTTAAAGATGGAGAGATGGAGTCCTTATTGCACACAAGGGCACTAGTGGCGCAGTGGTTAAAGAGCTCAATTGCTAACCGAAAGGGCAATGGTTCAAACTCACCAGCTACTCCATGAGAGAAAGATGTGGCAGTCTGCTCCTGTAAAGTTGACATATTGCAAACCCTGTGGGGCAGTTCTACTCTGTCCTATAAGGTTGCTATATATCAGAATCAATTAGATGCCAATGGGATTGTTTGTTGCTTTTGTTTTAGTATATAAGGAGAGCCCACCCTAAGGTGCCTAGGAAGAAAGGCCTGAGGATCTGTTTCTGAAAGATCACAGCTGTTGAAAACCCTATAGAGTACAGTTCTACTCTGACACTTACTGGATGGCAAGTGGTTCAGTTTGGTTAGTATACACAAGGTCACGTGTGCGCATGTGTGAACATGTGTAGGCAAATACATGGGGAGGCAAACTTGGTTTTTCAACTGAAGGTGAAGGGGTCAGTGGGAAGGAGCAAAAGAAAGAAAAGAACCCAGAGATAACTGACTGACCAAGGGCTCTATGTACTGAGGAACTGTCCTCCAGGACCTGGATGACAGATTTGCCTTAAGCAAGAGGGACACTGATTCTTTGACATCAGGGGTAAAGATTCAGAAGTCTAGAAAAGGAGGCTAAGAAATGAAGGGAGATGCTGTGTGTTGGTTTTAAAGTCAAAGTTAAACCATCAGGATATTGAAGATTGGTTCCCAAAGGCAACCTGAAATCTCTCAGTGGAAGTGGATGGTGTTTCCTAGGTCCCTTCTCCCAATCTTTGCTCAAATCCATCTCTGTCTGTTTTGATACTCCTTTAACCTCAAAGGTCAAGGCTCTATGACTCCAATCTGGATGCCCATGCTTGGCCCCATGGACGTGGGGTTCTGCCTGCTCTCTGGGCCTTAACTTTTTTTATTGACTTTGCCTTCACACACCTTTCCAGTTCTTAGCAATTCCTAGTGCCTCTGAGGGAAACATGTTCACCCACTGCAGTGCCTCTAATGCGCTGGTAGCACTGTAGGATAATCACTGGAATGCTATCAAGGTCAGTGGTTCGAGCTCACTAGCCCCTCTTTGGGAGAAAGATGAGGCTTTTCTGCTCTTGTAAAGATTTACAGCCTTGGAAACCCTATACAGGGTTAACAGGTCTCAGAACTGGCTTGATGACACTTAAAACTTAACAACCAACAAACACACTCACTGATCACAGGCAGGCCAGGGTCAGCACTTCACTGCCACTGCCACAACCATGGAATGAGGCAGAGGCTGACCTCTCCCAACTGGAGGTCAAAATAATCTTCACTTTTTTGTTAAACACAATTAGAAGGCCTTGAATCTACACATAAAAAGAAGGATAATCCTTTCACATTCATAATAAGATTGAATGCCTTCTGAAGAGCCAGTAAAATAATACTGGAGATGTGACTGGAATTAGATGAACAAATAAATTCAGGTACAAGATGTAGTGTTGAAGAAAGGGTTCCAGTTTAGGTAGGAAGTCCTCTGAGCTTTTCAGTTTAAGTAGAAGGTCCTCTATTTGTGCTTTTTTCTCTATGGTTTAGAGGCCATGGGTTTCAACTTGGACCAATAGACAGTTAGTGTGCAAAGACATAAATAATTCAAGAAGTAAAAAGCTGGGTACACTTACACTTTTGGATCCTCTTGAATTGGGGGTGACTTTATCTGAGAGCAAGAGAGAGTATACTTGTTTTGACTGATCTTAATAAGTGCACTCCGAGGGCAGAATTCCTGTAATAATATCAAGAGTGTTCATTCAATTAAGATGTCCACAATTCACATATAATTTTTCCTAGCTTGACCCATTATAGTAGCTACCAAGTGTTAACAAGCTAACATTTATAGAGAGCTATTTAAAATTCAGAACCTTGTTTGATACATATTTGTTGAATAAAATTCATTTTTGAGTTGTGGGTTGGTTTGTTTTTGTCCTTTATACTCAGGATTCATTGCCATGGCTATCCATATTAGAAGACACACACACACACACACACACGTGTTCACACTCACCTTCATACACTCTACTCTCTATCTCTATTTCAGCCTTGGTCTTATCCTCCCTGGGTAACTATAACCACACTGTCCCTTTGCTGAATGCCCCCTTCCACACCTTTGAGTCTCTCAAAGTCACCATCAGAATATTATTACCATGCCACTCTCGTCTCCAGGGGCCTTGTGGGAAAATTCCAAGGTCCTCCCTTGGGATCTGAGGCTCTTCCTGAGTTTTCCTGGGCCTTCTTTCTCCCCACAGAGTCCTGGGGTGGTACTGTCGGGTAAGCACTGGACCACAAGATCAGTTTGAACTTCAAGGATGGCAGTTCAAACCCACTAGCCACTCCTTGGAAAGACTATACAAGGTTGCTATGAGTCGGCATTGATTGGCTGTCACTCAACAACAATCTTGCCTCACACCCTGGGGCATGCTATCCCCCAGTAGTCCATATGAATGCTTCCCCTCTGCTGCCTTTCCAAAGGGCTTCTTTTCTGTGATTCACACAACCCCAGGAAATTCCATTCCCCTATGGGTTTTCTCTTTTCTTTTCTGAATTGATGGGTGGGCACCTTGACCCCTCTGGCTCTGTCCATATTGGATACAGTACTCCTGTAGTCACTGGCTCTACTGGTCTTCACTCTCTATCCTGAACCCTGCAGTCACTTTACCATGACCATCTCCCTGATGAAAATAAATACCCAGTGTTAGAGCCAAGAATTGACTGGGTATGTTCATTCTGCGTGTTACACTGTTTTTTGCTTGCCAGTCTCTTTCCAGGTATATTAAGTGGCCCATCAGGAGAATGCTATTTCCATTAAAAAATGTCATTCATTCAAGTGATTTAAAACTCCACTGAGAGAACCCGCTCTTCACCAGGGGCTGTGCTGGAGGCACAAAGATGAATAAGACAGAATTTCTGCTCTAAGGAGTTGAGACTATGGTGAGAAAGGCGGTATGGGGGAGGAGAGTCCAATGTGCAGGGGAGGCCTGAGGAGAGGCCTCAGCAGACAGTCACACCAGGCGGAACTATAGGGTGACGGGGTGTCTATGAAAAGGAGATGGGTAGGCAGTGCAGGAAGAGATAAAACACTAGGGACATGGAAAAGCCTGCTGTGTTCAGGAAGCTGTGAGCTTTGCAAATGGCTGGTTGTAAGACAAGCTCCAGAGGCAGGCTGGGGTCATGCTGGGTTTTCTTGAGAATGATGATAAGTGTCTTGTGGGGGAAAACAAACAGGCAAGTGACATAATCAGATTTATATATTGATTAGACATTTTCCTAAAACTTTTAGAAATACATAGGAAAATATGTTTCAACCTTAATGTAAAAAAGGATTTCTAAAAAATTAAAACAAACAAACAAACAATAAAGAGGGCCATTCATAAAGGAAGATGGGTAAATGTGATGGCACTAAAATGTAAAGCTTTTCTTTCAACAAAGGTTCCATAAAGAAAATGAAAAGGCAAGCTGCAGATTGGGAGAATATTGGTAGCATATATCACCAAGAATTACTACTCAGAAGGTATAGAGAACTCCCACAAATCCATTAAAAAAAAAAGACAAACAATCCAAGAAAAAATACAGGTGCTTCACAAACATCCATTGTATGAGTTAATGAACAGAGAGGTGATAAGACTAAGCAACTTGCTCCAATTCACTGGTCATGGGTAGTGCAGAAGAAGAAAGATTCAAGAATGATGCTAATAACTGTGACAGCCTCTCATGTCTACTACACCTAGTACTCTATGTATCAGATGTGAAACTAGATTTTTTACATATATTTTTAAGCCTCACAATTACCAGGTTTTCTCTATATGATGGCAGCTGTGTGCTGTCTAGTCGGTTCCGACTCATAGCAACCTTTTATAGGGTTTCCATTAATAGGAGCAGAAAACCTTGTCTTTCTCCCTTGGAGCAGCTGATAGATCCAAACTGCTAACCTTGTAGTTTAGCAGCCCAACTTGTAATCCACTACACTACCAGAGTTCTTCTCTCTCTCTCTACACACACACACAAACACACACACATATATATACAAAGCATAAATATATATATACATACATTCATAAATATAATTTTTTTCCTACCTATTCTATATGTGATGAAACTGAGGTTCAGGGAGGAGAGGTAACTGGCCCACAGCCAGACAAAGAATAAAGGGCAGAGTGAGTGTTCAGAAAACGCACCTGCAGGTCTTCTATTGTTCCTGTAAAGTCCCTGTCCTTTCCACTCTGTTCCACTCTCTGTCTCCCTGACCAGAGTACGCTTCTCTCTCCATTTAGGGGACAGGCTCCTAGTCAGGTATGAGTTGTGGAGCCAGATTGCAGGAGGAATGCACTTATAGGAAAGGGAGGTTACTGACTTTGACATGTGCATTTGAGAGGCTTGTGGCTTAACCATAGGGCAGTGTCTAGTAGGACCCAGCTGGAAAGACAGAGCTGGCACAGAGAACAGGCATGGGATGGCAACCATTGGCACAGAGAGACAGGTCATGAGGAGGCAGAGAAAGGGAGTGGATCAAGAAGACACCCACAACTGCAGGGCTGGAAGTTGTTAAGTGCTGTCTAGTAGGTTTCAACTCATAGCGACCCTGAATAAGGTTTCCAAGGAGTGGTTGGTGGATTTGAACTGCCAACTTTGTGGTTAGCAGTTCAGTGTGTATCCTACAGCACCATATCAGGGCTGAGAGAGAAGCTTAAATAAGGCAGGAGCAGTCTGAAAAGTCAGAGGACAAGTAAGCAAGAGCGATGCTGCAAGGACCCAGGGAGGACACTAATGAAGCTAGGAGGGAGTATTCCCAG
This sequence comes from Chrysochloris asiatica, assembly GCF_000296735.1. Taxonomy (NCBI): domain Eukaryota; kingdom Metazoa; phylum Chordata; class Mammalia; order Afrosoricida; family Chrysochloridae; genus Chrysochloris; species Chrysochloris asiatica. The sequence continues at coordinate 8,148,677 of NW_006408668.1, forward strand.
CTGTCGAATCTTGCGGCCCAGTCAGACAGAACAAGAGCCAAAAAGGTCATTAGATGCAGATGCTAGGAGGCCATGATGTTCTCAGTAAGGATAGATTTCGTGTTGCAGAGAGGGCAGAATTCAAACTACAAGGAGCGATGCTCAGGGAAGCAGTAGATACAGCCAGGGAAATCATTCTTTGAAGACATCTGCTCGTGTCACAAAAGAGTGAGGTACTGGCCAGAAGAAAAGTAGGAATAAAAAAGCCACTTGCTGTCTAGCCAGAAAGTCCTTTCCTAAATGAAAACCTACTTACCCTCCGGTTGTTACATTTCAAAACTGTGTAGAACTTATCTTCAGGTACATCTTGGTTCGGAAGGGCTATGACAATGGCAGGGACATAGAAGTCAAATCCTTTGGGTATCACAATTTTGGCAAACACGTAATCTCCGACCTGTATATTAGAAATATTTTGTAACAAATATCATGCTTAGAGATCTTATAGATAATGCGAATAATAGCAGTAGAATAAAATACTCTAAGATGATGAGCAAATACTGAGTCTAAAGTCCAAATGTGTTTTTTTTTCCCCCTCAGTCTAACTGAACACATAGAATGAGAAAATAGTTTAAATATTCTTTGGATTCACTGGGAATTTTGTGATCAGTTTTAGGGAAGCTTGCATTCTAGCAGGGCTATGACATGTGACAAAGTGTCCAGAGGACACCCAACAAGATGGTGAGGGAAGTGCAATCAATATCCTGCATGCACTGGTAGGTAGAAGGAACATGGAGTATTTAACATAAAGTCTAGGAGAGACATGAACTACGCCCACATATATCTGAAGGGCTGGGACCCAGACAGAGGAAAGGAGCACATGTGTTCAGTGTTGCTCCAAAACCTTCACCTACAACTTGTGGGTAAAAGTTATCAAGAGATAACGTCTGGCAGAATTCCACAGCAGAAGGGACACCTTGCAAAGGGACATAGCAGAGATTGCTGGGCATTTGTCAGAGGAGGGGATCACCCATCTGTGAATTTGTGTGCTGGTGTGTGTGAAGGGTCTGGTGGGAGGAGGCACACACAGACCACCATGCTACACCTTCTGGCACCTCCTCTGTTTTTCCTCTGGCTCACACTCTCCAGCAATCAGGTGTAACGGCGCTCTCGGAGACATGCCCCTATTTCCCACAGCCCTAGTCTTAGAGGTGGTTCCTTGGCATTGGGATGGGGATTAGGACAGTAGGAGTTGGATGGGAAGACACATACAGCTTTTATACATTTATATAAATGGATGAGGGCACACCAATATTGTTCATGAGGGAATATGCATGAGGGGCGAACTGTACATCATAGTCTGGCATAGACTGTCTACAATGTCAACACAATTTCTGTCTTGTTAAGGAGTCCTGGTTGGGTAATGGTTAAGCATTCAGCTAAATGTTAGCTCAAAGGCAGTGAATCACCCAGCGGCTCCACAGGAGAAAAGACCTAGTGATCTGTTCCCATAAAAATTGTAGACTAGGAAACCCTAGGGGGCAGGTTCTACTCTGTCATTTGGTGTCACTAGGTGTTGAAAGCCACTTGATAGAACCCAACAACTGCCCTTGATATTAAATTAGCTTTAAGATAACCTTTTGCTATTTAAATCTTCACATGAAATTCCATGAGCTGTAGCTGCTCACAGCAACTCCCATCCCCCACCATCGACTATTATTTTGTAAAGGGACAAGGGCCTTTAAGGTGCTGCAAGCAAGTTTGCTAAGCCATGAGCTGCAAACTGGGGAGTTAGCTGATCAATGATCAAGGTCATTAGCAAAGAAAATGCCCGGCAATGAGTGATTCACAGGCTCATTGCTTTTGGCTTTTCCTGCCCAAACACAACTGGGTGTTTAGCAAAGGGCCAAACAGTAGCCTTGGTATCCAATGTAATCCAAAACACTGAGAATGGTGAAGAGGGACCACAGAATAGATAACTGGTATGGTACCTGGAGCACTGGGCAGGGCATGGCGCCCCCCACAGGTGTGATGCAAGAGGTGGGCACAACCTTGGTGTCTCCATACCTGAAGCCCACCAGCGCATGGGTCGGGCTCACACACTTCTTCACAACCCCTGGAAGGAATCAAAGAAAACATAAACTATAAAGACAAATAGTGCCTATTCTCTTAGGGCTGCCCCAGCCCATTGATTTGTCCTATATTATAACACTTTGTCTGTTTAAATCATTATTTCCTTTGATGAACCGAGACTGAGCAACTCAAAGCGATTAAGTACAATGTTCTGGTGAGGAGCACCTACTGAGTTAGGGAAGCCAAGAGAATGCCATGCAAGCTGGTTCACCAGCATACATCTTAATGGGAACATCAGTCCTAGCAGATAGCCACATCCTGGACACCAACCATTCATTCATGGCATTTTCTTATTTATTTATTTTATTCATATTTACTTCCAGAATACTTAAATACAGAAGAGATGTTAAATTGTGAAAGTAAAAAGAAAATACGAACTTTAATATTAGAAACAAAAAAGGTAGCTAGGTTGAACATACATGTTTTGTTAGGTGTCATCAAGTCAGTACCAACTCATAGTGACTTTATGCACAACAGATCAAAACACTGCCCAGTCCGGGCAAACATCACAATTGCTGCAACATTTGAGCCTATTAATGTTGCCACTGTGCCAATCCATTTCGTCAGGGGTCTTCTGCTTATTCTTCAATCCTCCACATTACCAAACATGATGTCCTTCTCCAATGACTGGTCCCTCCTGATAATATGTCTGAAGTATGAGACACCAAGCGTGGCCATCCTGGCTTCCAAGGAGCACTTTTGGTTGCACTTCTTTCGACATGTATTTGTTTGCTCTTTTGGCAGTCCATGGTACTTTCAATATTCTCCTCTAACACCATAACTCAAATGCATCAATTCTTCTATGGTCCTCCTTATTCACTGTCCAACTTTTGCATGCATATGAGGTTACTGAAAATACCATGACTTGGGTCAGGTACACCTTAGTCCTCAAACTGACAGCTTTACTCCTCAACACTTTAAAAGGTCTTGCGCATCAGATTTGACTAATGCAATACGTTGTTTGATTTTTTTTTTTAAATGTTTTATTGTGAATTATGTGATAGTTTTACATTGGAGAACATTAGTTTTACATTCATCCTATCGTACATAATTTCTTTGCCATGGTTACAATCCCCTCCATGCATCATCAACCAACCAAAGGGTATACACTACAAGCCTGCCCCCTGGTTATCAGCACACAGCCCCTCTCCCTCTCTGTGTCTAAAGTCCCCAACTGTTCCATCTCTCCAAGTCATTGTCTCTGCCTCCATCTCAGGCATCACTGCTTCTCTTGGTAGGGTCCTACTCTCTACTCTTCTCCCTTGATGGTCCCAGGGACCTCCGTTCCTAGACTGAAAAGTTAATCACTCCCTGCCTTGCTACAAAACATCTACCTTTACATTTCCAACCCTCACAATCAGTCCTGATAACAATTATTCACTGTTGTATCACAAGAGACTCATCCACACTTCATTTCATCAGCCCCGCCTAGACAGATTGGATACAACTCAGTGGAGATTCTACCTTCCTCCATGCCCTCTGGATCTAGGTTCCCTCTTGAAAGCTTGTAAGCCAGTCACTTCTTGCTTTTGTAGGCCCTCCCTGCTCCCCATTTTGGGTAGCCAATGTCCAAGTTGCCCATCCCCGTCTACTCTGTGTATGGAGGGGGTAGGAATGATCCTTGCTGTAAGGATTTGTTCCCTCTTTTGAGCTACTGCATCCATAGGTGTAGGTCAAGTTCATCAAATTGTATCAGATTACTCTTTCCCCCTCATCTTCCTTCTTCTGGTTGAGCTTTGATCATCCAGTCATTGAACCCAGGTCAAGTGGGTATTATCTGCAAGTGTGAGTGTTCTTGTGCCGTTGTTTGCTTTCTTGACTGCTGCTTCCATGAGTGTTGATGATTGATCCGAGCAAAAACTGATTGCCAACTTCAATCTTTTCTCCATTGAGATGGGTGTTGTTTATTGGCCTAGTGGTGAGGATTTTTGTTTCCTTTACATCGAGATGCAATCCATACTGAAAGCTGTGGTCTTTGATCTTCACCAGTAAGTATTTTAAGATCTCTTCACTTTCAGCAAGCAAGATTGTATCATCTGCATATTGGAGGTTGTTAATGAGTCTTCCTCCAATCTTGATGCCTCATTTTAATTCATATATTTCAGCTTCTCAGATTATTTGTTCAGCATACAGATTAAATAAATATGGTGGAAAAATACAACCTTGGTGCATACCTTTCCTAATTTTAAACCATTCAGTGTTACCTTGTTTTGTACAAACAACTGCCTCTTGGTGTGTGTATAGGTTCCTCATGATCACAATTAAGTGTTCTGGAATACTTATACTTCTCAATGTTACCCATAGCTTGTCATGATCCACACAATTGATAACCTTTGCATAGTCAATAAAGCAAAGGTAACCATCTTTCTGGTATTCTCTGCTTTCAGCCAAGATCCATAGGACATCAACAATGATATTCCTCATTCCACGTTCTCTTCTGAAACTGGCTTGAAACTCTGGAATGTCTCTGTGAATGTGATATCAACAATATTGTCTGATGATTTCCACATTCCATTGTATCACCTCTCTTTGAAATGGGCACAAATATGGATCTCTTCCAGTCAGTTGACCAGGTAATTGCCTTCTAAATTTCTTAGCACAGATGAATGAGTACATCCAGTGATGCATCAGTTTGTTGAAAGATTTTAATTTGTATTCCATCAAGTCCTGGTGCCTTGTTCTTTGTCAATGCCTTCAATGCACCTTGGACTTTTTCCTTCTAGATCATTGGCACTTGATCATATGTTACCTCTTGAAATGGTTGAACACACAGGATTTCTTTTTGGTATAGTGACTGTGCATTCCTTCCATCTTCTTTTGATGCTTCTGCATCATTCAATATTTTGCTTATAGAATCCTTCAATACTTCAAATTGAGGTTTGAATTTTAACTTCAGTTCCCTCAGCTGGTGAAATGCTGAGCATGTTCTTCCCTTTTAGTTGTCAAAATCTAGACCTTTGCACATTTCATTATAATATTTTACTTTGTCTTCTCGAACTGACCTTTGAAATGATCTGTTCAGCTCTTGTACCTCCTCACTTCTTCCAGTTGATTTAGCATCTCTACATTGGAGATCTGTCTGTGATAGGGTAATGTCCCATATGTCTACAAAGAACACAAGTTAATGCCACTATTATTCAAATGTATACACTAACCACTAAATCCAGTGACAACAAAATTGAAGAATTCTGCCAATGTCTTCAGTCTAAAATTGATCAAACATGCAATCAAAATGTATTGATAATTACTGGTGATTAGAATGCAAAGGTTGGAAGCAAAGAGGAGGGATCAGTAGTTGGAAAATATGGCCTTGGTGATAGAAACAATGATAGAGATTGCATGATAGAAGTTTGTAAGACCAATGATTTGTTCATGGAAAATACCTTTTTTAAACAGCATAAAAGACCTCTATACACATGGACCTCATCAGATGGGATACATAGAAATCAAATTGACTACATCTGCGGAAAGAGATGATGGAAAAGCTCCATATCATCAGT
>NW_006408668.1:8160918-8162215 GCF_000296735.1 Chrysochloris asiatica
TCTATGAAGAAAAACATGGCATCAGGATTGGAGGAAGACTCATTAACAATTTGCGATATGCAGATGATACAACCTTGCTTGCTGGAAGTGAAGAAGACGTAAAACATTTACTGATGAAGATCAAAGAACACAACCTTCTCTACGGATTATATCTCAATGTAAAGAAAAAAATCCTCACCACTGGACCAATAAACAACATTCTTATCAACGGAGAAAAGATTGCAGTTGTCAAGAACTTCATTCTTCTTGGATCAACCATCAACATTCATGGAAGTAGCAGTCAAGAAATCAACCGACGTATTGCATTAGGCAAATCTGCTGCAAAAGACCTTTTTAAAGTGTTGAAGAGCAAAGATATCAGCTTGAGGACTAAGGTATGCCTGACCCAAGCCATGGTATTTTCAATAACCTCATATGCAAGTGAAAGCTGGACAGTAAATAAGGAAGGCCATAGAAGAACTGACGCTTTTGAGTTATGGTGTTGGCGAGGAATATTGAAAGTGTCCTGGACTGCCAAAAGAACCAATAGATCTGTGTTGGAAGAAGTGCAGCCAGAGCGCTCCTTGGAGGCCAGGATGTCCAAACTTTGTCTCTCATACTTTGGACATAATGTTAGGAGGGACCAGTCACTGGAGAAGGATATCATGTTTGGTAGGGTTGAGGGTCAGAAGAAAAGAGGAAGACCCCCAATGAGATGGTTTGGCTGGGTGGCAGCATTGATGGAGTCAAGTGCGGCAACAATATTGAGGTTGGTCCAAGATCGGGCAGTGTTTTGTTCTGCTGTGCACAGGCTTGCTATGAATTGGTACCGACTCAATGGCACATAACAACAACAAAAACAGCTGTTTCTCTTCATTTTGAATTGTGCCCCATCAGCTAATGAAAATCCTGAGGGCTTTAATCTATTTGTGTCATCCTAGTTAACTCTACTTTGAGGAGGCAGCTCTTCTCCCATTGTATTTTGAATGCCTTCCAACCTGAGTGGCTCATATTCAGGCACTATATCTGACAGCGTTCCACTACTATTCATAAAGTTTTCAGTGACTAAATGCTTGAAAGTAGTCTGTCACTCCTTCTTCCTAGTCTGTCTTCATCTGGAAGCTCAGTTGAAACCTGTCACCATGGGTGACCTTGCTGATATTTAAAATACCCGTGGTATAGTGTCCAGAATCACAGTAACAAACAAGCCACCACAGTATGATAAAATGACAGACGAGCGGTGGGTGGAACATACTAGCTGCCCTTAAATATACAACCAAAAAGAAAATAAGCAAAAATGTTTCTTGCTTACTTTTAA
>NW_006408668.1:8162792-8171665 GCF_000296735.1 Chrysochloris asiatica
AATCTTATTCCCATCTCTTTTCACCAGACCAATCTAGACAAGATGACAGCTATTCAGTGGGGACTCTTTCTTTCCCCCCATACTCTTAAATAAAACTCCCTCTTGAAACGTTGTAAGCCAGTCACTTTGTGCCTTTATTGCTCCCTCATTCTAGGTAGCCAATGTCTAAGTTGCCCAACCCTATCTACCCTGTGTACAGAGGGGATAGCATTGATACATCATGTGAAGACTCCTTCCCTCTCTTGGTACTTAGAGCTACTACCTCCATGAGTATAAGTCAAGTTCGTCAAATTGTAGCAATTTACCCTCATTTCCTTTATAAAAAAATTTTTTTTTTAAATCTTCCTTTAGTCGAGTTTTGATTATACAGCCATCGAGGCTAGGTCAAACGGGTTCTTGCTTACTTCTTTTAAAAAGCTATGTTCAAAAAGATTATTAAAATAGTTAAGAGAAAAAAAGAGACCTATTCTGAGATCAACATTTGTTTGGTCATTTATCTTAGTTGGAATGTCTTTTCCCATTAGTAAGGATCCTTAATATTTAGAGGTAGTTGTGGCACAGGCTCTTCCCATGGTAGTAACAGCTGTATATGGAATGCTGCCCAGAGACAGAACTGTACACACGAGTCTTCACAGGGCCCCAAAAGAGGTGTCTGCCACCCCAGCCCTGGTCTCACACCTGTCTTGGCAAGCTTCCATATCCTTTTATGTGGCAGAGACAGCTGTGTTTTTCATGTTGAGTTTCTTGCTTTAAATGGCCAAAGAAATGAGAACCTTTTTTAAAAAAAAAAACAAAAACACAACACAATAGCTTTCCCATTGTGTGCATATTTTCTTATTGGATTAAAATGTTTAATTTGGTTTAAAAAGTATCATTTACACACTATTCATACATTTTTAATTATCATAAACTAACCTTTTAATCAGAAAAAGAAACAATACTTTTTAGAAAGTATTTCTATTATGAAAACAACTAGGCACCACTACTCCTAGTGGAGTGAGCTCCAGTCCACAGTGGTTAAGTACTTAGCTGCTAACCATAAGGTTAATGGTTTGAATCCACCAGCTGCTCTGAGGGAAAAAGCTGTAGCAGTCTGGAAACCTTATGGGTGCAGTCTTCCCTGTACTGTGTCCTGTGAGGGTAATCTATTCATAAGGTGACTGAGTCATAATTGACTACAGCAGTGAGACTTTACTCCTAGTGGAGAATGGGGAGAACCCTCATATCCCACACACTCGTGTGCTCCTCATCAACTCCCACAGTTCAGAGGGAAGGGTTCGTGTGGCCAAGATGGTTTCAGAGGTGCACCTGATCTTTCTTGAATTCTAAACCTGTGGGACTGAGCATCCAGTCTTGAACCTGCTATGTAGTTTTTCAGTTATTTGCGGAAGTTGAGAAGTTGTGGCAGAGAGTGCATGGCCAACAAAGTTTTTACTACCTACCTTCTACAAAGTTGCCTACCCCTGCTCTAGATCACTGCTGTTAGCGGCTGTCAAATTGGCTCGTGATTTATAGTGACCCCATGGCCAATGGATCAGAACACTGGCTGATTTTTAAAAGTAGATTATCAGGTCTTTCACCCTGCCCTTCGTGTGGAAGCGTCCCTCAAACCTGTTCAGTGTCGTGTTGTTGTTATTAACTGCTGTGGAGTTGGTTCCGACTCATAATGATCCCATATACAAGGTTTCTGAGGGGCAGCTGGTGGATGTGGACCACCAACCTTACAGTTAGCAGTCCAGTGCTTATCTTATAGGGCCACACCAGGACTCCTAGCAACATGCAAGTCTATACTGACAGATGAGTGGTGAGTGTGCACAAGCTGTATTGGCCAGGAACTGAACCCAGGTCATTCACGTGGTGGGTGAGGATTCTACCACACAACCACCACTGTCCCCTAGAGATGATTAGACCGAGATTTTTTGGTATGTTATTACTATCTCTTTTTAGTTCATTCAATTCGGTTTTCTTCTTCTTTTCTTTTTTTGGTACAATGTCTACAGATGGGGGACTTTGTTCCCCTCCAGGAATTAGTGCAGTTTCTAACAGCCTAACTTTAAAACCAACTTCAATGTGTTGGTACCCCAGGGAGTACCAACAGATGGTACTGGTAGCACTCCTGCTGAGGTACTTCAGGGAACCCGAGGGCCCAGCCTCTGCACATACTCCTCCATCTAATTCAGTCTTGCTATTGCTTATGACCTGATTTCAAGTTGGCTCTGCGCATACACTGCCTATGCCCTCTGTGCTCCTGAAGGAGTAGCAGATCTTTCACATTTTCTCATCATATGCGGACAGTACTTGTAAAAAAGGTTTGAGTCATTCTGCTTTTCTTTGGAACCTTAGCCAGGAAACTGACCTGGCAGTTTGGAAACCAGTCCTTTTCACCATTATCATTTGACTGTCAAATTAGTCTTGGCTCAATCTCCATCTTAAGCAGGGATGGCCTCCTATAATCACGTCTCAGCAAATCTGAACCCGAGAGAAATGAGTCTCCTAGTCCCTCTTTGTGAAGAAGAGTTCTTTGCCTCAACATCTGAGCTCATTTCAAATGCATGGATCCATATTTACTTTCATCTAGCTAATTCCAAAGCACATTCACCAAATTTGAAATTAAATATCCCAGTTATCAGTTTTACATATATGCCTACTGGGTCCCAAAAGTCCAACTGAAGGATTTCCGCCTCACCTTCACCATCTTCCTTATTGTTGTTGTTATTGTTAAGTGTCATTTGAATAGATTCTGACTCATAGCAACCTTGTATGGAGTTTCCAAGGAGCGACTGGTGGGTTTGAACCACTGGCCTTCTGGTTAGCAATCCACTGCTTATCCTACAGAACTCTATCAGGACTCCAATAAAGAAAACTGAATTGAGTTTAATGAATAAAGAACTATTCTTTAACTAATAGTTGATAGATAATAGTTGCTCAAGACTAGCTACATGCTGTGATACAATCTTTTTGCTTGACAGCTCTTTCTCATAGTTCTTTCCCTAGGCCTTCTTTTCTCTCCAAACCTTTCCTGTGATTTCAGTGAGCACTTTCGTGTTAGTGTCTCAAAGTTTTCTATCTCCAGAGAGCTTTCTTCTCCACACTTCACTTATCCAGTTGCTTCTCCGATAGTTTCAGCTGGGGATCTCACACACACCTCCAATCCATCGTGTCCCTGATGTATCTCATTGTTAGCTCTGTCCACACCACCAATCTCCTGTAAGTTCAGGACCACTCTCTACTTCATGGCCCAAGCCAGAGACCTGAGTGTCATCCCAACCTACTCCTCCCCTCTCCTGTCTTCAGTCAATAACTTAGCCCCATTGAGATGCTCTCTTATACAAAGGGCTTCAAAATGTTCATGGAAAATGGAATGAAACGGTAACCGATTTTTCCACAAACTTTTTGAAGCCCCCCACATGTATATCTTGAATCCATCAACATTTTTCCATTCTCATTGTCTACTGGCAACATATCTCCTCATAGCAGATTTCCTAGTCCCTGGCACTACCACCTCCAACCCATATTCACTCTTTACATAGCAATGAGAGGAATATTTTTAAACGGCAAGAATGATTGTGTTTCTACCTTCTTTGAACCATATATGGCTCCCCAAAACCAAAGACCAAACTTCTTAGCACAGCTTATGAAACCCAATATTTACCTCTCTGAAGAACTTTAATATTTTCTCCTTTTTTTCATTCTAGGTTCCTGTCATACTCTATTCTATTTCTCCAGACATGTAATGTTTTTCTTCACCATCAGACATATTGTTATTATTGTTGTTAGCTGCCGTCGAGTCGTTTCTGACTCATAGCAATCCTGAGGATTTCTGAAAATCAAAGAAATCCTGAGGATTTCTGAAAATCAGGAAATTCCATTTCTGAGGAATGGCTGGTGGTGCAGTTCTCAGTCCAGTGTTGATCCTACAGCGCCACACCAGGAGTCCACTAGACATGCTATCACACATCATTTTCACTGTATACAAGGCTCCCTTCTTACCTCTAATTCCCATTGAACTCTGTCTGGTGGATGTTTTCAGGAATCAAGTACCCAAGAATATCTTGGGCCTCCCTCTCAGGTCCAGCCACACTGGCCTCTTTGCTATTCCTCCAACATGTCATGTACACTCCAGTTTCAGACCTTTGTGCTATTTATTATTCTTTCTACTTAGAATCCCCTTCCCCCAGAAAATGTCATGGCTTGCCTGTCTTCCTGTAAGTCTTTGCTCACATGTCACCTTCCCAGGGAGCTCTTCCATTGTCACCATATTTAGAACTACAACCTGACACTCTTGACCCCTTGGGGGCTTGGTTTTTTCCTACAGTGCTAGCTGACTTACTACACATTTTATTTGTTTGATTGCTTGTCTGCTTCCCTCACTTCAGTAGGATGTAAACTCCATGAAGACTAGTACTTTGGGAATATCAAATACATGGGACATAGTAAGTATGTAATAAAATTTGTTTACTGAACATTATTGTTGTTACTAAGTACCATGGAACTGGGTCTGATTCATAGTGACCCTGTAAAGTGTTTCTGATTTCTGTTTGTTTGTTTGTTTTTTTGCCACAAATACAAGGAGAAGCCTCATTATCATTTTATGTGAGAAGTGGAATACCTTAGTTTAGCTCATATAATGCTAATGTTCTGGAGAAAGTAGCTTGAGAACCTCTGGTCTCCAAAATCAAGTTACTTCACACAGGAATGTTATAAAAATAAAACACTTACCTGGAAAATAAAAGCCATTTTCATCACATCTTGCAATAACTTTCTGGCCTTTGAGAGTGTCCAGTCTTTTAGATTTGCTTTTCTTTGTTGGATTTCCTGGTGATTTCTGTTGCTAAAACATAAAATAAAATGGTAACTGTTGATGAGAAAAAGTCAGTATAGACAGTCAACATCACAAGTACAGGATACTTTGGGATTTTCTTCTGGGAATCATATAATTAGTAATTCAGAACATGCACATACTAGATATTCACTCTGGATTACTTTCTGTTCTTTGTTAATTAAATTACCCTTATGGTAAGAGATATTTTTACTCTTGTAATTTTTATATCAGACTGCAAAGTCATTTGAACTGCAAGGTCAGTGGTTCAAGCTCACCAGCTGCTCCTTGGAATCCCTACACAGGGTTGCTATGGGTTGGAATCAACTCGACGGCACTTAACAACAATAACAATTTTTTATACCCAGGTCAAGTCAGGGTAAAAAGAGATTTGGATGACTAATTAAAGAAAAGGGAAATAAAGAAAGATTGCATCTCTCTAAAACACAGACCTGAAACTCTACAAAGCTTCTAAACTGGAGAGGAAAGACTCTGCTGCATCTTTAGAACCAGGCCTAGCGTTACTGCTTCCCAAGAGTCTTAAGAAGTTGAATGGGTCTTTCAACAGAAAAGCCAGTAATCAGTTAGCAAATTTTAGAAAGCATAGTGATTTGCAGAAATACCATATTACACTTCACCTCTTCAAGGACAAGAAAAACCCTTATAATTACTGTTTTACAAAGAGGGGGGAAAACAAATCCATGGGCTGAGATGATCTAATAAATGATTATTCATGCCCCTCATATCTTTTGATTGGAGCAACATGGGAAACTACAAGGCAATACTCCTATTAAAGATATGAGAGGAAACAATTTTTGCTCTAGAATTCTAATCCCAAAAGAAGAATTAATTCTAACTCCAAATTAGCAGTTAAGGTCAATATAAAGACATTTCCAATCCTGTCTGTTTATAAGGGTGCAGAAACTCTCCTCTCCCATTTATTATGTCTTAGGAAGTTACTTTAAAAGGCATTCCATCAAAACAATTGTGTAAATCAAGAATAAGAAATACACAGAATCCAGGAAACAACAGAACTTATCCCAAGCAATCAGGGAAGGGAAGCTATATTTAGGATGACAGCTTTACAGAGGGCATAGACAGCAGGAAGTTTCCAGAAAAAAAATGAGGACTTTAGAAAGTCTGAAAACCCATAATCTATATAAAAGTAATGGCTCAAACACTAAACAAATTAAACTGTGGCATAATTTTAAATAGCTGAGGGATTATAAAGGTAACACACGATCCTTTTACATGATGCCAGTAACATTCTTTAATTGGCCAAGGTATCACATAAAACTTTAAAGAGAGACATGTACTACTAAAATGTGCCTAGTCACAAAAATGCAAACACATAATGGCGGACGCCATCCTGCGAATGGCGGACACCATCCTGCCAAGGAGCAGAACTGCGAGAAGCCTTATGCATGAAAAGTTCATTGTTTAGCAGAGCGACAATGAATGCCCCCCTTGGATAGCAAAGCTACAAGGGATGACTCATGCAGGGGACCTATGGTTTCTAGCTTTTCCTTGGATTAATAGTTTATTTCTGATTTTCTTATAAAAGTTTGAGAAAATCTTGCATAATCATTGGATACTTTAAACAAACCTCATGTTATAATAGTTGCCTTTCACATTAACATTAACTTTCACACCATATTCAATCTTATGTAATTATAAAAATTGTTTTTTGTCGGGGACCGGCCTCGACACGAGTGTTTGGTTCACGAGGAGGGGATATCTAGTGGCAACAGGGATAGCAAAAGAATACACAGAAAGACAAAAAGAGGGAGACAAAGAGGCACACCGAAACCAAGATGGTTGCATTACTGGTGTCCGGCAGCTCTGGCGTGGTGAACATATTAGCCATAGGGCAGTAAGGTCCTGTATGGTAAACATCTTAGCTGTGTCCATAAAGCATGCCTTGCTAGCTGTAGTGCACTCTTTCACTGCCTGCCTGTAATGCACACCTGGGCCGGCCTGTGTCTCCATTTTATTTAGGGGAGGAGCTTCACACCAAGCTGGGAGGGACTAAGACAAGGTACAGCTAACATCAGTAATTTTCAGACATTCAGGTAACTTTTCGTACGTCGCTGGTTCGAATCCCAGGCCAGCAACTTGGTTTCTCAGGTTCAATTAACATATCTATAGCCCCTGAGCTCAGTTGGGGGAAGGTGAGAGGGAAGGACAAAAGGCTTGGGAGGAGTCCCGCTGTTTTGGCTTCCTGAACCAGGTTTTCAGGAACTGAAAAGCTTGCACCTGGGACAGATTTAGGGAAGATGGCTTTTTTGTCTATAGAACAAAGAACCGGGAAGTAGCTAAGCTATTTTCAGTTAATCCTTTGGAGAAAGGCTTAACCTTGAAGCCTTTATAGTCTCGGCTTTAGGAAAATATTACATTTATCTGTGGATATTAAGGGCTCATATTTGGAATTAAATAAAAAACATAACTGAACACTAAGATGAAAAACAATTTGCCATGACTGCCAGTGGCCAGAATTTGTTCCTCAGAGCCTGTGGCCTGTATAGTTGACACGGTCTGCAACAGTTTTTTACATTAACAATAAGTTTTAACATTAGAAATAACCACACTAGCTGAAGTTTTAGCAATTCAAGCTTAAATTGCTAAGAAACATTCCAGTCATGGATATTAAGGCTTTTAGAAAGTAGATTAGGAGACAGTCAAGGGCAGTGAGAGCTTGGGAACAGAGACAAGAGTTTGATTAGAAGTGTTGAGAAATTGTTATCATGAGAGAATTACTGCTTTGTTTTTAACTATGAAACTTTAGGGTACTTTTATGTTCTTGTTTTTATTGTTTAATCAATTATATGTATGACCAGTTATAGTAAAAATTATGTTTTTGATTGTAAGCTGTAACTAATAAATCTATAGAAAACAATAGCTGTTGGTAAAGTTAGAAATTAAGATGTAGAACTTTGTTTAAAATTAACCAGACATTTTAGGGAGGATTAGAGAGAAACAGAGTCGCTCACAGAAGGCAGACATTATCACGGTAACTAAGGAGTAACTAAGGGGAATAGAGACACAGGAATGTTTGGTGATCTTGTGTTCCTCTTGTACCGTTGATGTAACGATATAATATTTGATTGATTTGTAACTGCTTGTACGTGACTGTTATGAGATCATTGTATGTTCAAAAAGGGGATATAAGAAGCAACAATTTTGAAATAAATGGAGAAGGCAGCAGTCAGCAGGGAGTCATCAGAAGAGAGCCATTACCACCATCTGCCTGAGACTCAAAATGACCCATTGACTCTTTCAGTTTTATTTTATTTTATTTTCATTCGCCTACTCCACATCCTCCTATTGAGACTCTCCTAATAATTGTGTTGAGGCTGGTCCCCGACAACTTAAAAAATATTTTCCAAACATTTATCGCAACCTTTGGAAAAGCTCAATGCAGACAGCACAATGGTCTAAGTGTCTAAGTGTGGCTCTTGGAAGATATGGATGAAAAGAGGGGAGAAGGCACTGGCATGGCTAATGCTGTCTTGTGAAGAGAGGAATTGAAAAGATTATTCAATTTGGTAGCTCAGAGAATAGAAATTTAAGTTATCTTGAATAAAAACATTGTAAATGTAACCAATAGAACAAAAATAAGTTAAATATCTAGTATTAGAAGAAAGAGAGGGAACTATGTGAGTAAAAGTATCCTTTTTACATAGGAAGTAAAACAATATTACCGAAACATGTTATTGTTGTTGTCAGGTGCCATCAAGTCAGAACCGACTCATAGTGACCCGATGCATAGCAGAATGAAACAATGTCCAATCCCGGGCCAACCCTACCACCGCTGCCACACTTGATGCCATCAGTGATGCCACCTGGCTGATCCATTTCGTTGGGGGTCTTCCTCTTTTTATCTGACCCTCCATCTTACCCAGCATGACATCCTTCTCCAACGACTGATCTCTCCTGACAATATGTCCAAAGTATGAGAGACGAAGCTTAGCCATCCTGGCCTCCAAGGAGCACTCTGGTTGCACTTCTTCCAAAATAGATCTATTGGTTCTTTTGGCAGCCCATGGCACTTTTA
>NW_006408668.1:8172449-8175683 GCF_000296735.1 Chrysochloris asiatica
TCCCAGAACTCTGAACCACATATAAAGGAATATTTAGAAGGTTGAAAAGCTTGGAGCTGGGGAATTTTGGCAGAAGCAAGAAATCTATTGCTTTCTAGTCCGGGTCGCTCAGCTGCTCCAGGAGCCGCCATCTTGGGTGAGACCACATCGGGGAAGGATTGGAGCAGCCACAGACACCTGGCAAAACCGCAGAGATAAAGGTGTGGACATTCTATCTAAACATAGTAAGTCATTAAATAGAGGCATTGAACAGAAGTCTTGAACTAAAATCTTGAACAGAAAAACTAGAAACAAACATTTCATAGACAGCTAAACTTCCTCTTGGAGTCCTGGTGTGGTGCTGCAGGATAATGCACTGGGCTACCAGGTCAGTTTGAGATGCAAGGCCGGCGATTCAAACCCACCAGTCATTCCTCGGAAACCCTATACAGGGTCGCTATGAGTTGGAATTGACTCGACAGCACGTAAGAACAACATCTGTGGGTGATAGGATTGAGAGGGCAGAGGAGAAATTATCATTATCCTGTGCTCTTCTATGCTACTTGAGTTGTTACTATATAAAAAAAGTATTTGAATAAAAAATTAAATCTAATCTGGAAAATGACCAGAGAAGAGCATATTTTACATATAACAAAATCCTGGGTTAATTCGAAATGCACATGTGAAGAAAAAATGCAAAGCAGCAATGCAAAGGCTACACTACTGTCAGAAAACTACACTACTATCTAATCCAGACTAAATACTAAGTGATGCATACATAGGACAGACTCAAACGGCATAATGTTGTCTTTAAAAATTGAACCGACACAGGAACTAGAGACCACAAAAGGTGAGACAGACTTGCAATCCAAGCTTAAGCAGGTTGTTTTGTTGTTGTTAAGTGCCGTCAAAGTCAGTTCCAACCCATAGCAACCCTACATAGGGTTTCCAAGAAGTGGTTGGTGAGCTTGAACCACTGACCTTGCAGTTCAAACCAACTTAGCATTCAGCGCATTAACCTACAGTGCCACACCAGGACTCTGGTGCTTACCCTACAGCGCCAGCCTAGGACTCTGAAGCCTGAGTAGACTGATTGCTATTAAAAAGTCAACCTTCTCAGGAGAACTGAAACAAATTCAGAGTCTTAAAGCAGAATCTTCAGTGTGTTTGTGATACAATCAAAATTCAGTACACAAATTCAGGAAAATACAACCAATTCTCTAGGTAAAAGAATATTCCAGATGTTGGATATGATTAGCTGTAATTATAGTTCATGTGGTGGTGGTGGTGATGTGCCATGGCGTCGGTTCTGACTTATAATAGTGACCCTGTACAGGGTTTCCAAGGCTGTAAATCTTTACGGGAGCAGAAAGTCTCATCTTTCTCCTGCGGAACAGCTGGTAGTTTCGAACTGCTGACCTTGCAGTTCGCAGCCTGATTTGTAACCACTATGCTACTATAGTTCATGAGGTAAAGGTAAATACTTAGGAATGACAAGATAGCTCAGCCATTTCAAGAAATACCATGTGATCAAGAGCCAATGGTATTAAAGGAAGAAGTCCAAGCTGCACTGAAGGCATTGTCATAAAACTCAAGGTTCCAGGAATTGACAGAGTACAAACTGAAATGTTCCAATAAGCTGATGCAACCCTAGAGGCACTCACTTTTCTAGGCCAAGAAACTTGGAAGAAAGCTACCCAGCCAACTGATTGGAAGAGCTCCATATTTGTACCTATTCCCAAGAAAGGTTTAATGTAGGAATCATTAAATAATATCATTAATATCATACACACGTAAAATTTTTCTGAAGATAATTTAAAAATGGTTGCAGCAGTACATTGACAGGGAGCTGCCAGAAATAAAAGCTGTATTTATAAAAGGACATGGAACAAGGGATACCACGGCTGATGTCAGATGGATCTTGGCTAAAAACAGAGACTACCTGAAAGGTATTTACTTGTGCTTTATTGACTATGCAAAGACATTCAACTGTGCGAATCATAACAAACTATGGATAACATTGCCAAGAATGGGTATTTCCGGACTTTTAATTGTGCTTATGAGAAACCTGTACACAGACCAAGGACAGTTGTTAGAACAGAACAAGGGGATAGTGAATGGTTTTAAATCAGAAAATGTGTACACCAGTGTTGTATCCTTTCACTATACTTATTCAATCTGTATGTTGAGCAAATACACAGAGAAGATGGATTATATGAAAGAAGAATATGACTTCAGGATTGAAGGTGGGCTCATCATCATCCTGCAATAAGCAGATGACACTACCTGGATTGATTAGAAGTGAAGAGGACTTAAAAATACTTACTGAGGAAGATAGAAGACTATAATCTTCGGCATAGGTTATACTTAGATGCAAAGAAAACAAAAATGCTCACAATTGGACCAATGAATAATATGATAAATGGAGAAAAGATTGAAATTGTCAATGACTTCATTTTGCTTGCATTCACAATTAACATTCATGGGAAGAACAGTTAAGAAATAAAACAATGTACTGCATTAGGCAAATCTGCTGCAAAAGACTTCTCTAAAGTCTTAAAGAGCAAAGATATCACTTTGAAAACTAACGTGCACCTGACCCAAGCTATAGTATTTTCAATTACATCACATGCAAGTGAAAGTTGGACAATGAATAAGAAAGACCATAGAAGAATTGATGTGTTTGAATCATGGCTTTGGCAAAAAGATGGAAAAAATCATGGACTGTGAGAAAAGCAAATACATTTTTCTCATACTTTGGACATGTCAGGAAGGACCAGTCCCTGGAGAAGGGCATCATGCTTGGTAACGTGGAAAGTCAGTGAAAAAGTAGATCCCCAGCAAGTTGAATTGATACAGTGGCAACAAGAATGGGCACAAACATAACAACAATTGCGAGGATGGCACAGAACCGGGCAATGTTTTGTTCTGTTGTACATAGATAGGGTTTCTATGAGCTGGAACTGACTTAACAACACCTCATAACTGGTGGTACTGTAGGATAAGCATTTGACTGCAAGATTGGTTTGAAACACAAGGTAGGCAGTTCAAATTCACCAGTCGTTCCTTGGAAACTCTATATAGGGTCACTATGAGTTGGAACTGACTTGACAGCATGTAACAACAACAACAACAACATAGATTTATGTGAACAAATTAGACAATTTAGGTGAACTGGAAAAAATTCTAGTATAACAGATATGACCAAAACTGACTCAAGAAGAAATACAAAACATAAGTAGATTTATAATAAAT
>NW_006408668.1:8176868-8184913 GCF_000296735.1 Chrysochloris asiatica
CATTCAGTGTTTCCATGTTCTGTTTGAACAACTGCTTCTTGGTCCATGTACAGGTTCCTCATGAGCACAATTAAGTGTTCCAGAATACTCATACTTCGCAATGTTGTCCACAGCTTGTCATGATCCACACAATCAAAAGCCTTTGCGTAGTCAATAAAGCACAGGTAAACTTCTTTCTGATAGCCTCTCCTTTCAGCCAAGATCCAACAGACATCAGCAATGATATACCTTCTTTCACATCTTCTTCTGAATCTAACTTGAACCTCTGAAAGTTCTCTGTCAATATATGCTTGCAGCTGTTTCTGTATTACCTTTAGTAAAACTTTACTCGCATGGGTTATCAAAGATATTGTCTGATGATTTCTACATTCCATTGGGTCATCTCTCTTTGGAATGGGCACAAATCTGGATCTCTTCCAATCAATTGGCCAGATAGTTGTCTTCCAAATTTCCTGGCAGAGATGAGTGAATGCCTCCAGTTCTACCTCACTTTTTTTTTTTTTTAAAGATTTCAATTTTTATTCCATCAATTCCTGGTTCCTTGTTCTTCACCAATTCCTTCAATGCATCTTGGACTTCTTCCTTCAGTATAATTGGCTCTTGATCATATGCTACTTCTTGAAATGGTTGAACATCAACCACTTCCTTTAAGCATTCATAAATCAATGAAAGTTGTATACCACATTAATAGTGCAAAGTGGCAATAGCAATGGGCTCAAGAATGGAAACAATTGTGAAGCTGGCCCAGGACCAGGCAGTGTTTATCGATCTGTTGTGCACTGGGTTGCTATGAGTCAGTACTGACTCGATGGCTCCTAACAACAACAACATATTAATAGGATACAGGAAAAATCCATAATATCATCTAAATTGATGCAGAAAAAGCATTTGACAAAATCCAACACCCTTTAATGATTAAATCTCTTTACAAAGTAGGAACAGGAAAGAATTTACTTAAATTCATAAAAAGGTATCTAAGAAAAATCAACAGGAAATACTGTGATAATATTGTGAAAGACTGGACAGTTTCCTCAAGATCAGAAATTGGCAAGCACCAGGCACATCTATTCAACACATTACTTGCAGTTCTAGGCAGTTGGGTCAGAAAAGAAAAAAAATGAGGCATTTGGATTGGAAAGGAACAAGAATGACTGTATGTGGAAAACTCTAGGGAATCCACCTAAAGCTACTAGAATTATTGAGTTCAGCAAGATGTCACAATTCACTGTCAGTATGTTTTATTAAAAAATTGTATCTATGTAGTAGCAATGAAAAATCTAAAAATAAATAGCATTTCATTTGCAAAAGCAACAATAAATAATAATATACTTAGGAATAAATTTATCAAAATAAGTGGAATTTCTATATATTAAAAGGTAAAATGCTAATATGTCTCTTGTAGACAGCATATTGAGGGATCCTGTTTTCTTATACATTCTGCTCTTTATGTCTCTCTTTTCCTCTTCACCCCTCATTCTGCAACTAAGCACACTCATGAAAACTCGTAAGCCAGCCACTTCATGCTAAAAACAAATTTTAAAGGTATCTAGGTATAATCTCTTTGGAATGGGCACAAATACGGATCTCTTCCAATCAGTTGGCCATATAATTGTCTTCCAAATTTCTTGGCAGAGATGAGAGAGTGCCTCCTGTGTCACCTCACTTTCTTGAAAGATTTCCATTTTTATTCCATCAATTCCTGGTGCCTTGTTCTTTGCCAGTTCCTTCAATGCACCTTGGACTTCCTCCTTCAGTATCATTGACTCTTGATCATATGCTACCTCTTGAAATTGTTGAACGTTAACCATTTCCTTTTGGTACAGAGACTCTGTGTATTCCTTCCATCTTCTCTTGATGCTTTTTGCATCATTCAATAATTTGCCCAGAGAATCTTTCAATAATGAATGTCAAGGCTTGAATTTTTTCTTCAGTTCCCCCAGCTTGAGAAATGCTGAGCATATTCTTCCTTTTTGGTTTTCTGACTCTAGATCTTTGCATATTTTGTTGTAACATTTGGTTTTATCAGAATGCAGAAATCATCAGACAATCTCTTTGCTATCCCATGGAAGTAAAGTTTTACTAAAGGTAATACAGAAATGGCTGCAAGTATACATTGACAGAGAACTTCCAGAGGTTCAAGCCAGATTCAGAAGAGGCTTTGGAATGAGGGATATCATTGCTGATGTCCAATGGATCTTGGCTGAAAGCAGAGAATATCAGAAAGATGTTTACCTGTGCTTTATTGACTACACACAGGCTTTCGATTGTGTGGATCATGACAAGCTATTGAACATGGTCGGACTTAGCTCACAGCTTCATTGCTGTTTTTCCTCCACTTCCCCTTTTCGGTAGATCAGCATGGTCACCAGCAAGATTACATGTCTGCTCGTGTATTCCCTTTTCTAAATCTACTTTTAAATCACAAGATAAACCACCAAACAATGGTTTAGTAAAGAATGGCCACTTGGTTCATGGTGCTCTTTTAAGATCTATCTATGTGGGATCAAACTGACAATAGCAACTTGAAAGATTACGTAGAAAACTTAAGGGGCACTGAATTTATGTTCTATTAAGGATTCCTGGTGGTACAGTGGTTAAGCATTCAATTGCTAATAGAAAAAAACCAGTGTTTTGAACCTACCAGCTGTCCATGGAAAAAAGAGGTAGCAGTATGCTTCTGGAAAGACTTTTATAGACTTGTGGCTCCTACAGGACATGTCTACTTTGTTCTCTAGGGTCCTGTCAGCTGGAACTAACTCAATGGTAATGGGTTTGGGTGGCAATTTATATTAATGGTGGAGGATCAACTAAGAAAAAGAGGATGAGAAAGGTTCCACAACTTGAAGGATGTGATCAATGTCACTAAACTGTACATGGAGAGATATGCATCTAGCAAGATGGCAGACTAGGCAGATGTACTACATGAACATTTTATAACAGGGGTGGTTGTTGTTGTTAAAGTGCCACAAAGATGGTTCCAACCCATAGCAACACTGTGTAAGTTTCCAAGGAGCGGCTGGTGAGCTTGAAATGACGACCCTGCAGTTCAAACAGCTTTGCAGTCTGATGCATTAACCCACAGTGCCACACCAGGACCCCATAACAGGGGTGTTGCTGTTGTTGCTAAGTGTCATCGAGTTGGTTCTAACCCATAGCGACCCTGTATAGGGTTTCCGAGGAGCAGCGGGTGAGCTTGAACTGCTGACCTTGCAGTTCAAACGTTTTTGCAGTCTGGCACATTAACCCACAGTGCCCCACCAGGACTCCATAACAGGGTTAGGGACCCATTTTTCCACTAAAATTTGTAACATCATTTGTGGGCCATATAAATTATCAAATTAAAAATTAATCTGCTATATATTTGGTCAAACATTTAATCAAAAGGGTTAATGCACTGGACTGCAAGGTCAGTTTGAACTGCAAGGTCGGCAGTTCAAGCTCACCAGCTGCTCCTTGGAAACCCTTTATAAGGCTGTTATGAGTTAGAACCTATTCAATAGCATTTAACAACAACAACATGATAGCTGTCCTGGTGGGGCACTGTAGGATAAAGCAATGACTGCAAGGTCAGTTTGAACCACATGGCCAATGGTTCTGACTCACCAGTCACTTCTTTGTAACGCTATACAGGGTCTCTGCAAGTCAGAAGCGACTGGACAGCACTGAATAACCACAAGAATGTGATAGCTGGAACTGTGGTTGCCTTGGCAGGGCCAGCCTATGGTCCTCACCCCTGCTCTACAACAAAGGTACAAGAGACTAAATAAAACAGGTAGATGAAATGTCTGGCACCCCGAATTTCAGAAGAAAGTGAGAAAGGTGGATGGAATGCTTGCTGGGAGGAAAGGCTGAACAGGGATGGTGAGAGAGGAAGACTGACTGATGAACAAATAACCAGATGAATATCCACCATCCTGTGAGCAGCTTTGGCAGCAGAGGGAAGTCTGGCACTCACATGGGCTACAGAAAAGGTGTGATCTCTTTGTTCACCCCTGCTCCCCTGGAACCCAGAGTGTGGCCAGTTCCCACTTTCATCCACCCTCAGAGCAAACTCTGCTCTCCAGGAGTTCTGAGCTGTGTGGATAGGATCCATGCTAGTGTAAGGTAGGGACCAGCTGCACCACTTTGGTGTGCTGTTTTGGTGCCTGGATTCAGGTGGACTCAGTTCCAGACCTAGAATCACCAGACCAACATTTAACCAGTCACCCTGCCCCCAGCTTCCCTGTGATCCTAACAAACACTGAAACCAGCTCTATTGAAGGCCCTCAAGAACTACTTCTAGATTTAGTGCCCCCAAGAACTACTTCTGGAATCATCATACCAACATTTAACCAGTATCCCTGCCCCAAAATTCCCTGTGGTCCTAATAGACACTGAAACCAGCTCTATCAAAGGCCCCCAAGAACTCCTTCTGGATCTAGAGGACAATGGGAACTCCATCTAGGGCCAGAAACTGCTGTCACATCCATTCCACAACCACCTTTTGAACTCCTTGTATTGTTGGAGTCCCAGAGATTTCTCTCCTCCAAGTCCAATAACTGCACTGTTTTTACACATATGACAACCTCACAATGCCCAGAGACAACAGACGATTTTAGATCACATGAAGAAATAAGAGAGAATGGCTCAAACAAATGACCAAATGCAGAGCCAGAAGATTTTTCTAAGGAAGAAAAGGCAATAGAATTAACTGAAAAAGACTTCAAAAGATTGATAATTAGGTGCCTTCAAAGGATGGATAGAAAGACCGAGGAAAGCAAGGAGAACATAATAAAAGCTTCAGAAGAATTTGGGAAAACACTATAGGAACAGACAAAATAAATACAAAATTTGAAACAATACAAAACCTACAATTAGAAATCCAGAAGATTAATACTAGGATCTCAGAAATGAACAATACATCAAAAAAACAAAGGTGTAGATATGAAGCAATGTAAGGCTGAACTAGTAAGCTGGAAGAGAACTTTCTTAATATTAGTATGCTAGAAGAACAACCAGAAAAAACTAAGAAACCCAAAGAAAGCCTAAGGATTATGTGGACACCATGAAGAAGAACAATTTACAGGTAACTGGAATTTCAGAACAGGAAGAGAAATGCACAGAGAAAATTGTTGAATAGTTGTAAGAAGAAAATTACTGTAACATCATGAAAGATGAGAAGATAAGCATATAAGAAGCTAAACGAATCCCAAACAGGATAGATCCCAAAAGAAAATCACCAAGACATACGTTAGTCAAACTATCCAAAATCAAAAACACGGAAAGAATCCTGAGAGCAGATTGGGAAAAACAAAAATTTACCTATAATGGAGAACCAATAAGACTAAGTGCGAACTTCTCAGTAGATACCAAGCAGGTAAGAAGGCAATGGAATGATGTATTCAAAACTCTGAAAGAAAAAGATTACCAACCAAGAATCATAAACCTAGCAAAACTGTGCCTCAAATAGGAAAGTGAAATTAGAACATTTTCTGATAAGCAAAAATTAGAGGAATTTATAGTGACCAGATAAACTCTAAAAAACTGCTAAAGGGTGTTCTTTGGACTGAGAACCAATAATAGTAGACAACAACCTGAGATTACCATACATGACAACACCACACAGGACTCAATTCAGACGTAAGTATTATAAGATATATAAGTATTTAAAGTAAAACAAATCTATAACACTAAAAATAGGGAACCAGACATATCAACGTATAATGAAGTCAACTACAAAGCAAAAAGAGGGGATAGGGCAGATAAAGAATTTCCAAATGTCAAGGAACTCAAGTAGATTTCAAGATAAAACAGACTGTTTTAACAGGGAAAAATTAATAAATTACAGGGTAATTAAAGAAAAATAATACGCCTGCATATCAAAACAACAAACAAAAAAAGGAAAATTAAAAAGATTTAGTAAACATTAACTGAACAGAAATGAAAATGAACAGAAAACCCACAAACATAATGAACTCAGCCTAGAAAATTATATGGAACAAAGAATCCTGTAGCATCAAAACAAAACAAAACAGAAAAATAACAACAATCAATTCATACCTATTGACAATTACACTGAATATAAATGGATTAAATATACCAGTCAAGAGGCATAAACAGTAGTGTGCAGGGGGAGATAGAGTCCCCAATGAATAGTTTTCATCTTGTCTAGATTGGTCTGGTAAAAGAGATGGAGATAGGATTCTTATCATTCAATGTGAGTAACTGCTATCATAACTAATTGCGACTGTCACAATTATAAAGGTAGAAGCTTTATTTTAACAAAAATGGGGAAGCAGTTAATCTTACAGTCCAGAAACAGAGGACCCTAGGACCAGCAAGGGAGAAGAGCATGAGCAGAATGTGGGACCCTATCCAGAGAAGCAGTGACATCAGAGATGGAGACATGGAGAGAGGGAGCAGCTGAGGACTCTGGATTCATGGAAACAGAGGGACTGAGAGCTGGTGGCCAGGAGGCAGACTTGCAGAATGTGTCCTTTGGTGGTTTAAATTATTATATATTCCTGAGTGTTTTTTAAAAAAAGAGATAAAATGAATCAAGAAAAATACTGTTAACTATTGGTACATGGAGGGGATTATAATCATTATAATGAAACAAAGTATATGATTTGTTGAATGTAAAACTGGTGATCTGCCCTGTAAACTTTCACTCAATTCACAATAATAATTTTTAAAAATAGGCATAAAGAGCAGAATGGATAAGAAAACAGACATATTAAAAAGATGGAGAAAGCCTTAATGTCCATCAACAAATGAATGGTTAAACAAACTTTGGTACATACACACAGTGGAATACTACAAAAATTAGAAAAATAATGATGAATCTGTGAAATGTCACAACATGTTTGAACTTGGATGGCATTATGCTGATTGAAATTAGTCAATCACAAAAGGACAAACATTGTATGAGACCAATGTTGTGAAAAGGTAGAAAAGTTTCTTGATAAACAATCTATGATGGTTTTAGGGGGTGTCACACAATCTATAACCATCATAGATAGATAAAATGAGCAATCTATGATGGTTATTCATGGTGTAGAGCAGGGGTAGGGAATGTCTAGCGAAATCATTTAGTCTGACCCTGCCAAGGCAACTGCAGTTCCAGCCATCACATTGTTGTTGTTGTTGTTAAGTGCTGTAGAGTTGGTTCTGACTCACAACGACCTTGTATAGAGTTTCCAAGGAGCCATCACATTTGTTGTTGTTAAGTGCTGTCGAGTTGATTCCAACCAATAGCAACCTAGGGTTCCCAAGGAGCAGCTAGTGAGCTTGAACCACTGACCTTGCAGTTCAAATGACTTTGCAGTCTGATTCCATCACATTAGGAGTGAGTTAATTAAATATTTGGCCTAATATAGAAGGCTATTTTTTTTTTTTTTTTAATATTTTACTGTGAATTATGTGTTAGTTTACATGGGAGAACATTAGTTTTACATTCATTCTATCGTGTATCGTTTCATTGCCACGGTTACAATCCCCTCCATGCATCATCAACCAACCAAAGGGTATATACTGAAAGCCTGCAACCCGGTTGTCAGCACATAGCCCCTCTCCCTCTCTGGATCTAAAGTCCCCAGCTGCTCCATCTCTCCACCTCGTCATCATCTCGGCCTCCATCTCTGGCTTTACTGCTTCTCTGGGTAGGGTCCCACTCTCTGCTCTTCTCCACTGATGGTCCCAGGGACCTCTGCTCCTAGACTGTAAAGTTAATCTCCTCCTCGCTATAAAACGTCTACCTGTACATTTCCAACCTTCACAATCAGTCCTGATTACAATTATTCACTATTGTATCACAAGAGACCTATCCTCATTTCCTTTCATCAGCCCCGCCTAAACAGATTGGATACTACTCAGTGAAGACTCTATCTTCCTCCATGCCCTCTGGATCTAGGTTCCCTCTTGAAAACTCATAAGCCAGGCACTTCTTGCCTTTGTAGCCCCTTCCCGCTCCCCATTTTGGGTAGCCAATGTCCAAGTTGCCCATCCCTGTCTACTCTGTGTATGGAGGGGGTGGGAATGATCCTCGCTGTAAAGATTTGTTCCCT
>NW_006408668.1:8186176-8187415 GCF_000296735.1 Chrysochloris asiatica
CCAGGTGGTTTTTTCTCTTTTCTTTCTATTTTCCCCCTTTGTTGATCATTAACTTATTAATTCTTGAGTTTCTCAAAGAAATTAGTCCTTCATCCCAATCAGAGTGTGCATCCAACTCACTCTCCAGGGTCTTCTCTTTGTAGACCATCAAATGCTCCTCTTCTTCATATTGTTGTTGTTATTGTTAAGTGCCATCGAGTTGGTTCCGACTAATAGCGACCCTGTTTAGGGTTTCCAAGGAGCAGCTAATGAGCTTGAACTTACAAAGCCCAAAATAGAGTGTTTGCACATGCATTTTGATGCTACCTTTTCACTGTGCTTTATCTATGTAGCTGTAGCTACAGCTATATATTTTCAGTGTTCTAGCTTTATTGTAAATAATGTATTCATTTCATACTTAATGAGCTCATCTGTAGGCCCCTACTTAAGGAAGTGGCTAATTTATGAGTCAATTGACTATAAAAATTTAAATAACGTCAGGGAGTCTGAATACCATTTGCTCTTGGATCATTATTCATGTTCAATACAGTTTGGGTTCTGGAAATAAGTGGGCTTATTTCCACAATGTCCTGATGTTATTGGGTTCTGTAGCAGCCATTTGCCATTTGGATCTATCTGGAGATACTTTCAAAGTTCATTAAAAGAAGTGGGTGTGTGGTTTTATTTTCTGGGAGATTAAAATGCAGAGCTAGGTTCTCAGAAGTAAAGAACTTATAAGTTAAGGGGCTAAGGTATCTTGAAGGAATTGTGGAATGTTACCACGTCTTTACACCTGCGTTGCTTATAACCCATGCAGCCATGGACAAAACTTTAATATGAATACTAGTCTTTGTTTATGATATTCCCATTTAGCTTATTTTGCTTGGGAACCCTCTTCTCATGGAAGTCTGACTTTTGCTAAAGCAGCCAGTACATAAAAAAGAATGGGCTAATATCATTGATGGAAGGTGAATGTTATCTGCTTGCTTCTGGGCTTTCACCCAGAGGAGAAGCCTAAGTACTCCTTTCATGGGGGATTCAGAATGACCCACTGCAGCCTGAAAATGGCCTCAAAGGAACAAGACCAGACCAGGGGGCAGAAGAAATATGACCTAGGGCTGCCTCAACTGGCTACGTTACTACTTCACTAGGTTTCTACTTCACATAGAAACTATCCATCCACGTGTATACAAGAGAAGGGAGCAAGCCTGACACGCTTATCTGCAGTTTCTATGTTGTTGTTAAGTGCTATTTTTTTTT
>NW_006408668.1:8191635-8193150 GCF_000296735.1 Chrysochloris asiatica
AAGTGCTCTGTTAAATGCTATTTTTAACCTTCCTGGGTATCAGTTTCTGCATACATAAAATGAGAGGACAACCTAAATGTTCTTTGTTGTTGTTAAGTGCCGTTGAGTCAGTTCCAATCCATAGTGACCCAGTATAGGGTTTCTGAGGAGTGGCTGGTGAGCTTGAACCGCTGACCCTGTGGTCCAGCACATCAACCCACAGCACCACACCACATTATCTAATTCCATGTCTCTGTCCAGGAAAGTCTAGATCTTACAAGCACAGAGTGTACTTCATGTAAAAATGATCCAGCCATGCGTATACAAGGGAAGGGAGCAAGCCTGACATCCTTAGCTGCAGTTTCTATGTTGTTGTTAAGTGCTATCAGGACAGTATAGCAAACCTGTGCAGGGATTCCAAGGAGCAGCTGGTGAGTTTGAATCGCCAACCTTGTGGTTCAAACTGACATTATGGTCCAGTGCTTTATTGCACAGTGCCACACTAGTTGCTATAGCATGAGGGAAATGCATTGACCATAATTATGAAATCAAATGCTACAGTGTGCCCATCAAATCCAAAGAGATGTCCAGTTCACAGTTTCCTACTGTAAGTTTTCAATGGAAGACTCTATGTAAACCATATTTATTATTGATAAAATTTGGAATGTTGAGAATTCAGAACATGCCAAGTTAAAAAACCAACATGAAACTGCTCTCCTCTTTACATAAAGTTTAACTTCTAAGACCACCTTGCTTCATGCCGGCCATGTGCACAGTAAGGACCAACTGGCCAGGGAGGTGCTAAGTGTCACTGAAGCCACCAGACAGTCTTCTGCCTCCAAAGGAATAATAACCATTAATCCAAAAGGAAAAGAGCCCTGGTGGCATGGTACTTAAGCACTCAGTTGCCAACTGAAAGACCGCCTGTTTGAACCCCAGCTGCTCCTTGGAAAAAAGATGTGGCAATCTGCTCCCATAAGCTTTCCAGTTTTGGAAACCCTCTGGGAAGTTCTGCACTATACTACAGGGTCAATTCAGTGGCACTGGGCCATATTAAAAAATGTGTCTACACCAATTCCAGAAACCCATTATATATATTTTTTCCTTACATTTCATCAAGACAAGCCATTTAACAGAATCTATGCCTAGACACATTTACATTTTTTAGAATTCTAAATGAGCATAGGAGTCCTGGTATGGAACTGTGGGTTAATGTGCTGGACTGCAAAGTTGGTTTGAACCACACGGTCGGCAGTTTGAGTTCACCAATCACTCCTCAGGAACCCTATGCATAATTGCTATGGGTCAGAAATGACTTGACCACACTTAACAGCAACAGAAAATGAGTATAATTACTAATTTTATTTAAGTAGCCTCTTTTATCTCTAGATTCAAACTAGTGAATCTTTCAACATCCTAGCCAGAGCTAGCCTATGAGATTGCTCTTTGTACTTTCAAAATAGGACCAATGGTCTCTTGTAATACAATAGTGAATAATGGTTATCAGGACTGCTTGTGAGGGTTGGAAATGTAAAG
>NW_006408668.1:8193480-8196263 GCF_000296735.1 Chrysochloris asiatica
ACATAATTCACAATAAAACATAAAAACAAAATAGGACCAATGGTAAAGTTCTGTGAAGTCAGTTGCCTAAAATAACCTGTGAGCTCTTCTTTCTATGGTTGTTGCTCACTTCACAATTTCATCTAATAGAGAACAACCTCTGACTCTGTGAGGCTCAACTCTGTATGGGTGACTGCAGTGCATGTCTTTCCCAATGGATGAAAAGTATCACCCACCCCTGCAAATAAGTTCAGCTGAATGCTTGGTATAGACATTAATGATGACTACAGGTACCTTATGATTACTGTTTATCTTTGCTTTGTTTCCTATTACTACTATTGCAAATAATGCATTTCTGGTTGTTTCCACAACAGATCAAATTCTTAACATGCAGTTTCATGGAAGGAACCATCCACAGGTGCACAGTTAACAATTCATTTGTACTGAACTATCATCAATCCAGCTACGTCCCAGAGAAAGTAGGCTGCCCATAGCAAAGCAAACTTAGTGGTCCCACTTTAATACAGCAGTTCATCTCACACACACAAAGCGTTGGCTTTCCAAACTGGATGGAGCTCTTATCAGGGCAACTAGACACTCCATCCCTTCAGCCAGAATGTCGGTATTATTCCACAAAGATGATATCCTTTGGTCTTGAATCTTGTCAAAGCCTTTAAAAACATTGTACAGCCATGATAAAAAAACATTCCATGATAAAAAACATTCCACACCTCCATCCCTGTCCTGCTGTATCCCACCTATGACCAAACCAGTTACCATCAAATCAGTTTTATCTCCTGGAGACTCCATGTGTGTTAGAGTAAAACTGTGAGCATGAGATCCCTACCTAGAAAAACAGCAACGGCAGAGACAACTGTAGCGGTGATGGCAGAGGCAGTGGCGTGGAGAGACAAAGCAGCTGCTGACACTAGGCCCATGGACTGAGGCAGAGGCCAATGGGTCACATGGCTGAGAGGCCGAAGACTAGAGTGAGGCCTGCCTGCAGTATGACAGACAAGAGGCGTTCCTGACTGGAGAACTGCTGCATCCCGAGTTGGTTTTGATCCTGAATTGAACCCTGTTAATTTCCCTAATAAACCCCATAATTGTGAGTATTGTTATGAGTTCTGTGTGGCCGTTACAATGGAGTATCAAACCCAGATGTGAGGCAGAGAGTGCTGTAGGAGGGATGGTTGGTGTTAGAATAGGGGAAAGAAGGTTGTAGAGTAGAAGCATATCCGACCCCTGCTTCAAAATCAGCCTTGATTTTGACTTTCAGTCTCTTTACTCCTTGTGAAGCCAAGGGGACATCAGACATGGTTCCTACATGGTTCTTGCAACTGGGCTTTAAAAAGAGAGGGCAGGAGTCAAATGGGATAGAGAGTGAGAACAAGGAATGCTTAGTACTAAATAAATAAATAAGCTGAGGTATTATTAGTCTTAGGGACAGAACAACCAGTTTATACCAGTATCAGTGAGGAAGTCAGATGAGCATTGATGTAGGTAGGCAATAGGGATGTGGCCCATTGGGGAATTTCATTTAGCTTTGTCTACAAAATGCTGAGAATCCAATTCAGTTCTTTGCCAAATTCAATTAGATGTACAGCAGGATGCAAAATGCTGTTACCCTCCTTTCATCCTATTACTTCATCTCAAAGGTCTGCTCTCATGTTTACATTGGTAGAAGAGTGAAATGAATGTTTACAATTTTTACATTTTAATAAGCAACCTGTTTCCACATTTGGATACAAACTCCTTTTCTGCAAACTGAACTAAAACTTGTCTTTGGCTCAAAATCTTATTGTAAAACTGCTATTAAATAATTTTCCTGCTCCAAATCATTGAATGCTGCCACATACAAACCCCAAATTGTAACAGTTGCAGCTCCAGCATACTTTTCTGTCCCTGTTTCGTCCTTAAAGTCAGTTAAGGTCTGTTGGCTGCTTATTATCAAGATGATACATGTCATGTTAGCTATTTTGACCTTTTCTCACTCTTGGATACCTAATTATAAGACCAGAACATCTGCAAACTATCTCTGTGAATACTTTAACCCCTTTCAAAACACCAAAAATATGTCTTGTAGAAGGAACCCTGGTGGCATTGTAAGATAAGAACTGTTAATCACAAGGTCAACTGTTCAAAACCACCAGCTGCTCCATGGGAGAATGATGAAGCCTTCAGCTTACATTAAGATTTACAGCCTTGAAAATCCTATACAGGGTCACTATGCATTGCAATGGACTCAGTGGTAGGGGGTTTGGTTGTACCTCTGGTCCTAATCCCATTTGGGAATGAATGGGTTGTCCTCGTTATATCAGTGAGGCAAGACTGTTGTTGTTGTTGTTGTTAAGTGCTGTGGAGTCCGTTCCAACTCACAGCAACTCTGTATAGGGTTTCTGAGCAGCGGCTGGTGAGTTTGAACCACTGACCATGTGGTCAGCAATTCAGGGCTTATCCTACAACACCACACCAGGATTCCAAGGCAGGACTAGTGTAGGGTTTATCTTGAGTCAGTCTCCTTTGAGATATAAAAATAGACTAAATAAGTGAGCAGAGACAGCGGTGGGAGCAGAGAGACACCAAACTCCATGAAGATCCTGCAGGCGCAGAAGCTCCCTCCAGAGCTAACAGAGAAAGAGAGCTTTTCCCTACAGTCAACGCCTTGAATTCGGACTTCTGGTCTCCCAAACTGTGAGAAACTAAACTTGGTTGCTAAAGCTACTCACTTAAGGTATTTCTGCTATAGCTGCAAGTCATGGATTGAATTGTGTGCCCTGGCCCCACCCCTAAATAAATAAATA
>NW_006408668.1:8196373-8201275 GCF_000296735.1 Chrysochloris asiatica
AATGGATTGCCAGAAGAACAAACAAATCTGTGTTAGAAGAAGTAGAGCTAGAATGCTCCTTAGAAGTCAGGATGGTGTGATGGACTGACAAAATGGGAGCAACAATGGGCTCAAGTGTAACAACAAGTGAGCCAGACCAGGCACTGTTTTGTTCTGCTGTGAATAGGGTCACGATGAGTCAGAACCAGCTTAATGGCACCTAATAACAAGAACAACAACAACAATTATGTGTCAGCCTGACTAGACCATGATTGTCAGTGGATTGGCAGTTATGCGATGACCCCCATTATGTGATCTGATGTGATAAACCAATAAGAGGATTAAGTGCCATGGCTCCATACAAGAAGCACTGGACTGTGAACCATAAGGTCTGAGGTTCAAGCCCAGCAGATGATCCATGAGCAAAAGATAGAAGGAGATTCCCAAGGGTGCGGTCTGTAATTTCTTCTATCTTAGGAGAGATAATAGGAGAGAGACACAAGCAGAGAAAAAGGGGCCCGCTACCAGTAAGAAACAAGAGCTAGGAGTGGAATGCACCCTTTGGATCTGGGTCCCAAAGATCTGTGTAACTCCTAGATCCAAGGGAAGACTGATGTTAACACGGATGGAGATCTCCAAGGATAACTAAACCCACAGATGTGGAAAGTAGACAAGGACTTTTCCCCAGAGCTGGGGTTCTGAATTTGGACTTCTAGCCTCCAAAACTATGAGAGAAGAAATTTCTGTCTGTTAGCCATCCACTTGTGGTACATCTGTTATAGCAGCACTAGAGAACGAAGACAGTGAGCCAGGACAGGGCTAGCCTGAAGCCTTTTCTGATCTCCACTTCCCTTCACTTAGCTTTAGAGGGCTTGCCTCCACCCAGAAAATATCCACGGTCTATATTTCTTCTAGAATTGGTCCCTGGAGAGAGGAAGATGTAAATCAGAAGAATGGCCACCAGGAGTGACAGAGAGGTTCAAGGGCCTTCCAGGGTCCCTAGCACAGCTTCACTGACTCGCTCCATCCCATTTTCTGTGCCTTCCTTCCCAGAGCATTCACATTTAACAGGAGGCAAATCATTATGCCATAAAAGTGTAGCTCTAAGTGGAAATTCCAACCTCAACTCTGCCTGACTTGGGAGGAAGCAAAGTCCCTCTGGAAGTCCTGTCTGAGTATATTGGTCGTCCTCTCACAAGCACAGGAATGTCGGTGTTAGCGACACTGATGCTATACGCTGTGGCTAGGAAGACATGCCAAGGGAATGAATGTCCCCTTTAAGTAGCCTAGTGTCCCTGTTGTTTTTGCTAGGTGCCATCAAGTCAGTACTGACTCATCGTGACCCCATGTGCGACAGAACGAAGCACTGCCTGGTCCTGCGCCATCCTCACAGTTACTGTTGCTGCCACTGTGTCGATCCAGCTTGTAGAGTTGTTGTTATGTGCCATGGAGTCGGTTCTGACCCATGGCGACCCTGTATAGGGTTTCCGAGGCTGTAAATCTTTACAGGAGCAGAAAGCCTCATCTTTCTCCCGCGGAACAGCTGGTAGTTTCGAACTGCTGACATGAGATTAGCAGCCCAATTTGTAACCACTACACTACCAGAGCTCCTTATCTTATAGAGGGTCTTCCTCTTTTTCACTGACTCTCCACTTTACCAAGCATGATGTTCTTCTCCAAGGACTGGTGCTTCCTAACATGTTCAAATTGGCGATACCAAGTCTTGTCATCTTTACTTCTAAAAAACATACTAGTTATATTTCTTACAGTACAGATTTGTTGGTTCTTCTGGCAGTCCATGATACTTTCAATATCCTTTGCCAACACCACAATTCAAATGCATCAATTCTTCTCCTGCCTTCCTTAGTCACTGTCCAGTTTTCACAAGCATATGAAGTGACTGAAAATCCATGGCTGGGTCGGGTGCACCTTAGTTCTTTGCTAATACTTTAAAGACCTGTTTTGCATCAGATTTTCCTAGTACAATATGTCATTTGATTTCTTGACTACTGCTTCCATTGCTGTTGATTGTGGATGCAAACAAAATGAAGTCTTTGACAATGTCAATCTTTTCCCCATTTATCATGATGTTGTTTATTGGTTCACTTGTAAGGATTTTGATTTAATACTGATATGTAATTATACTGAAGGCTATACTCTTTGATCTTCATTAATAAGTATTTCAAGTCCTCTTTGCTTCCAGCAAGGTTGTGTCATCTGCATATTGCAAGTTGTTAATGAGTCTTTTTCCAATCCTGATGCCACACTCTTTATATAATCCAGTTTCTTAGGTTATTTGTTCAGCATACAGATTGAATAAATATGGTGAAAGGATACAACTTTGGCACACACCTTTCCTGATTTTAAACCATTCAGTATCCCTCTGTACTATATTCCAACAGGTTTCTCATGAGTACAATTAAGTATTCTGGAATGTCCATTCTTTGCATTGTTACCCATAGTTTGTGATGATTCCCACATTCAAATGCCTTTGCATAGTCTTTCTGGTATTATCTGCTTTTAACTAAGGTCCATCTGATGTCAGCAATGATATCCTTCATTCCACATCCTCTTCTGAATCCAGCTTGAATTTCTGGTAGTTCTCTATTGATGTAGTGCTGCAATGTATTTTGAATTATCTTCATCAAAATTTTTCTTGCATAGGTTATTAATGATGTTGTTTGATAATTTCTGTGTTCTGTTGAGTTGCCTTTCTTTGGAATGGGCACAAATATGGATCTCTTCTAATCAGTTGATCAGATAGCTAACTTTCAAACTTCCTGACATAGATGAATGAGGGCCTCCGGTGATGCATCAGTTTGTTTAAACATTTCAATTTGTATTCTGTCAATTCTTGGAGCCTTGTTTTTCTCCAATGCCTTCAGTGCAGCTTGGACTTCTCATCTGTTCTTGAGCATATACTACCTCTTGAAATGGTTAAGCAAGGACCAATTCTTTTTGGTACAGTGACTCTGTTTATTCCTTCCATGTTCTTTTGATGTTTCATACATCATTCAATATTTTACTCATCATAGAGTCCTTCAATATTGCAACCTGTGTCTCAAATTTTTCTTCAGTTCTTTCACCTTGAGAAATGTTGAACATGTTCTTTCCCTTTGGTTTTCTAACTCTAGGTCTTTGCACATTTCCTGGAGTTCGTAGGTGGTGCTAAAGGGTAAGCACTCAGTTGCTTACTGATACGTTGGGCATTCAATTCCATTCAAAGGTACCTCAAAAGACAGACCTGATGATCTACTTCTGAACCAGCCACTGAAAACCTGATGGGGCACTGTTGTACTCTGGCACATCCCATGAGTCAACTCACCACGAGCTGGAGTCTACTCAAAGGCATCTGTTTGGCTTTCTGGTTTGAAGTAGTCTGTTGTTGTTGTTAAGTGCCTTTGAGTTGGTTCCAACCCACAGCGACCCTGCAAAGGGTTTCCAAGGAGCAGCTGGTAAGCTTGAATTGCTGAACTTGCAGTTCAAACCAGCTTTGCTGTCCAGTACATTAACCCACAGTGCCACATCAGGAGTCCTTAAGTAGTCTGTTGTTGTTAAGTGCTGTTGAGTCGACTCCGACCCATAGCAATCCTATATAGGGTTTCCAAAGAGCAGCTGGTGAGCTTGAACCATCAACCTTGCAGTTCAATGACTTTGCAGTGTGACACATTAGCCCACAACACCACACCAGGACTCCTTAAGTAGTGTGTGGTTGTGGTTATGTGCCGCGGAGTCAGTTCTGACTCACAGCAACCCTGTAACAGGGTTTCTGAGGCTGTAGATTTTTACGGGAGCAGAAAGCCTCATCTTTCTCCCACGGAGCAGCTGGTAGTTTCGAACTGCTGACCTTGTGGTTCGTAGCCTGATTTGCCCATTTCCTCAAAGATGTAGGAACCTACCTCCTCACCCTACACTGCCCCCATCAGGAGTAGCACGTATTACACTCAAGAATAGGGTAACTTTGGAAAACACAGCATGAGAAATTGTTGTTGTTAAGTGCTGTTAAGTCAGTTCTGACTCACAGCGACCCTGTATAGGGTTTCTGAGGAGCGACTGATGAGTTTGAACTGCTGGTCTTGCAGTTCAAACCAACTTTAGGGTCAAGTGCTTATCCTACATAGCGAGAAGTGCACGTTCCCTAAACTTCTATGCAGTCTCCACATTCTTGTCCCCCCTGGCTGTTTCCTGAGCAGATCACCCACTGGGTGAGACCCTGGCCTTCCACTCTCTCAGTGGTGGCTCTGAGTGTTGTGCAGTGGCTCCGCAAGATACTACTAGATGGAGGAAGGCCTGAATTGGGAAATACCATTCTGCATACCTCAAACCAGTGCAGCACTGCCCAATGGAGGTGAATTAATCACTTGGTAAGTAAAATCTCTAGTTAAGCACTATTAAAGAGCAATTTAGTTAATTCTTTAATGAAAGGATTAACTTTTTTTTTTTTCTTGTAGCAGCAAAAGAACATAATAAATATGCATGTTCAAGTTAATGTTTAAAGTTTGTGGGAGTTTTTCTTCCCTTCTTTTAATTTTCTTCAGTGACTGGTATTCCCAAGTAGGATTCTCTCTTTAAATACCCAGCTAAGTGCAGTAAAATCATGTGTTTGGCACACACATTTTCTCTGACATCCTCTGGGCATCTCAGCCACTCTAGCCACACTTCCTGCCACCATCCCTTAGAAGTCCACGTAGGGTCACATTCCCATTGACTTATCACTGAGGTTCAGGCTGAGAATAACATGGTGGGAATACATATGTGGCATTCTTTCTGCAAAGGCAACATCACTGATGCACTGTCTAGACTCGCTAATCCAATATTAAAATTGCAGCTGGTGAGCTTGAACTGCCAAACTTGTGACCTTGTGGTTCAAACCGACTTTGCAGTCCTGCTCATTAACTCACAGTGCAACACCAGGACATATAT
>NW_006408668.1:8201770-8203054 GCF_000296735.1 Chrysochloris asiatica
CAGTTTGAAACTATAAGCTGTTCCGTGAGATAAAGATGAGGCTTTCTGCTCCCATAAAGATTTACAGCCTTGGAAATCCTGTACAGGGTCTCTATGAGTCAGAACTGACTCCACAGCACATAACAACAACAACAATAAAAGGTCACAGGTTCCAGATTGCTGGCTGGCCACAGCTTTGAGAAGCAAACATGTATGGCCAGCTGTGTGGGGAAATTTCCAAGGCTGCCTTCAGGATTGATTACAACTACTTACAGTGTCAAGAGATTTTCTGCCTCTATATTTTCCTAAAGAGGCCCTGGTAGCATAGTGGATTACACATTGGGTTGCTAATAGTAAGGCCAGCAGCAGTTCGAATCCACCAGCTGCTCCACAGGTGAATGATGAGACTTTCTGCTCCTGTAAAGCTTTACAGCCTCAGAACCCCTACACAGGGTCGCTATGAGTTAAAACCTGCTCCAAGGTACACAGCCACCACCACATTTTCCAAGGAAGTCCAAGCCAAGGATGTGAGGAGCCCTTGGAATCTGTATGCTGCATTCTGTGGGATTTGCTCCAGAGAACAAACCTTATTTACTCTTAAGATATTGCAGGAAGGGGAACCCAGCTGGAGCTGCCCTAAACTGGGCTCCCAGGAAGAACTATGGAAGGTTAAATTATCACTCACACATGCCTTCTGGCAATTTCTGCCATGGTGCAATTCTGAGGGCTCACGTTGGCTGATAATGGAGAAAAGTACTAAAATGACAGTAAGAGGGGCACTAGAGAGGCTGGAAATTTTCATTGAGAAATTAAAATGTCAGATTTAACATTTCTCCTTTCACTACATGATCAGTGAGCCAAGCATCCTTCTCCAGGAGTCCACACAACTAGTGGGTGAAGGAAATGTTTTGGGCCATTCTGGAGTCAATTCTAATTCATAGCAGCTTTATGGGACAGAGCAGAGCTCTGGGAGGGTTTCAAAGGCTGTAATATGGCAGCAGGTTGCCACGTCTCTCTCCTGCGAAGCTGTTGCTGGGTTCACACCCCTCAGCTGAACATGAAATCACTAGGACTCCTAGGATTATGTCAGTGGGGGAAATAATACACAGCTAAGCATGACAAATTATTGAATGATGCAGAAAGCATCAAGAAAAGATGGAAGGAATATACAGAGACATTGTACCAAAAGGAAATGGTTAATGTTCAACCATTTCAAGAGGTACCATATGAGCAAGAGCCAATGATACTCAGGGAGGAAGTCCAAAATGCATTGAAAGAATTGGCAAAGAACAAGGCACCAGGAAT
>NW_006408668.1:8204481-8231137 GCF_000296735.1 Chrysochloris asiatica
AAGCATGGCATGCACCACATCTTAGGCTGTGGGGCAGAGCATGTGGGAAACATAGTTGGTATCTTAGGTTTGATCTCGAGTCCAGGTAAGGACTTCCAGGGAAAGCCTGAGCAGAAAAAGCAGGGCTAGTCAGGCACAGACATTTACAGTCACTGGTCCTTCCCACCTCTGGTCCTCACCAGATGAGTCATGAAGCTGTGCCAACAGGGCAACTGCAAAGGAGGGCATCAGATGGGCCATCGTCCACAATTAATGGGCCTGGGGGTGGGCTAAACACAGTGACCACACCCTGCTGAACACACGTGAGCATTTCTGATGGCTTTTACTACACACTATCAATTAACTCGTAGAGATCTTACTGATTAGCAGAAGGTTTCTTCCAATTTACAATCATAGAATCACAGAATCAATTAAGTGAAAATGATTAGCATCTCACCCCACTATCTCAAAAGATCTCACAGTCCTTAGCTTTGGTCCCAACCAAAGGGAAGTTGAGAATCGTTAGTAGGTCATGAAACCAAGTCAATGGGGGCATGACGAAAATGGAATTAACATAACAAAATTGCTAACACATGGTAAGGAGAAGTATTATGTTCAGAAAATTATATACTTCAGATTCTGATCTTGTTTCCTGACATGAACATGCATGCTCTTCCCTTCCCACCTTTCTGATTTTGCACAGACTATTTCTTTCATGAAGAACATTTCTCATATCCTAACTCCCAAATTCCTATACATCTTTCCACACCAAATTTAATGAATGATCTCTCTCCTCTGTGAAGTCTTCCCTAACTCTACAGTTAGACCCAGTCACTTTTATTCATCTTTCAATTTCTGTTTGGGCTTGATTCTGTTATCATATTTATAAGATTGCTTGTTAAGTCTCTGGGTTTCATTCGTGCAATAAATATTTGTCCAGTACCCACTGTGTGCCAGGCTTTACTCTAGCTGCTGTAAACACAGCTAAAAACAAAGCCAGAACAAGATCTCCACTCATGGAGTGGAGATTCCAGTAGCTACCTCCTCCAGAAGACTGGGTCTAAGTCTTCAACGCAGTGAACCAACTCCATTATATGTCTGTTGTTGTTGTTAAGTGCCGTCAAGTCGGTTCCGACCCATAGCGACCCTGTACAGGGTTTCCGAGGGTGTAAATCCTTACGGGAGTAGAAAGTCTCATCTTTCTCCCGCGGAGCGGCTCGTAGTTTCGAACCGCTGACCTTAAGGTTCGCAGCCCGATTTGTAACCACTATGCTACCAGAGCTCATGTCTAACAGGTATCTAATCACCTAAGGAGAGAGAGAGAGAGCGCAATGGATAAGGTAGCTCTTCATTGCCTGTGATCTCTTGTGTCAAGCACATAATCTGATCCATGGTAGGGAGTGAACAAATGCTTTTGGATGAAGAGATTAGCTTCAATGGATATTAATTCTATTCTCACTTTGTAGATAAGGGAATAAAGAAATAGAACAGTTAGTTCATATCCTGGAAATATAAGTGTTTGAATTCTAGAATTCCAGACAAATTCATCATTGTTCTTAAGTGCCATTGAGTCAGTTCCGACTCATAGCAATCCTTTAGGAGAAGCTGGTGAATTTGAACCACTGACCTTGTGATTCAAACCGACCTTGTGATGCAGTGCTTATCCTACAACACCACACCAGGACAACTTCATTAAAGGACACTATCTGTGTTTTGAATCACTAGAGGTTTCTTTTTACTCCATTAGTAGTGTTGTTGTTGTTACGTGCCGTCGAGTCAGTTCCGACCCATCGCGACCCTGTATATGGTTTCTGAGGAGCGACTGGTGAGCTTGAACGACTGACTTTGCAGTTCAAACCGACTTTGCAGTCCAGTGCATTAACCCACAGCATTTGTAAATGTAATGTAAACTCTAGATAAAAGCAAAAATGCTAGTAAATCCTGCTGTAAGGCCGGGGTACCTACACAATTTCACATGGGAAAAGCCATCATTTATAATCACTGTAGGATAAGCACTGGACTGCTAATCACAAGGTTCAATCCCACTAGCCACTCTTTGGAAACCTTATACAGGATTGCTATGATACAAGGAGCTCTGGTAGCGTAGTGGTTACGAATTGGGCTGCGAACCTTGAGGTCAGCAGTTCGAAACTACCAGCTGTTCCGTGGAAGAAAGATGAGGCGTTCTGCTCCCGTAAAGACTGACAGCCTCAGAAACCTTGTACAGGGTCACTATGAGTCGATTCTGACTCCACGGCACACAACCACCACCACTATGATACTTAAGCTTTTGTGTCAACTTGACCGGGCCAGGATTTTCAGTGGTTCTAGAATTGGGCTGCTAACCTCAGGGTCAGCAGTTTGAAACTACCAGCTGTTCTGCGGGAGAAAGATAAGGCTTTCTGCTCCCGTAAAGATTTACAGCACTGGAAATCCTGTGCAGGGTCACTATGAGTCAGAACTGACTCCGTGGTACATAACAACAAAAACAGTTGAGATGTAGTTATCCCCAATGAAATTTAATACAAAATTAACTTTATGATGAGTAGCCAATCAATTAATAAAGGATGTTTTCTTGGGGGTGTGACCTACTTCTAATATATTAAACACTCAGGCAAAGCTTGCTTGCTCTCTGCTGGGTCTGGATCTTGTATCTGGCTTGTCCTGTCACCTCCAGTTCTTTGGACTTGAGCCGGTGACCTGTTCTATTACCTGCCTGCCTGCCTGCTGGACCTGCTTCCTGAACCTGACTGCCAGCCTGCCTTCTGACCTGGACTTGGGACTCCTCCATCTCTACAACTATGTGAGCCATTTCCTTGGCATAAACATCTCTTGATATATATATCCGTAAGTTTCACTGGTTTTACTTTTCTAGAGAACCCAGCCTAAAGAGTCGCTATGAGTTGGAACCAATTTGATAGTACCATTCTAGTTATGAGTGCTTTTAACCATTCTAGTTAACAGCAACCATTCTAGTTATGAGTGCTTTTCAGGCAATGTTTCCCAAGGAAATGCTAAACAACTCTGTCAGAAGTCAATTCATTTGAATCACACTATAGACATAAGATCTATTAGCAATTTTGCCTTTATCCAGACTCTACAAAAGGCATAGCTTTCTATGCTGAAGTAAAAATTGTGATATCCAGGGGGGAAAAGAAAATTAAAAACAAAACAAAACATGAAAATCTAGAGTAGCAAATACAAAATCTAAAACAAGGCAAAGCTAGTATCATTTGGCTAAGGCCAGAATGAAAATGATGAATCCCAAAGGTCAGGTCTTTGGGAATTTTATTTTTATTTTTTAGATTATCTATGGTGACTATCTGAGAATTTTCTAGAATTCAGTAAGACACTAAATAAACTCTGCCATGGTTACACATCCACCCTCCAGCAGAAAGGGTGGTTACACTGGCAGTGGACATCTAGAGCCTTGAAATGTTCATGTTTTTTGATTCAGGAATCCCAGTTCTAAGAATCTATTAACAAAACATTTCAACTATATACAATATAGGAGTCATTAAACTTTATGTGAAAGAGCAGAGAACAAAAGAACCTAAACATTCAACATTTAGTAAAGAGTTAAATAAATAAGGATATAAACATACCATGGAATATTATATAACCACCAAAATATCAACCTGAAGATTCAGTGGCAACACAGGAAAAGTCTATGAAAATTAACTCTTTCGTGACCCATGGGACATATATCATCTACCAACATTTTTAGCCTCTCAGGCTTCTTGGGAAGCTGCTATCCCAGTTACATATAGTACATGCTACCACCTGGCTGAGACCTATATAACTTTGTGAATCTGAAGAAAAGGGATTCATCCCACCAATCCTATCACCAGAGTCCACTTGGGACACATGTATCACACAGAATTGTATCAAAATCCATATTACTTAAAAATGTTTTCCTCTTGATTTCAATATGATGATAACAAACAAAAAATGCAAAGCAGAAAACAATCTAGTCATGAAAGTATTAAACTAAAAAGAATATAAAATAGTTATAGGCACACTGACTGCATCTATGTAAAAGACATTTACTCAAGGAGAAAAACCATGAAACTCAGAGGAAACACTCCAAAGTGGTAAAAATAAAGAAGTAAGACTGTAAATCACTTTTTTCTTTTCAAAACATTTGTTATATTAATCATGAAAATAATTTCTAACGCTTATGGGAGGCATTTGGAGTCCTGGTGTGGTGGTGTGGGTTAATGCACTGGACTGCAAGGTCAATTTTAACCACAAGGTTAGCAGTTCAAGCATACCAGCCACTCCTGAGTCAGAACTGACTCGAATGGCACTTAACACAACAACAACAACAACAACAGGAGGCATTCAGCACTAACTACTTTTAGTGTTGCTTTTATCCTCACAACAGCTCTCTGAGGCAGATACTATTAATAAAGGTTTTCTTAACTGAATAATGGGCTGAGATCAGTTACTGAGGCTGGGACTCTGTTCTGGCTTAAACCAAAGTCCAGACTTTTAATCACTATGCCATACCTCTGTTTATTTTTGGTTTTCCTTGAAAGGATTTATGATGTAATGGCAAAGGTCATAGTAAAATCAAATAGTATTTTCTTTGGATGCATAAAATCCTGAAACTTAAATAAATAAAATCCTGCAACTTGGGCTGGCTCTAAGTCCTAGGGCGATCAGAGTGGAGAGG
This sequence comes from Chrysochloris asiatica, assembly GCF_000296735.1. Lineage (NCBI taxonomy): Eukaryota > Metazoa > Chordata > Mammalia > Afrosoricida > Chrysochloridae > Chrysochloris > Chrysochloris asiatica. The sequence goes on from NW_006408668.1 coordinate 8,209,139, forward strand.
CTAGGAAGACGAATGTAGAAAAGAGAAATGACTTAGGACAGCCAAAGAGGATGGTCTTGGCAATACAGAAATTTCCACACACCCAACCATGCAGTACCTTGCTCACATAATTTTCCTTCTTGGCAGCTTCCTGGAGTTCCATGGCCTGCTGGATGTACATTTTCCCAGCTAAGATTTCATTTTCCAACAATGACAATTCTGTCAGTGAAATGGGCCAGTTCAACCGTTCCAGTGCCTCATTTAAAGCTGCTTTGTTTTCCAAGTACTGCATTGGTTTGTTTGCATCTAATCTAAAAAACAAAAAAGAAGAAAGAAAGGGACAACAATATAAAAATATATAGTAAGATGGCTTCTTGCTATAAACCCTTCCCCCTAAGAAACATCTGTCAAAACAGGCGTTGGCTGGTAGTTACAGAGCTGCCAACTGGTTCATCAGGACTTCAGTATTTACACAAATTAAATTTAGCACTCTCTCATGAATTATGGTAGACCATTTACCCCACTATCTCATTTGATTAACTGAGTTTTTTTTTTTTTCACTTAGAATTAATTTCAATGCTTGAAATATTCAGACTGATAAGATTGTTACTCCTCTATAATAATATTTCTTATAATACTTAATATAAAACTTTAAAAAATATAAATGTAATTACTACTACCTAACCTGTGAACAGTACACTAAGATTTTCAAAAGTGATGAGGCTACTTAATGAAATGAAAGGTAACAATATAGCAAAGAATTTTTCACTTAAAAGGGCACAATTAGCAGAAAACTATTCATATAAAACAAACGCAAATCTCTTTTTACATATTGCATTCATTTTTCACTTTGTCTCATAAAGTCACTGATATTTGATGCATCTTTGTTCAAAGTATTAGATTTCTAACATTAAATTAACTTTGTAATAATTCTTAATAAAAAATTTAAAAAGTCACAACCTACTTTGTTTACGCATATCCATAGAGCAAAGCACAAGCCAACTGAATGTATCCATGCTTCCCCATACTTTACCATCAGCTAGCACATTTTTCTATATACTTTATAAGCATCTTTATTAGCCAATTCTAATCCATTGATGCCAATGTACTAAAAACAGGTTTATGAGCTATCACCTTTAAAATTGCCTTCTATGTTTGATGAGGCACAGAGGAGATCGTAACCATGGTAATGAAACAAAATACGATAGGATGAAAGTAAAGCTAATGTTCTCCCATGCAAACTATCACATAATTCACAATAAAAACGTAAAAATAAAAAAAGAGAGAACATGAAAGAAAAAAGAAAAAGCAGAATTAAAAAAAAAAAAATGCCTTCTATATACTGTCTCTGCTCCCCAGATCTGATGCTAAAGTGAATGATGATGTGATATACCAAATCAGGAGTCCACAACAACCTGTAATCTTAATTTTCTAAATCCCAAAGAGAATTAAAATTTCTGCCAATATAAACAAGAATCCAGTGACCAAAAAAATCATATAGTTCAGAGGAAAAATGTACAGGATGATGATTATTTAACTAAAATTATATTATTTTTGCCTTTTCCTTAAGCTAAAGTACTATTGAGACTGGCATGAAATCATATTGTTACAGTTGTGTATGTACAGGGTTTAGAACTGCTAGGGTCGTTACATTAAAAATGGAAATTTCTTTATCATACATATTTTAATTGACTCTTAGTTCCCCAAGCAGGGAGAGGACAACCATTTTGTGTTAAGAAACTAGTATATATAAATGAATTGCTGTGTTCATTTAAATCTTGAGGAAACCTAAAGATGAAGTTCTCCCCATCTCCCTCAAAATGCAATACAGATCTAACTGGCAATTACTGTCCATACTGTCAAAGGATGAACTGTTACAGACAAATTCAATCTCTTGTGAGTATTCAGTTGTGAGATACTCTAAATAGACAAAGATTGATATTGATAATAAAGGAAAAAAGAACAAAATCAAGAAAAACGTTGAAGAATATCTACTTTCTAAAAGGAGAAACAAGTGTTACCCAACACAAAAAGGATACCTATAGACTCAAGAAATAATTCATTTTTCTTTGTCTTAAATAAACAATCAACATGGTAGGAGGAGGGAGTCAAGACTTCTTAAAATTGAGACAAGTTTATAAGAAAAGTGGAAGAGTGCAATGATTTGAACTTATAAAGAAAAAGATGAATTAAAGGCACAATTTCTAAAGTACAAATATGGATTTCCCCTCATAGGTTTCTCATAAACAAGCCTGTTTTTAATGCATTATTTCCACAAGCTCTGTCTAACAGCATGTGTTGTACAATAAACATGTGCTGGTAGTTTACTATGAGAATTACCCTTCCTATCTCAGACTAGTGATTTGCCTTTGCATCCATATTTCTACATGTTTATTTTCAACATAAGAACTTAAGACCTTTGTAGTGGAGCAATTGGAAAAGATTGGAGTTTTCATTAACATAATAAAGAATCTTGATTTTTAAAATGAATCTGGTTAGTCCTGTGGCATGATGGTTTTAACAGTTGAAATATAATAGAATAGCAACATTGTATTGTTTAACTCACAGCTGTAGGAAAATGTTTGATTTTTAAAATATAACCAAGATGATTCCACATAGTGGTAAACAGTAAAATACCAGAAAACAGTGAATGAGTAAATAAGATGATTTCAGCAGTGGTCACTCAGTATATTGCTTTTAGGGACTTAAAAGAAACTGTCTTCTTTGAGCTTCAAATATCCTGGTAAATCTAGTTGTTTCTTAGCTTCCTAAATATCACCTTAAATGGCTGAAACAAGTGACTCTAAAGAATCAAAGTTCTGGACTCAGGTAGCCATTGAAGACTTCCCCATAGAAGTCCTCTTGGAAGGTATGAACGATAGAGTTTCCATGGGCTTTTTCATATTCTTGTAATATGGGTTCTATCCTATGCTCATCACCATCTTATGGACATCTCCACTTCCCACACTGGCCCAACCATAATAAAGGCCATAACTACATCAGCTAAAAGATTATCTACTACTTGTTCAGGAAAGTTAGTTCTGGGGATGCCCAACTGTTTGGAGCCTCCACCGAAGCCCCACAACCATCAAGAAGTACTGCAAGGACCTCATGACAACCCAATGGGGCACCTTCTGTGGTCAAATCCACACATCTGACTATGCAAAGGCTTTTGATTGTATGTATCATGACAAGCTATCGATAATATTACAGAGAATGAGTATTCCAGAACACTTAACTGTGTTCATGAGAAATCCAAACATAGACCAAGAGGCGGTTGTTGGAACAGAACGAGGGAACAAGGGTGTGCCAGGGTTGTATAATCTTTCATTATACTTATTCATTCTGTGTGTTGAGCAAATAATTCAGGAAGCTGGACTATCTGAAGAAGAATGAGACATCAAGATTGGAGGAAAACTCATTAACAGCCTGTGATATGCAGATGATACAACCTTGCTTGCTGAAAGCGAAGAGGACCAAGAGGCAGTAATTTGAACAGAACAAGGGAACACTGAATGGTTCAAAATCAGGAAAGGTGTGCACCAGGGTTGAATTCACCACACTATTCACCACCACTCGCCTGTCAGTGGGTCATACTGTGGTGGCTTGTGTGTTCCTGTGATTCTGGAAGTTATGCCACTGCTATTTTAAATATGAGCAGGATCACCCATGGTGCACAGATTTCAGATGAGCTTCCAGAATAAGACAGATTAGGAAGAAGGAGAGATAACTACTTCCAAAAATTTAGTCACTGAAAATCTTATGAAGAGCACTGTCAGCACCAGAATGTTGGATATTGAAACATGATAAAGAACACCAGAATATTAATAGATACAGTGCAGGAAGATGAGCCCCTCAGGCTGCAAGGCACTAAAAACGATGGGGGAAGAGCTGCCTCCCAAAAGTACAGTTGATAGTGATAACATGAATAGAGTAAAGCTTTTGGGACCTTCATTTGCTGATGGGGCATAACTCAAAATGAGGAAAAACAACTGTACACATCCATTAATAATCAGAACATGACATGTACGAAGACCATTTAATACTACTATACTTCAAATTTATGTGCCAACCAAAAAAGCCAGTTATGATAAAATTGAAGAATGCTACCAACTTCTTCAGTCTAAAATTAATCAAACATGCACTCGAGATGTACTGATAATTACTGGTGATTGAACTGCAAACGATGGAAACAGAGAAGAAGGATGAGTCATTGGAAAATATGGCCTTGGTAATAGAAATTATGTTGGAGATTGCATGATAAAATTTTGCAAGACCAATGACTTCATCACAAATACTTTTAAAAAAAAAGAAAAAGACGACTATACACATGGACCTTACCATATGGAATGTAGAGAAATCAAATTGACTACATCTGTGGAAAGAGAGGATGGAAAAGCTCCGTATATCACCAGCCAAAACAAGGCTAGGGTAAGACTGTGGAACAGACCATCAATTGCTCACATGCAACAACTGTGAGATAGGTGCAGGACGGGGCAGTGGTTCTTTCTGTTGTGTGTAAGGTCTCTATGAGTCAGTACCGACTCAACAGCACCTAACAACAGCACAGTACAGGACTAACTTTCTAGTAATCTATTACCTACATGAATCTTTAGTATAACAATAAATGAAATCTCTTCCCAACTTACAAATATTTGAATATAGCTAGAAACGATTCTTTAGAAGGTTGTAACATACAACCAAATAGATATTTTTAAAGGAAACACAATCACTCTCTGATTTCAGATCTGGGAAATCAATGTCAAAATTTTTAAAAGGCATCAAACAATTGCAGAGGTGAAGACATTATTAGTAAAGAAAACACAAAACAAACACCGAATGCTGACATTCACAGTAAAGAGACCTCATTAATTGTTCAACATATATTAATTATATGCCTACTCTGTGCCAAGCACACTATGCCATGTTGTGTTTGTTGTTGTTGTTGTTAAATGCCCTTGAGTCAGTTTCTATTCATAGAGACCCAGTATAGGGTTTCCATGGAGCAACTTACTGGTGAGTTTGAACTGCTGACTTTGCGGTCCTACCATATCACAAAAGGACTCCATGTTAGACACTGGGAATTCTTAGACTAGCAATGGCTACAGTACTTGTCTTGTAAAGTTTAAAATTCAGTGGCGAGATACAGTTAGAAAATAAGGAAATAAATAATTACAAGAAATATATAATTATAAATTATGACCAATGCTAAGAAGCAAATATATAAGTAATAGCAAGAGAGAAGTGGCCCTAGTGAGGAGCTGTAAGATAAACACTGGATTACTAACTTCAAGGTCAGAGGTTCAAATCTACCTGCTGCTCCTGGAAAACCCAATACAAAATCACTATGAGTCAGAACCAACTTGACAGCACTTAACAAGAACCAGGAGAGAAACCTGAGGGGCCCTAGGGTGATCAGGAGGCCTCTGATGCAGTGAGAGTAACAGGAGCCCACCATGCAGAGAGTGGAGGGCACCTTCCCGCAGACCGAATAGCACCTGTGAAATGAAGCAAATTTAATTGTCCACGTGAACAGACACAGAGAATTTCATCAGCAAACATACCAAACCAAAACTTGGGCTTTGTAAATGGTGTTAGAAGACGCACTTTGTTATTTAAGTTCCGGACTATTAAAAAACACAAGCTATAGAACAAGACAGGTCTGGGGTAGAACACAGATATTGGCACTCACCAACTGTGTGGTCTTGGGGAAATGACTCAATTTCTCTCTGCCAGTGAATTGCACACTGGAGTGGCATCAGAATCCTCGGAAAGACTTCTTCCAATACAGCTTGCGGCCTCTTACCCCTTCCACCCACCGTTTGTGCTGATATTGCTCCTGCAGGACCATACTGTTGCAGAAGATTGCTGAGAAGTGGGAACAATGCCCTCACACAAGGAAGCCATGAGCATTAGATGGCATGGTGGAGGTGAGGCGCTTTGTGCAGCACCTGGCACACAGCCAGCTCTCAGTGAGGTGGCGAGGGTAAAGCTGATGGTGGTGAAGAATGTACTAAACCACTGTCTCCCTCCAAATTCCTAAACCACAGCCCTAGCCCAGGCTGAAGGAATTTCTCTCTCTGACCTTCTTTCCTTCTCAACATGAATTCCTTGAACTCTGTGTATCTCTTTCAAACTAATTTGATCTTGTAGTATTGTTTTCTATGCCAACACAGAACAGCTCTTACAAGGTGGGAGCTGGCTGAGGGGAGGTCCCTGCCTGATTTAGATCTGCGGTCCTGGGCTTATTGGCAGCCCTCAGAGTAAGTGGAAGAGAACAACCAATGAGTGATGTGACTGGACAAGCAAAGGATGACAGTCTCACAACCATCACTTAATTCAATCCCTGCCTTCGAAATGAAAAGGGCTGGGGAAACTTACTTTTCTTTTTCCTCTTCAGATAACGCTTGCCACACGATTTTATTTAAGCGCCTGTTAAAGGAAACATCAACAGCAGTCATTTAGCAGCAACACTACATTCCATTGCAAAAGGTTCTGAGAGGCCCAGGAGGAGAGCCTCAGCAAAATGCCATTACCACTGAGCCATGCAGCTGTCATTTGCTTAAAGAGCTAACAGCATCTCCCTCCCTCAGCATCACTGTGAAAGCCTGGTTGGGGCATTTGTGTCAAATACTAAAGGAGGAGCCAGCCCTCAGTTTAGACACCTGAAACCTAGGTTAACAAAAGAAACAAATTGGTCCTCATGATATTTGCATTAAGGTTCCTAAGGAGTCCCTGGGTGACTTAATAACACACGGCTATAAGCTTGGCTGCTAACTGAAAGGTTGGTGGTTTGAATCCATCCAGAAGCACCTCAAAATAAAAGCTTAGAGATTTACCTCTGAAAAGCTATGGAAAACTTTATGGAGCTTTCAAAAGCACATGGCATGAGTCAGAACTGACAACTGGCTTGGCTTCTTTGGTAATGTATCTAAACACCTACCATTTTCTTCTTAAGAACAACACAACAGGCCCTTAGTTTGCCTTGCTTTCTGCATGGGTTTTCACAGCACAATAGGTTCATATATTTATAAGCAATACTGTCAGAACACTTTAGAGACTAACCAAACTGACCCCTTTATCTTCCAAATGAGGCTGCAAAGAGGCACAGACAGATGAAGTGGCCAACTTCACCCACCCCCAGCTTGCTGGCCATGTGGAGGCTAATACATATGAGTGGATTTGCTTTCAGGGAGATAGTGCCACTCTAGGGGCAAGAAGGAGGTTGAAACCAGTGGTTTCTGTAGGTCAGTTACTGAAGCTATAACTCTCCTTGCTTCAAAAGTTCCAGCCCAGTTCTGTTCTGTTAGCTTACCACTCAAAATCAGGTCTCCTGGCATACAGGGCACAGAACACAGGCTCCAGGGTCATAAGTGCTCCATGGAGAAAATACTGCTTCAATAAAATGAGGTAGAAAGCATTGTCGCTCTCTGGGAAGTAGACCCCTCACTACAGAACTCCCAGGGGGTGGAGCTGGGCTCTGTGAACACATTTTAGAGGATTCTGTCCTGCCTGTGCTCCTGGCATGAGCTGGGGGAGAGCAAGGCCAGGAGTCTGGTACAGTGGCTCAGAGTCAGAGCACCTGGGCCCAAGGGATTCACTCCTTACTAGCAGTGAGACTTTGGGTAAGGACCCAAGTTTCTGTGAACTGGAAATAATGATAGCTTTGTTAAGTGCCATCGAGTTGGTTCTGACTCATAGTGACCATGTGTAGGGTTACCAAGGAGCAGCTGGTAGGTTTGAACTGCTGACGTTGTGGTTCGCAGAGTACCTCTCCTAATACTGCTGTGAGGACCCAATGAGTCCGTGTGTATACAGTACACAAAATGGTATCTGAAACAGGTAAGTGTGCTCTAAGTGTTGTTGGAAAAGCAGTCAGGAAGAGGGGAGGAAAATAAATCACCTCAGTGCTTTTGTCTCACTTGAAGTTTGGGTTCTTTGGGGCTTATTTGGGAACTGGCTTCTTTAACCATGTGGCTTATATAACAATGATCAAAGCTTCTAAGATTGTTTAAAAAGATTCATAGTATGCATTTGTGTGTGTGTGTGCTTTTCTGAAAAACAAAACAAAACTTCAAAATCCTTTGAAGTCTAAGCCAAAGTGGAAGCAAGGTATTGGGGAAGCTGCGACTGCAGGCACAGGCTTTGGAATGATTCAGGTAAGGGTTCCAATCTCAACATCCCCACTTTGTTTATGTGAGATACTGAGTCACAAATCTTTGTGAAACTGCATTTTCCCATCCAAGAGAGGGATAGTACCATCTAGCCTTGGTGTTGAGAGAACTGAGATGTATACACAGAAAGCAACCAGGAGGAACTCAACATTGGTTCCCTCCAAGTTCTAGAGAAGGTTTAGATACTCTGAGAAACTGCTGGTGTCAGTCCAATTAGTCATCACATGTCTCTAATTCAGTTCTGTGCAATACTAATATGATTAAATAATGAAAATAACTGACTACCTATAAAGTCAAAATTAATATTAAATAACAATGCTCATTTATTGCTGTTGTTAAGTGCTGTCGAGTCAGTTCCAACTCAGAGTGACTTCACTGGGTTTCCAATGAGCAGATGGTAGGTTTGAACTGCTGAACCTTGCAGTTAGCAGTCTAGTATTAAATATTAACACTGTTAATGAGAAGACTACAATGACAATAAAGGAGCCTTGGTGGTGCTGTAGAATAAACACTGGACTAACCGAAGGGTCAGCATTTCAAACCCACCAGACACTCTGGGGAAAAAGAAGAAGTTTTCTGCTACTGGAAAGATTTACAACCTCAGAAACCCTAAGGGTTGTTATGAGTTGGAACCAACCGATGGCAGTGAGTTTGAGTTTGAACTTTTTATAATGGCAGTATCTCTCTTGTTGTTAAATGTTGTCGACTCATAGTGGTTTCGACTCATAGTAACCCTGTATAGAGTTTCCAAGGAGCAGATGGTGAGTTGGAACCTCCAACCCTGCAGTTCAAACAAACCTTGCAGTCCAGTGCATTATCCTGCAGTGCCACACCAGCACTCCACAGTATTTCTCTAAAGAGTGCAAAGACACATTTCCAGGTTCTTTTACTCACTGCAAGTGAGAAGTCAAATCACTATGTCTGTATTTTGGTTTGTTACCAGTGAAGAAGGGCTCTCTTCTACCTGGAAGTGGGGCTGCCCTGTTGTTCCTGAAGTCCTTGGGAAAGGTTAAGCCAGTGTGAAGAGACAGCCAGGTGTCAAAGACACACCATATATTATGGTTACGTTAGGATTGGCAGACATAGAAAATGAAAGGAGGATGTAATTACGTTAATTGCTTTTTATACAAAACTCAAATAACACTAACAGCAGCCCTGTGAGAAGGCGTTGTAAATAAGGAATCTGAAGTCCAGTTATCACATGACTTTTCCCAGAGGAAGTGTCAAGGTCAAGCACAAAACCCAGAAGCACCTGATCTCAGCGCTCTAGCCTGTATCCTTGCCTGACCTCAGCACTTTAGTCTGTATGCTTGCCTGACCTCAACGCTCTAGCCTATGTCCCTGACTGACCTCAGAGCTCTAGCCTGTGTCCCTGACTGAATTTAGTGCTCCAGCCTGTATTCTTGCCTGAATTTAGCACTCTAGGCTGTATCCCTGCCTGACCTCAGTGCTCTAGCCTGTATCCCTGCTTAACCTCAGTGCTCCAGTCTGCATCCCTGCCTGACCTCAGCGCTCTAGCCTGTGTCCCTGCCTGACCTCAGAGCTCTAGCCTTTGTCCCTGCCTGACCTCAGCGCTCTAGTCTGTGTCCCTGCCTGACTTTGGCGCTCTAGCCTGTGTCCCTGACTAACCTCAGCACTCTAGCCTGCATCCCTGCACCATGCTCTCATACAGAGTAATGATATTGTTGTTAAGTCCTGGTATGGCGCTGTGGTATAAAGCACTGGACTGCAAGGCTAGTTTGAACTACAAGGTCAGTGGTTCAAACTCTCCAGCCACTCCTAGGAAACCCTATGAGTCAGAACTGACTTGACACAACTTAAGAGCAACAACACTGTTGAATTCTTTTCAACTCATAAAGACCCTTTATAGGGTTCCCGAGGCTGTAAATCCTTGCAGGAGCAGAAACCCTCATCTTTCTCCCTTGAAGCGGCTGGTGTTCTTGAACCATGGACTTTGAGGTTATCCTACAGAGCCATGGTGCTCTCAAGGTAACGATGGTTACGATAGGACTCAATTATTCAACCAAATTAAATTAAAATTTGAGTATTCTTATTATATTATGTTTTGGATGACTGAACATGAATTTCAAAACTAAATTTGAATTCTTCTATACAACTCTGGTAGCGTAGTGGTTATGGATTGGGCTGTGAACCGCAAGGTCAGCAGTTCAAAACTACCAGCTGTTCTGTGAGAGAAAGATGAAGCTTTCTGCTACCATAAAGATTTACAGCCTCAGAAACCCTGTACAGGGTCGCTATGAGTTGGAACTGACTCCACGGCATATAATAACAATATACAATTCAAATGAAATATTTACACATATGTAATTTGATTATTTTTTGAGCATATACAATGTGCCAAACACTTGCTAGGAAAAGGAGTTGAAGGAGAAAACAAGGGTGCCCCCTGGCCTCAGTTGCTGACACTAATTCAGGGTGAGACACTAGTAAGCCACAGACCTCAGAAGAAGCTTGAGTGCTTCCAAGGGTAGGGGCTGGAGAGAGAGGGGAGAAAAGCCTCCCTGAGGCAGGTCACTGGCACTGAGGTAAGAAGGGGAGGAAAGGCCAGCTAGGGGATAACAGGAAGAAAAGAGCAAAGCTTGGAGGCAAGAAGTATCTCTTCTAGAGCAAGAGAAATGGCCACGAATGAGGGCGGGCAACCACAACACAGCTAAGCCTCAGACCCAAGAGAAAGGGTAAGCCTTGGGATAGTTCATCTCTGGCTGGCCAGGTAAAGATGCAGAAAAATACCAAAGGAGTAGGGGAAGGCACTGAAGAAGCGCATGTAAGGGCCTCAAGTTTTAGGTGAGGGCAATGGGAAAGGCTCAAGAGCAAGGAGATTTGGAGAGGTCAACAGGGAAAAAACTGATTTTGCACTGCAGGCTGCACCTGGAGTGTGCACTCCATGTGGGCCTATATTCCTCAACACTCGCTAGATGCACTGCAAAATCACAGGAGGTCAGTAAATACTTGCCTGGGCCACATTAACTTCCATGTGCTTTTTTCATTTTACCCAACCTTCTAGAACCAAGAACAGGCTTGCCAGAAGAAGCTGGGCATGCTTGACATTTAATTAAGTGGTGTGCACCAAGGATTAATTATGTACTGGGGCTGGGGTAGGGTGATGATTAGGCCTCCCCTCAAGGGTGAAGACTGGCTTATACACCCTTGTGAAAAGAAGCCTCCTATGCTGGCAAGGACACAGTAACTATTTAAGAGTACAATTTTCATTGCAGTAAAATTTTCAGTCTCGATCTTGACATAATTTTTACAAATAATATATAGTTATTTCCATTATTGCACCATTCTGTAGAGTTTAATGAGTCACTTTATAGAATGTTAGCTGGTGAAATGATCAAGTTCATTTTGCTCAAAGGAAAATGTCAAAGATCTCATGGAAACATGAGATTTCTATGGGTTTTGGAAATGGAAGATGGTTTCTCTAAGACTCTGTTGTAAATATATTAATTGCTGCTGCTGTTGAGGTTCCTTATAGAAAGTTTAAAAAATAGCTGCTTCAGATGAAAATTCCAAAGCTGAAATAAGAAAGCACAAATAAGCAAAATCTATATTCATTAAAGAGTAGCCAGGAGTAATACTCACTTTTCATAGGACTTAATTGCTTGTTCTACTTTTTGCTTGTAGATATTGAGTTTCACTCCTTGGGGGTTAATTAATGTCATCTTATTGGTGTCATTGCACACATGAGCCAGAGGGAACACCTACATATCAGTACCAAAAGAAAGTGTTATTTTATAGGTTCACACATATGTGCCTTTCAAAATGTATATACATGGTTGTATAATCAATCTGGTTATAATATCAAAACACTATACTTGTAGAAAAATTACAATATATAAAAACATCACAAACAAAAACACAAGAAATGGAGATGCCATAATTCACCTTTTCCTTCCAATTTTTATACTTTTAAATAACCACCATAAGCAACAACACCTTTTCTCAGGAAAACCTAGTCAGAATTGATCATTCATAATTTGTTGTTGTTGTTAGGTGCCATTGAGTCAGTACCAACCCATAGCGACCTTATGTACAGCAGAAAGAAACACTGTCTGATCCTGAGCCAACCTCACTACTTTTGCCACACTTGAGTCCATCGATGCTGCCACTTGGCCAATCCATCTCATTGGGGGTCTTCCTCTTTTTCTCTGACCCTCAAAACTTACCAAACATGATATCCTTCTCCAGTGACTGGTCCCTCCTGACAATATGTCCGAAGTATGAGAGACGAAGTGCACTCTGGCTGCACTTCTTCTAAAACGGATCTATTTGTTCTTTTGGTAGCCCATGGTACTTTCAATATTCTCCTCCAACACCATAACTCAAAAGCATCAATTCTTCTACGGTCTTCTTTATTATTCATAATTAATAATTATAATTCATAATAACCCTCTGTAAATTGATAGGTGTGGACAATTAGAAACAGGATCTCATTGTTGCTTATTTTTAAATTACTATCTGGGTTAAACATCTTTCTTGCATATTTTACATCTGATTTTCTTTTGAGACGATCTGTTCTTTGGCCATTTTCCTTCTCAGTTTATAAGAGATTCTTATATATGTCAAACAAAGAATTCTTAGAGGGCAAAGAAGCCACATTCTATAAGAATAACAAAATACACAAAGGGAACAAGTTATATGAGAGAAATGAGTGTGGATTTAGTGTATTTTTAACACTATTTTTCCAGTTCCATCACACACACACAGCAGCTAGATCACCAGCACTAGCAACACATTTGCCCACCAGAACCATTTCCACCTCTAGTTTGTTATTTTAAAATATTTGCTTACATTGAGAATCAATGTTTATATATCTGGGAAAAGTTAATTTATTAAATATACAAGTTGTGATCAAAACTTAAACTTGTGGTTTAAGAATGCTGTAAATATTTAGAAGAAAGATCCTTGTATACTATTTTTAAATGTTGCTTGATTAATAAGTATATAGGATTAAGAACTGAACATTAAAGTACTACTGAGAATTTTTCTCTTTGTCCAAAAACTCCTCTTATATTAGCAAGTATATCAGCAATATAGAAAGGCTACCAACACTATGAAAGCAGCAGTCAAATGAAACGATGTATTGCATTAGGCAAATCTGCTGCACAAGACCTCTTTAAAGTGCTCAAGAGCAAAGATACCAGTTTGAGGACGAAGGTGTGTCTGATCCAAGCCATGGTCTTTTCAATAGCCTCATATGAATGTGAAAGTTGGACAATGAATAAGGAAGACTATAGATGAATAGATGTATTTGAATTATGGTGTTGGAGAAGAATATTAAAAGTACCCCAGACTGCAAGAAGAACAAACAAATCCGTGCTCTTTAGAAACCAAGATGGCCAGATTTTGTCTCTCTTACTTCAGACATATATTTCAGGAAAGACCAGTCCCTGGAGAAGGACATCGTGCTTGGTAAAATGGATGGTCAGTGAAAAAGAGGAAGATTGCCTAAAGGTGGACCGACACAGTAACAGCAGCAGTGGACTCAGGCATAACAACAATTGTGAGGTTGGTGCAGGACTGAGCAGTGTTTCATTCTGTTGTACAGAGGATTGACATGAGTTGGACCCTACTCCATTGTTGTTGTTGTTATGTGCCGTGGAGTCGGTTCTGACTCAATAGTACATAACAATAATCAACCCTTTGATACAATATTATAAATATTCTTGCCATTTAACTTTATTATTGCTTTTTAGACATGAGGAAATGTTCAGTTCTTGTTGTTAGGTGCTATAGAATCTGTTCCAACTCATTGCAACCCTGAACGGAAGTGGTCCACCCTGCACCATCCACACATCCACTGCTGTGCTTAAGCCCACTGTTTCAGCCACTGTGTCAATCCACCTCTTGAGTTTTCCTCTTTTTCACGTACCCTCTATTTTTTTCACTGACCCTCTGCTGGTTCCTTCTGATAGCATGTCCAAACTAAGTGAGACAAAGTCTTACCATCCTCACTTCTAAGGAACATTCTGGCTGTACTTCTTCCAAGGCAGATGTGTCCATTCTTCTAGAAGTCTATGGTCTATTCAATGTTCTTCACCAACATCATAATTCAAGGGCATCAATTCTTCTTTGGTCTTCTTTATTTACTGTCCAGCTTTTGCATGCATATAAGGTGAGTGAAAATACCATGGTTTGAGTCTGGTGTGCCTTAGTCCTCAAAGTGACATCTTTGCTTCTTAACACTTTAAAGAAATCTAATGCAGCAAATGTGCTCAATGCAATATGTCCTTTGATATCCTGACTGTTGCTTCTATGGATGTTGATTGTGGATCCAAGTAAAATGGAACCCTGGAAAACTTCAATATCTTCTCTATGTATCGTAATGTTGCTTATTGGTTCAGTAGTGAATATTTTTTTTTTCTTTATGTTGTGATGTAACCCATATTGAAAGCTGCCTTATGTGGTTTTCACAAGTGGCTCAATTCCTCTTCCCTTTCAGCAAAAAAAAAAAAGTTGTATCATATGCAGATCACAGGTTGTCAGTAAATCTTTTTCCTTACATGGTGAAAATTGTTCATTTTTAAGCTCAGAAAGTCCATGTCCATTTCATGGTCAGAGAGACTTCTAATGTCTTGTAAAATTTTTATGATTTGATTTCCTATATTCAATTTTTCGAGTATGGTGTAGAGACTTTGTTAGTCATCCATTTGTTTAGTCATTTTTTTTTTTGTCCAGGATACTTTTCATAGGCAAAATCTAGGAGAGATTTTTATAGTATAATATTCTGTGTTATTCAATAGAACTATGTGTAATTATTACACTACTACCACACTGCTTTAAGTATGATAGCTTTACAATATGTGCTGCTGCTATTGTTGTTCCACTGATTCCAACTCATGGCATTCCACATGCACAGAGCAGAAATGCATCATAAGGGTTGCAAGGTGGTGACATTTTGAAAGCAAATCACTAGGCCTGTCTTCCAAAGTGCTACTGAATGGGTTCAAACCACCAACCTTTTGGCTAGCAGTCAAGTGTAACCATATGTACTAACCAGAGATTCCGTAGTGATAATATTTGTTTTAATACTAAAGTTCCCTTTAAATACATTTACCTTTAAAAATTCTGATGATATCCTATTCTTTAAAATGAACATCAGATATTAAGATTAAAAAAAAAATCATTGGAATTTTTATTAGGATTCATTAAATTCAGCCTAATTTGAGATCTGTTGATTTTCTAAGCAGGAAATATTTTATATCTCTTCATTTACTCAGATCTCTCAATGTAATTTCCTTATTTATTTATTTATTTATTTTGCATAAGTTCTATTTCTTACTAAGTTTAATCCAAGATGAATGGATGGATGGATGGATGGATGGATGGATGGATGGATGGATGGATGGATGGATGGATAGGTAGGTAAGTAGGTAGGTAGGTTAGGTAGGTCGATGGTGTCAAGTTGACTGACTCATGGCAACCTTATGTACCAAAAAGTAAGACATTGCCCAGTCCTGCATCACTCTCATAATAGCAAGCATTGTCAGATTCATCGTTTTGATAGTTGTGATAACCCAGCTCATTGAAGGTCTCTCTTGCATTCACTTCACTGACCCACGGCTTCATCAAACATGATATCCCTCTCCAGCAGTTCATTTCTCCTGATGTCATATCCAAAGCAAGTGAGTCAGACAATGTCCAGCTGTGAGCCTTGAGCCTTTACTAATCACCAGGCCTTTCCTTCTAGTCTATCTTAGTCTGAAAGCTCCACTGAAGCCTGTCCACCATGGTTAACTCTTTTGGAATTTGAAATATTGGTATCACAGCTTCCAACATCACAGCAATACATAAGCCACCACAGGACAGCAAAGTGACAGACAGGTAGTGGTTAATAGGGCTAAAGTCTCCAGTTAGACATTTCGTAGAAAATCTAATTATACTTCCAAAGCATCTCTTAATTAAATTCACCCTCTCACTTTCTGTTTAAATTTTGGCCCTCCTTCTCTCCTATTTGAACTATTGCAATGGCTTTCATCTGATTTTCTTCCTTCCCCGTTTCTTCCATCTTCAGTTAGTGTCTCAAAGTACTACCAGAAACAACTGTCTATAACATGTTCTCAGGGTCATGTTCAAGCTACAGGGTCCAACATGACTGACCTTGCTCCTCTCTCTCATCCCACACAGTCTGTCTCCCATTTGTCTACTACTCTCTAGACCACACCATCCGGCAACACATCAAGAGCTTTTCCCCTTTGGAAGATTTTCATTTTCATTTGGTTCCCTGACTGCACTTAGAGCATTCTGCTTCTTCATCCTGCTGGTTCTTTCTCAGCTCTTCTGACTCTACTTCAATAGCATCTATCGCCCACTTTGCCATCCTCTTTCCAACACTTAGCCTGTTTCCTTTTTTACCTTATTATTTATTTGTCATCAGTCTTCCTGACTAGATAAATTATAAGTTTTGTGACAACAAAGACCTTCACCCATATACTCAGAGTTTATTACAGTGCCTGACTGAAGGAAAGCAGTCATTAAATATTGTTGATGGAAGAAAGATAAGAGGGTTTGCATTTTAACCTGAAGGAATTTTAGACATGGAGAGTCATGTAGTTAAATCAGATTGTAGAATGCACTCTGGTTGTAATGGAGAGAGCAGAGTGACTGATGCAGTCTTTTAGGTGAGAGGTGTTGGTTACCCAACCTTGGGCAGAACAAAGTGTGGCATCATGGAGGCAAAGAGAGAGGACTTTTTCAGGAAATAATAGACATTTGTCAGATACTTAAAGCTCTGAGATAAGGACTGAGAAGTGTCCTCTGTACTGGGCAGAGGTTGAGATACAGAGTGGAAGAAACCTAAAACAGTCAAAGTCATCATGAACAAAACTGGGCTCCTGGGTCTTACCCTCAGACCAGCCTACCCTACTTTCTCTCATTTTAACAAATAGAAATCCCAAACTTCTAGTTACTCAGAAACAAAACTAGGTATTTATCTTTGGTTGCATTCTTTCTCGTTGTTGTGAAGTGCTGTCGAGTCAGTTCTGATTCATAGCGACTCTCTATAGGGTATTCTAGAAGCAGCTGGTGAGTTTGAACAGCCAACCTTGTGGTTAGAAGTACAGTGCTTATCCTATAGCATCACACCAGGACTCTTTTTTTTTTTCCTTTTTCAAGTTTTTATTGTGAATTATGTGATAGTCTACATGGGAGAACATTTGTAATGATTACAATCCCTTCCATGCATCATCAAACAGCCAAATGGTACACCCACAAGCCTGCCTCCTGGCCACCAGCACATAGGCCCTCCCCATCCATGAGTCCAGAGTCCCCAGCCACTCCATCTCTCCATGCTATCATCTCTGCCTCCATCTCTGGCATCACTGCTTCTCTGGGTAGGGTCCCACACTCTGCCCCTCTCCCTTGATGGTCCCAGGGACCTCTGCTCCTGGACTGCAAAATAAACCACTCCCCTCCTTTTGTTATAAAATGTCTACCTTTACATTTTCAACCCTCACAGTCAGTCCTGATAGCAATTATGCACTATTGTACCACAAGAGTCTTATCCCCATCTCCTTTCATCAGCCCCATCCAGGCAGATTGAAAACCACTCAGTGGAGATTCTGGTTTCCCCCGCACCCTCTGGAACTAGGCTCCCTCTTGAAAGCTTGTAAGCCAGTCACTTCTTGCCTATGTAGCCCCCTCCTTTTGGGTAGCCAATGTCTAAGTTGTCCATGTCTGTCAACCCTGTGTATCGAAGGGGTGGGCATGATCCTTGCTGTAAAGATGTAAAGATTTGTTCCCTCTTTTGAGCTACTACATCCATAAGTATGGGTCAAGTTCATCAAACTGTAGTGGATTACTCTTTTTTTCCTCTTCTTTCTTCTTCTAGTTGAGTTCTGATCATCCAGCCATTGAAGCCAGGTCAAGTGGGTACTATCTGCAAGTATGAGTGTTCTTGTGCATTTCCCCTCACTTCATATCAGCTGGATGCTTCACTCTCCGCTCTAGTCCTCTGTGGCCATGTCACTGTCTCTGGGCCCAGAAGCCCCCAGGTCTTGCCATTCTGCTGACCAACCAGGTCTCAACCTGGGTTCACAGGAGTCTATTGAATGTGGTTGCACTTAGCTCACATCTTCATTGCTATTCCCTACCCCCTTCCCCTTATTGGTGACCAACGTGGTCACCAGCCATACCACATGCCTGCTCATGTATTCCCCTTGAGTCTTAGTCTTGGAAGGGGGTTTGCCCTGAGGGGACCCAACCACTTGCCTAGATAGCTCCTGGGAGAATCCTTTTTTCCTTATATTGTTGGTGTTGCTGTTAAGTGCCATCAAGTCAGTTCCAACCCATAGTGACCCTGTATAGGGTTTCCAAGGAGCTACTGATGAGCTTGTAGTTCAAACCAACTTTGCAATCTAGTACATTAACCCACAGCACCACACCAAGACACATAAACTCCATCAACAAATCCTTTTGACAGTACTTTCAAAATCTATCCAGAATTCAAATCTTTACTCCTTCTCTACTGCTACCACCTAATCCAAGATCTTCAAGATCATAAGTTACTCATGACTCTCCACTGTGCATATATGATGTGACAGTAAAATCTAAAGTTCTGAACATGGCTTTATAGGCCCTAGATGTTTTGGCACTCCTCATATTCTTAGATCATTTTCCATTCTTTACTCACTTTGTTCCAGCAAAGTTCCCTCTCCCTGAAATGCTTTTCTCTCAGAATTACCAGGTTGTTGTTGTTGTTGTTAAGAGCTATTGAATTCGTTCTGACTCAAAGCAATGCTGTGTAGGGTTTCTGAAGCTGTAAATCTTTGCAGGAGCAGAAAGTCTCATCTTTCTGCTGTGGAGTAGCTCGTGGGCTTGAGCTGCCAACCTAGTAGCTCAAAATCCAGTGCTTACCCTACAGCGCCATCATGCTCCCTGATGGCAAATGATCAACTAACTATATTAATTGAAAGCTATGTGAAAAAGGAAACAAGGAGCTAAGTGGTGGATAGGGGATGACAAAGTGGGTTATGGGTGCTATTGAAGTAGTCAGAAGAGATGAGAAGGAACCAGTAGGGTGAAGGGTGAGGCAGAATGTTCTAAATGCAAGGGACCATATGAAAATCTTCCAAAGGGGAAACGTCCTTGATGTGTTCCAAGATGGTGTAGCTAAGAGAGTAGTAGAATCACAAAGTATTTATCTAAATATTAACATATCAAGGAGACAGTGTCTGAAACTGTATGTACTTAATAGCATTATTGCTTTTTTATTTAAAAACAATGTTTTTTCAAATGAACGTATCATAGAATTCTGAGTTGGTAGTCCTGATCTCTCAGTACTTTACAAATGTTGTTCCATTTCCTTATGACCCCACAATGTTTCTGGTAGGAAATTACAGATTTTACATCATTGTTACTCCTTAATAAATGAATCATCTTTCTCTTGCCTGTTTTTCAAGATGTTTTGTCTTTAGTTTTCAGAAGTTCAATTATAATATGTCTGGGCATTAATTTCTTGGTGTTTACCCTATTCAAGGTTTTCTGAGATTCTTAAATGTCTCTAAGTCTATATCTTTTGCCAAATTTGCAAAGCTTTTAGCCATTATTCCTTAAAATATTTTTTGGACTACATGCTATTTCTCCTATACTCCAATGACTGAAATATTAGACCATTGTATAGTGTACTCTGGGTCCCTAAGGCTCTGTTCATTTTTTCCTTCATCTTTTTTCTCTACATTATACAGTTTGGATATTCAGATTAATATCTATTAATCAGTCTTCAAGTTTACGACTCATCTTCTACCTTCTCCATTTGGTTACTGAGCTCATCCAGTGAATTTTTTTGTCTATTGTATTTTTATTTTAAAAATTTCCTTTTGGTTCTTATTTTTATCTTTGATTTCTTTGTTAAGCTTTCCACCAATTTAAAGACTATTCACCCTTACTTCTTAAGTATTAAAAAGATTATTATTATGTTGTTGCTGCTAAGTGCCAAATCAGTTCTGACTTATAGTGACTGCGTATAGGGTTTCTGAGGAGCAGCTGATGGGTTTGAACTGAAGACCTTATGGTTCAAAGTTCAGTGCTGGTCCTACAAGCACCACACTAGGAGTCTTTAAGTATTATAAATATTATTATTAGTATAGCTGTTTTTGAAGTATTTTCCTGGAAATTCCAATATCTATGTATAATGTCATGATTGGTATCTGTGTTTGATAATCTTTTCCATTGCAAATCGAGATTTTCCTGATTTAATTTGTATGGTGAGTAACAAATTTAAGTTTGTATTCTGGCCATTTTGAGTATGTTATAAGCTTCAAGGTCTTGTTAAAATCCTATGGAAAATGCCTATGCTTTGTTTAGCTTTAGAAAGCAATCAACAAGGTTAAACACACAGCCTATATTCTGTGTGCTATGGTCCCAATATCAGTTCACTTTTTAAACTTTTGCTCTGAGGTGATTCCAAACATCCATACTAATATTTATGGAACTACACTGTTGGTCTCTGTCTTTTCCATGATCTCCTGGAGAGTTTCCAGTTCACTAGTATTCCTTTCCCTTTTCTCCAGCAGGAAAACTAGGGCTTTAATTTCTCTGCATTGCTGGCCAACACCAGTGACTGTGTCTGCCTTTGGCACCAATTGGCAGGAGGACAGAGAGAGATCATTATGGAATCAGCCTCACACTCCGTCTTGGAGCTACAGTTCTTCTGGTCAGAGAGAAGTTCTCCTCCCCCAAAGTTCTTCTTGTGCAAAGTTCCTGACTGCCCCGCCATCATTTTGCCACTGACGTCTCTGCTAGTGACCAAGGTAGGGGAGATGGAGAGAATGAAAAACAAATGGGATTCTCCCCACTCTCTCTGACCTACAGCACTGTGATCCCCAATTCTACCAGAAAGAGCTTCTTTTGGGATTCTTTCTGTCTACACTTGGTGCATACTTCTGGATTTTGAGGCGCATACTACTGATTCCATGGCCGGAAACTCTGGGAGTGGGAAGGGAAGCTAAACTCACTTGATAGTTTGCTAGAACTAAGAATTCAGTTCTATTTCACCAATTCTTCTGTGACCACTTTGTTTTCAAAGTCTATAGACAGTTGTTGCATATATTATGCCCAGGATGGCATTTGCATTCAGTGAGAGATAATAAGGTGAAGTACATTTACTCCATCTTCCCTAAAGCAGAACATTCCATCACTTTTATTACCAATTCTGCTTTACTCTCAATGTTGTTACTTGTTGTTGCTAGGTACCATGGAGTCGGCAATGACTCATAGCAACCCTATGCACAGCAGAACTAAACACTGCCCCGTTTCTCCCTCATCAACCACACAATTATTGCTACACCCGAGCCCATTGCTGCCGCCACTGTGCCAATCCATCTCATTGGGGGTGTTCCTCTTTTACTCCAACTCTCCACTGTATCAAGCATGATAGCCTGTTCCAGGGACTGGTTCCTCCTGACAATATGTCTGAATTATGAGAGACACTGTCTCACCATCCTGGCTTCCAAGGAGCACTCTGGCTGTACTTCTTTCAACACAGATCTGTTTGTTCTTTTGGCAGTCCACTGAACTTTTATTATTCTCCTCCAACAATAGAACTCAAATGCATCAATTCTTCTATGGTCTTCTTTATTCACTGTCCAAATTTCACATGCATATGAGGTTATTGAAAATACCATGACTTGGGTCAGGTGCACCTTAGTCCTCAAACTGACATCTTTGCGCTTCAATAATTTAAAGAGGCCTTGTGCAGCAAATTTACCTGATATGTTATTTGATTTCTTGACTGTTACTTTCATGAGTGTTGATGGTTAATCTGAACGTAATGAAGTTTTTGACAACTTCAATCTTTTCTCCATTTATATGAATGTTATTGGTTGGT
>NW_006408668.1:8232532-8234328 GCF_000296735.1 Chrysochloris asiatica
TAGGTCAAATGGATACTATCTGTAAGTTTGTGGGTCTCCCCCTACTTCATATCAGCTAGATGCTTCACACTCAGCTCTAGACCTCTGTGGCTATGTCCTAGTTCATGGGCTCAGGAGTCCCCAGATCTCACCACATTTTGACCAACTGTATCTTCCCTTTTTTTTCTCTCATCTCCAGGTCAATGGGAGTCTATGGAACATGGTTGAACTCAGACCATTCCTTCATTGCTGCCTTTACCCTTCTACCACTTACCAGTAGACAGACCAATGTGGTCACCAGCAAGCTTACACACTTGTTCATGTGTTCCCATTTGAGTTTCAGTCTTGGAGGGGGTTTTGTCCTGAAGGGACTTGATTGCTTGCCTTGATGGCTTCCCAGTGAATAACTTGCTTATTCTTGTAATAGCAACTCATACTACCATTTTTGTTTTGGGTTTTTCCTGCATATCTTTCTTTGGTTGGAATTATATGTTTCTGTGAACCAGTCATGGTGTATCTTAGTGTTCACCTGTTAGTTAAACTTGTTTTTTTCATTTTATCTAAATATTAAGATAAGAAATATAAATTTTTGTGAACATACATTATTCATTTATTCAAGAAGTGTTTGTTGAGGGCACACTGTATGCCAAGTTCTGCATAAAATGATGGAAATACAGTACTGACTAAAACAAAGTCCCTACTCTTAAGGACTAGGTAGACACACAACGGGGCTTCAAAAATATAAAATGGAATTTTTCCATGAACTGTTTGAATCCCCCTCATAGATGCAATGCAAACAAGTAAACATATAATATTACACGTACTATTAAGAATAAATTTATATTTCATCATTATGGAATACAAATTGAAATCTTTCAACAAATTTCTTTTTCATTCAAGATGACATCGTTTATGCTCTTATGTTTCCCTTATCTCAAAAGTTATAGAAAAATTCTGTTATTGCTATTATTTAAGTGAAAAAATATAAGGAAAGAAAAGGAAGAAGGAAAAAATGGGGTGGACATAAGGAAAGATACAAAAGATGTATGATTGATACACAATTTGAAAAAAATGTTTCTAGAGACCAAAAATGGAATAAAATATGAACAAATAGACAAGATTGAAGATGCATGTTTTCAGACTCATTGTCCCCAGATGGCAGGGAGCACTGGGCACTCAACTCCTGGAAACCAACGGGGACTATGAGTAAGACCAGGCCTGAGCCAATCAACAATCAGAATATCAATCATGTTGGAATAAATTAATTTCATGGGCATCTAAAAGTGACTCTACATCAGTTATGATTAGGGTGATCCAAGATGATAAAATTACAAACAAACCAAAAAACAAATTCAGAAGTGCCTTAAGAAGAAATGGATATTAAAAAGAAACAATAAAAAATCTATCTTGAAAAAAATAGACATTGAAGTTGAAATTTAAAAAAAAAGAAAAATCATTAATAGAATAATTTCTAAAGACTTGTAGTTGCTGTTGTTACGTGCTGTCAAATCAGTTCGGATTCATAATGACCCAGTATAGGGTTTCCAAGACTGTACATTTTTACAGCAGCAGAGCCTTATCTTTCTCCTTCTGAGTGGCTGGTGGGTGCAAACTACTGACCTCACAGTTCGAAGTCCTGTGATTATCTTACAGAGCCACTGTACTCCCAGTTCTAGACTAGACACAATGCAAAAAACAAATGGGTGATAGTACTGATGACTTCTCCCAGAATATAACACAGACAGAAAGATTGATGGACAGACAGAAAGACAAAAAAGTAGTATATGCCTACTGGTGGTGGTGGTGGCGTGCCATGG
>NW_006408668.1:8248108-8279713 GCF_000296735.1 Chrysochloris asiatica
GTGATCCTTGCTGTAAAGATTTGTTCCCTTTTTTGAGCTGCTACATCCATAAGTATAGGTGGTGGTGGTGATTATGTACCATAGCGACCCTGTACAGGGTTTGTTCTGACTCATAGGGACCCTGTGCAGGGTTTGTTCTGACTCATAGTGACCCTGTGCAGGGTTTCCGAAGCTGTAAATCTTTATGGGAGCAGAAAGCCTCATCCTTCTCCCATGGAACAGCTGGTAGTTTCAATTCATAACCACTATGCTACCAGAGCTCCTTAGTATAGATAAAGTTCATCAAATTGTGGCAGGTTACTCTTCCCTGTCCCTTTCTTCTTCTACTTGAGTTCTGATCATCCAGCCATTGAAGCCAGGTCAAGTGGGTACTATCTGCAAGTATGGATGTTCTTTGTGCATCTCCCCTCACTTCATATCAGCTGGACACTTTACTCTCCACTCTAGTCCTCTGTGGCCATGCCACTGCCTCTGGGCCCAGGAGTCCCCGGGTCTTGCCATACTGTTGGCCATCCAGGTCTCCACCCAGGTTCACAAGGGTCTATTGAATGTCATTGGGCTTAGCTCACAACTTAAATGCTGTTTTTCCCCCCTCTTCCCATTATCGGTGACCAACAGCTTACTTTGTTCTTGTAGTAATCAATCAGACTGCCGTTATTGTTTCAGATTTTTCCTGCCGGTCTTTCTTTCACGGAGTATCTTCTGTTCTTCTAGCCGCTCCAGGCTGGTCTACTCGTTCTTTCCAGTAGAAATTTCCTACCTTAGTCAGTTCTGGGTGGGGTTCTGGATTCCACCTATGGTCTTGTGCAATGTAAAGGCTCCACAGGAAGCATCTTTCACTGGGCAACTTCTAGCCCCCTTTAAGGTATTCCATCAGTTATAGGCTGAAGACAAACTTACAAGCTTTCTGTAGTGATGATTCTGGCTATTCCTTCCCCCGTCCCCTCAAGTGTCTATTTTACAATGGTAGGTAAGGGAAACTAAGATTCAAAAGACAGCCAAGCATCTTAACATTATACCCCTCATTTACTCGTTCAAACCATGCTTCAATCCCTGTATCCTGGAGCCCTGTTGTTCTAAGGTTGTGCATATATCATCATATAATTTTCTTTTTTATATGTCTTTGCCTGGTTTTTGGTGTCAGGGTTATGCTTACTTCATAAAATGACTTTGGGAGTATTTCATCCTCTCCCATGCTCTGGCACAGTTTGATTGGAATTAGAGTCAGCTCTTTGAATGTTTGGTAGATTTGCCAGTGAAGCTGTTTGGGCCCAGACTTTTTGATAATAATGTATCCAACAAGGGACTAATCTTTAAAATGTATATGAAACTTTAACATTTCAAAAACAAAAAGACAAATAATTCAATTAAAAAATGGGCAAGGAGCCAGTGAAATTGGCTTCCTGCAGAGCCTTTGTAGTGAATAGGTCCTTAGGTGGAATCCTGAACCCCATCCAGAACCTTCTGAGGTTAGACATTCCCACTTGAAAGGACAAGCAGACCAGCCTGGAACAGATAGAGGAACAGAAGACACTTCTTGAAAGAAAGATCAGCAGGAAAAATCCCAAACAAAAATGGCAGTCTGCTTGGCTAATACAAGAACAAGTAAGTTGTTTGCTGGGGAGCCATCAAAGCAAGCAATCAAGTCCCTTCAGGACAAATACCCTCCAAGACTAAAACTCAAAGGGAACACATGAGCAGGTCTCTAAGCTAATTGGTGACCACATTGGTCTTCTGGTGAATGGAAGAGGGGGAAAAGTAGCAATGAAGTTATGGGCCGAGTTTGACCACGTTCCACAGACTCCCATTGACCTAGAGACAATAGAGAGAAGGGGAAGGGTTGGTTGGTCCAAATGTGGTGAGACCTGGGGACTCCTGAGCCTATGAACAAGGACATAGCAGCAGAAGACTAGAACTGAGAGTGAAGCATCCCACTGATATGAAGTGAGAGGAGACACACAAGAACACTAAAACTTGTAGATAGTACTCACTCAACCTAGCTTCAATGGCTTGATGATCAGACTAGAGAAAGATAAAAAAATTTTTTTTTTTAATTTGATAAAGGAAACAAGGGTAAATGGTTACAATTTGATGAACGTAATTATACACATGGATGTTGTAGCTCAAAATACCAACTGAGAGGAAAGGCGTCTACACATCAAGAATCAATCCTATCCCCTCTGTATACAGGGTTGATAGGGATGGGCAACTTAGACATTGGCTACCTAAAATTGGGGAGGAGGGCTAAAAAGGCATGAAATGACTGTCTTACAAGTTTTCAAGAGGGAGTTTAGTTTCAGAGTGGGCAGGAGAAGGTAGAATCCCCACTGAATCATTTTCATCTTGTCCAGACAGGTCTGGTGAAAAGAGATGGGGATAAGATTCTTATAATTCAGCAGCCAGTAATTGTTAGAAGTTTTATAACAAAAACGGGGGAGTAGTTATTTTACAGTCCAGGAACAGAAGACCCTAGGATCATAAAGAGAGAAGAGAATGAGAGGAATGTGGAACCCTATCCAGAGAAGCAGCAACACCAGAGATGGAGACTGAGATGAGGGCATGGAAAGAGGGAGCAGCTAAGGACTCCAGTTTTATGGAAAGAGAAAGGCTGTGTGCAGGCAGCCAGGTGCTGGTGGCCAGGAGGCAGACTTACAGAATGTGTCCTTAGGTTGTTTAAATGATCATATACTCCTGAGTGTTTTTGTGTATACCCCAACCTCTGAAATAAAAAAACAAAAACTGAAAATAAAGGGAATAGAAGCAAATATTGTTGAATGATGATGCACAGAGGAAATTGTAATCATTGCAATGATATGATGAGTGTAAAATCGATGTTCTCCCATGTAAACTAGTACTCAATTCACAATAAAAACTTGAAAAAAAAGAAGAAAAAATTGGGCAAAGGGACATGAACAGGCACTTCACTAGACAATGTTTAGGTCGCCAACAAACATATGAAGAAACGCTCATGATCATTGGCCATTGTTGTTGTTGTTGTTGTTAGGTGCCCTTGAGTCAGTACTGACTCATAGCGAGTGACCTTATGCACAGCAGAATGAAACACTGCCTGATCCTGGGCCAACCTCACTACCATTGCCACGCTTGAGTCCATTGATGCTGCCACTTGGCCAATTCATCTTATTGGGGGTCTCCCTCTTTTTCTCTGACCCTCCACCTTACCAAACATGATATCCTTCTGCAGCAATTGGTCCCTCCTGACAACATGTCCAAAGTATGAGAGACAAAGCCTAGCCATCCTGGCCTCCAAGGAGCACTCTGGCTGCACTTCTTCCAAAATGGATCTATTGGTTCTTTTGGCAGCCCATGGCACCTTCAATATTCTCTTCCAACACCACAACTTAAAAGCATCAATATTTCTACAGTCTTCTTTATTCACTGTCCAGCTTTCACATGCATATGAGGTTATTGAAAATATCATGGCTTGGGTCAGGCACACCTTAGTCCTCAAGCTGACATCCTTGTTCTTCAACACTTTAAAAAGGTCTTGTGCAGCAGATTTGCCTAATGCAATATGTCATTTGATTTCTTGACTGCTGCTTCTGTGTTGATAGTTGATCCAAGAAAGAATGAAGTCCTTGACAACTTCAATGTTTTTTCATTGGCCATTTAGAGAGATGCAAATCTAAACAGGACATCATTGAATCCTAGCATTAATAGCAAAATTGAGAAAACCAGGAAACAACAAATGCTGATGAGGTCGTGGCTAGACTGGACCCCTCATACACTGCTGGTGGGACTGTAAAATGGTGCAATCACTGTGGAAAATGGTATGATGCTTCCTTAAAAAGCTGAAACTAGAAATACCGTATCATCTAGCCATCCCAATACTTGGTATATATCTGAGGAAAATAAGAGCCATGATATAGATATATGTACACCCAGGTCCACTGCAGCACTACTCACAGCAGAAAAAAGATATAAACAACCCAAATGCCCATCAATGGATGAGTGGATAAATAAATTAGGGTACATACACAGGACAGAATACTATGCAACATTAAAGGATAACACTGAATTTGCAAACATTTCATATCATAGATGAACCTGGAAGACATTATGTTAATGAAAAAAGTCAATCACAAAAGGACAATGATTATATAAGACCAGTATTATAAAATGTCAAAGGATTTCACACTAAAAGGAACATTCTTTGATTGTTCCTAGTGACAGGGGAGGAAGAGAGAGGGTAAATCATTAACTGGAAGGTAGACCTATTAACTTGGATGGACATGAAGACAAAAAATGTAACTAATTTTTTTTTTTTAAAGAGTACTCTGCTACTGCTATAAATAGAAAAAGAAAGAAACAACAATATATAGCTACAAGTCACATAAACTATTGTTGTTGTTGTTATTAAGTGCCATCGAGTCGTTTCTGACCCATAGCAACCCTGTATAGAGTTTCTGAAGAGCGGCTGGTGAGCTTGAACCACTGACCTTGCAGTTAAAACGGTTTTGCAGTCTGGCGCATTAACCCACAGTGCCACACCAGGACTCCACATAAACTATTAGAGGGAATATAAAATAGGCTTAGCAAAATGAAAGACCATTTTTCATTTTTATCTCCCTTAAAGAAAATCTTTTTAGAATTCAATAAACAGCTTTCAAAGTTTGTTAATTTATGTCTCGATTATAAATCAACACTATGAAATATTTAGCAGTATAACAATGTTTCACTATGGTCAAATTTTTTTTTAATCTACTAATTGTTTTTTATTGTGGTAAAAATATAAGAAATTAAACATTTACCATTTCAACATTCTTCCTATGTACAATTCATTAATTATGTGCACCATGTTATATAACCATCACCACTATCCATTTGCAAATTCACCCATCATCCTTAATAGAAGCTTGGTGTTTCTGTTAAGTGCCAGAGAGTTGGTTCCAAACCATAGCGACCCTGTATAGGGTTTCTGAGGACTGGCTGATGAGCTTAAACTGCCAACCTTAGAGCCCTTTAAGCAACAGCTCTCCCTATCACTCCTTTTCCTGGTAACCACTAACAAATTTCAGCATAACCAGCTCTGACTTGTGTCTTAGTTGTACTTAAAGCCCATTGTCTAAAGTGCTACTTCCCTCTTTTGTGGCTTTAGAACCCTTGCCTTGCACAGCCATTGAATATTTCAGTGTGGCAACCGTTGAAAATCGACTCTTGTACACTCACTCTCATTCCTTTCTGCATGCAGACTTGGGGAAAGACAAACTCATACTCCACATCCTGAGTTTCTGGTTTTAGTTTTTATAACATGGTGGTCACAAGATGGCCACATGGGATGTTCTGTTTATGATGTCAAATTTAGTGTGGGTATGAGATCATAAGGAGGATTCTCATAGAGACTTGGGGAATCAGAATCATGGCCCCTGCTTCTGTAAAAAGGCAGGAGGGGAAGGGATGAAGGTAATGACGAAATTGACAGCTCTATTTGAGAGGGAGGAATCCTGGTGTGGTGCTGGGGGATAAAGTACTGGACCACAAGGCAGTTTGAACCACAAGGTCGGTGTTTCAAGTTCACCAGCTGCTCCTCACAAACCCTAAACAGAGTTGCTAAGGGTAAGATCTGACTTGATGGCACTTAACAACAACAACATAACACCATCTGATCATAACACCTTTGAAAGTGATACAAATCATGCACAGCAATAAATAAGGATCATTCTGGACAATATTTGAAGACAAAAGGAAGATTCCATCTATGACATACTTCAATTACCTTGAGACTAACACAGTAGCCTTTCCAAATTGATGATAATCACATCTTTTGTGACAAGACTGCAATTATGAGAGACTTAAAAAGTTAGAGAGAGGGTGAGAGTCACCATGAAGGCAAAAGAAATTGCTGGAATTCATGGAAAAACCAATTCAGACTGATTCTTTTAGGATTTGTCTCACTAGAGATACCCCTAGTTATGGAGTGAATTGTATACCCCCAAAATCTGTACTGTAAATCCTTAACTCTGTGCCTCTGGTTGGACTCCTGGTGGGGCGCTGTAGGATAAGCACTGGTCTGCGAACCAGAAAGGCTGCAGTTCAAAACTACCAGTTACTCCTAGGAAGCACTATACAGGGTTGCTATGAGTAGGAACCAACTCTAGGGCTTAAAAACTTAACATCAACAACATGCATCTGGCTATCATCCCATTTGGGAATGAGTGGTCTTTGATATGTTAATGAGAGAGGATTAGTGTAGGGTATATCTTAAATCTTTTTTTTTTTTTTCTAGATCTAAAGAGACAGGGCAAGCAGGCAAGAAAAACAGAGATGTGGGAAGAGAGATGCCAAGCCACATGAAGACTGCCCAATATCAGAAACTCAGAGACAAGGACCATCTCTGGAGTCAAAAGAGTTGAGAAAGTCTTCCTCTACAGTTGGATCCCTGGATTTGGATTTCCAGCTTCCTACTCTGTGAGAAAACAAGTTTCTGTTTGTTAAAGCCATCCATTTATGGTATTTTTGTTATAGCAGCTCTAGGTAACCAAGACACTCCTTAAGCAATTATAGTATTTAAGAACAGTTCAATAATAATGATAATGTTGGTGTTATGTGCCGTGGAGTCTTTTTCGACTCATAGTGACCCTGCATGGGGTTTCCAAGGCTGTAAATCTTTACAAGAGGAGAAAGCCTCATCTTTCTCCCGCGGAACAGCTGATAGTTTCCAACTGCTGACCGTGAGATTAGCAGCCCGATTTGTAACCACTACGATAGTGTTCTCTTTTTACTCTCTGTCTGTCTGGCATTAGAACTCTGTGCATATTTTCTCATCCAGTCCTCTATAGCATATATGCACTGAATGTCAAGTTTTTCTAATACTGTTTTCCTCTCCACCAAATTCTGGTAGTGGAGAGTTTACGAGTCGGGCTGCTAACCTCAAGGTCAGCAGTTGGAAACTACCAGCCATTCCATGGAAGAAAGGCTTTTTGCTCCCATTAAGATTCACAGCCTTGGAAACCCTATGCAAGGTTGCTGTGAGTTGGAACCGACGCCACGGAACACAACCATCTCCACCAAACTCTGCAGTTCTTTATTCCTTTAAAAAATACTAGTTTCTAGCACAATACTCAATACTTGTGCAAAGTATGCACTTATTGTATACATGAATGAAACTAAAGTATATGATTAAAACTCTGTGTAAATTTAAATAATGCCTGAGGAAGAAGTACAACCAGAATACTCCTTAGAAGCGAAGGAGCTTAATAGAATGCTTATCTATAAAACCTTTCTAGTTAAGTCAATTCCAACTCAAAGAGACCCTATATGGTTAGTAAGTGCCGTTGAGTCGGTTCTGACCCTGTGTAGGGTTTCTGAGAAGTGGCTTTTCTCTTTTGGTTTTCTAGTTCTAGGTCTTTACACATTCCATTATACTACTTTGTCTTCTTGAGCACCTTTTGAAATCTTCTGTTTAGTTCTTTTATTCATACTTCATCATTTCTTCCATTTGCTTTACTAGTCTATTCAAGAGCAAGTTTCAAAATCTGTCCTGACATCCAATTGGATCTTTTCTTTCTTTCCTGTGTTTTTAATGACCTTTTGCTTTTAATGACAACTCATCCAATCTTTACTCATTAGCGTTTAATCAGTGAAACCTATTCTTAATATGATACCTAAATTCAGGTGGGATATTTTCCAGGTCATACTTTGGTTCTTATGAACTTGTTTTCATTTTCTTCAGCTTCAACTGGAACTTGCATATGAGCAATTGACAGTCTATTCAATAGTTGGTTGGCCCTGGCCTTATTCTAAATGGTGACATTGAGCTTCTTCATCATCTCTTCCACAGATGTAGACAATTTGATTTCTGTGTATTCTGTCTGGAGAGCTCCACACATATAGCTGCCATTTATGTTGAAGAAAGAATGTATTTGCAGTGAATAAGTCTGGTCTTGAAAATTCTATCATGTTATGTCATTTCTATTACCAAGGTCATATTTATTAACTACTGATCCTTCTTTCCTTCCAATATTCACATTCCAATTATCAATTGCACCTTGATTTCACGCTTGATAGTTTTCAAATTGCTAAAGTTGTTAAAAATATTTAATGTCTTTATCTTTGGCATTAGAGGCTCATGTGCAAATTTGAGTAATAGTCATATTAACTGGACTTCCTTGCAGAAATACAAATACTATCCTATTGCTGTCAATGTTGTCCTTCTGAATAGATCTTGAAACATTCTTTTTGACAATTATTGTGACACCATTCCTCCACAATTTTGTCCTTCCCATCATAATAGACCATATTCTGATTCAACATGGTCCATTTCAGCTCACTAGGATACTGACCTTTATGCATTCCACTTTATTTTTGACAACTTTCAATTTTCCAAGATTCATACTTTGTACATTCCAGGCTCTGACAATTAATAGATGATTGCAGCTGTTTCTTCTTATTTTGAGTCATGCTACACCAGCAAATGAAGGTCACTAAAGCTTTACTTTGTTCATGTCATTAAGATCAACTCTACTTTGAGGGGACAGTTCTTCCTCAGTCATATTTTCAGTACTTTCCAACTTGAGTTGTTTATCTTCTGGCCCTATATCTTACAATGTTACTCTGCTATTTATGAGGCTTTCATAGCTAGGGACTTTTTCCCAATCTTTGTAAGCTTTGTAAGCTCTAGATGAAAATTGGATCTCAAAATGAACAGCCAAAGCCATTTATCAGTAAGAGTATTCATAAAGCTATGCAAATATGTTACTTATTACAGTGTAGGTTACAAGTGCAGTAACTCTGTAAGATAGAAACTGGACTACAAACCAAAAGTTCAGTAGTTCAAGCCCACTGGCTGCTTCATGGGAGAAAGATGAGGATTTCTGCTATCACAAAGATTTACAGCATCAGAAAACTTATACAGGGTCGTTATACGTTGGAACCGACCTGACGACACTTAACAATAGTGTAGATTACATCCTATAACTTTTTCATTTAAACTTGTAGAATTTTTTTTTCCTATTTAATTCATATAGTCAAATTATAGTGAGCATGGAACAATATTCACATAGGTTGTTATGTAAAAATGCAGGACTAAACAGTAGTTCAATTTGACTTTGATGCAGGTAAAAATTACACAAAGAATGAATATATAATGAAAACCATCTGGCCAGGAAACCATCATATGATTCATCATTTTAACAGTATTATTGCTTCTTTCTTCTATACTTGCTCAGGGCTTTCAGTTTTTCTATATAATAAATATATGTAGTTTTTGTAATAGGATTACTACCATTTCTAATTTTTATTAACCTAAATCTATCAATAAATGGGAGCACAATGGTTTTGCAGGATAAGCACTGGACTGCAAACCACAAAGTCAGCAGCTGTAGGAGAAAGATGAGATTTTCTGCTCCTGCAAAAATTTACAGCCTTGGAAACCCTATATGGAGTCACTCTTAGGCGGAACCAACTTGACAACAACATCACTAAATAATTTTGCTATATAGTCAAAGCTACTATATTATTTGAGAGCAATAAAATGATATCTTTAACAGCCTTCACAACCTCTCTGTGCCTCAGGTTCCTTGTCAGCTGGATGATGAGATTAATAGCCACCTCATTAGGTTGCTATAAATTATTGATACTTGGATGATATCAACTGCTTCACTCAGAACCTCAAGATGTACTAGGTGAGGGACCCTGCTGTGGCCATTCAGGTAGTAAATAATAACAGTGGCGTACAAGCCTAGACTGTCTAATCACAGAGTTGAGCACTGAACATGGAATAGGACAAATCAGGAAACATTGCTGAGATGCTCTTAAAGACATCTTGATGATGATGTTGTAGACTTTTCAATGACGTAGACTGGATCACAAGGTCAGTTTGAACTGCAAGGTCAGCAGTTCAAATTCACCAGCCACTCCTCAGAAACCCTATACAGGGTTGCTCTGTATCAGAACCGACTCAACAGCACTTAACAGTAACAACAACAGACTAACCTGCCCATATTATTTTAAATTCATTTTATCTGAAACAATTAACAATCAAGAACTTTGAATTATATCAAGTAACTAAAACAGATTTATTTTATGTGATTTGGTGATGGGTTAACCTTCTTTAAAGAACTAAGGTAAAATTATGTGGGCTACTAGACACTAAACATGGCAGTTAGCATCTTGTAATGAAGAGTTGCTAGGGAAACCTCTCTGCTCAGGCCTTCATCTCCAAGGTGATAGATTTGATGCTGGTCCAGGAAACACTGAAAAGCAAAACAGCATTGTGTTCCAGAAGAAGAAAGAGCCCATACATAAGTCATGAGTGAAACTAAGAACTGGGGACAAAGTCAAAGCCAAATACTGCTTTACAATTCTACCCAGACAGATGTGGCTGTACACAGATCATAGGAATGAGAATCAATAAAAATCTCAGTGAAGTGAGTTAAGATTCAAGCATGTTTGCTTTTCAGTTCCATTCCAATTTTTGTCTAAAAAAGCGACATATCCAACAAAGTGAAATACATTTTACATTATTTTTTCCTATCTTTTCCATTATGGACTCCTAGTGTAACACTGGGTAAATGCACTGGACTGCAAGGTTGGTTTGAACTATAAGGTCGGCAGTTCAAACTCACCAGCCACTGATCAGAAACCCTAAACAGGGTCGCTATGAGTCGGAACCTACTTGACGGCACTTAGTAACAACAACAACAGTGTGGCACTATAGGATAAGCACTGAACTGCGAACCACAAGGTGGACAGTTAAACCTATCAGCTGCTCCTCAGAAACCCTATACAGAGTCACTATGAGTCAAAACCAACTCAACAGCACTCAACAACATCAATAACATCCTTTCCATTTACAACTAAAAGTCTCTTTCAGTCAGATAAAATACAAGATATTTAGATACAAATGTGTTTTGAAAGTGAAAATGGAATTTAACACAGTATATTTCTATCATCTTCATGATTCTTCTCTCTTATTATCCATAAGTGGGTGAGGCAAGTATGCTGGAAAATGTTCTACCTACCCACAAGTGTGATGAAAAGCTGCATTGCAAACAAAGACAAGAAGAACAAGTGCTCAAGAAATGCATTTAAAAATGTTTATCGCTTTCGCTTGGCTTTGCTTTATAGAAACAGGAGATTGGAATTTTCTCTTGAAGAATAGGACTTATAGTATACTTCCTTTCATTATTTCCTCCCTGGTAGTCTCACCATTTCACTGATGAGGCTACACACTGAAGAATTGCTGTTGACATTTTTCTTCAGTCCCATCTAATTCTGTTGTGCTGACTTTAAAAATAGTTTTGGATCCATCCCCAGTACTGCCATCTAGATCAAAGCCAAATTGTCCACTACCTGGAACTCACCCTTCTCTTACTAGCTTCATACTTCTCCAACTATTCTCCACATGGAAGCCAAAGTTCAAGCAAAAAACCTTCTAGAGTGAAGTTCAAAATCCTTAACTCAATCAAGGTCCTTCTTTACCAGCCTTATTGCCTCCTTCCAGTCACACTGAACTTTCCTTGGAAAGACAAGCTTTCTCTGACCTTAGGCATTTGCACATGCTTCACTCCTTTTTTCCCCTCCAGATTTCTACTTGAACACCAATTCCTAAAACAACAAAAATTAAGCTAAGGGTCTCTCCTGCATTTTTATATAAAATACTTCCCACTACAGCAGCAATGCTTGCTTTCCACACATATCTGAATGTTTCCTTACACAGATTCTGAGAAACATATGAATTTATTGGAATATAGGATGTGAGCTCTTAAGAAACTTGAACATATTGTTCAATTGCCATCTAGAAGAAGTTGTACCAAACTGAAGTGTCCCTGGGTCCAAACAAGGGCTTATCCCCTGAACCATGAAACATTTGCAGAGAAAGGGTGTTATGGATTGAACCGTGTACCCCCAAAATATGTGCTGTATATCCTAATCCCTGGTGGTGGTGGTATTGTGCCACAGAGTTGGTTCCGACTCATAGGGACCCTGTATAGGGTTTCTGGGATTATAAATCTTTATCAGAGCAGAAAGTCTCATCTTTCTTCCTCACAGTGGCTGGTAGATTTGAATTGCTGACCTTACTATTAGCAACCCAACAGGTAATGACTAAGTCACCAGGCTTCAGGGGTGGTCCTAACCCCTATACCTGTGATTATAATCTCATCTGGGAATGGGTTTCTTTGTCATGTTAATGAGGCAATATTAGTGTAGGGTGTGTTTTGAGGTATAAAAGAATCAGATTAAGCAAGAGAGAACACAAAGATGCGAGACTATAGATGCCAAGTTCCATGAAGATTACCAAGGAATCAAGGAACAAGGACCTTCCTCCAGAACCACCAGAGGTAGAAAGCCTTCATCTAGATCCAGTGCCCTGAATTCACATTTCTATGCTCCTAAACTATGATAGCTTAGTGGCTCTGAATTGGGCTGCTAACCGCAAGGTTGGCAGCTCAAAACTACCAGCAGTTCCAAGGGAGAAAGATGAGGCGGTCTGCTCCTGTAAAGATTTACAGCCTCGGAAACCCTGTGTAGGTTCACTATGAGTCAGAACCAACTTCATGGTACTTAGCAACAACAAACTATGATAAAATATATTTTACTGTGCTAAATTAAAAAAAAAAATTCAGCAAGTTACATCAATTTATGTTCCCACCAGAGGACATAGGATGCAACCTTGCTTGCTGGAAGCTGAAAAGGACTTAAATACTGATGAAGATCAAAGACTACAGACTTTGGAATGCATTGCACCTCAACATTATAAAAACAAAAATCCTCACAACTGAATAAATAAATAACGTCATGATAAATGGAGAAAAGATTGAGTTTGTCAAATACTTCATTTTGCTTAGCTCCACCATCAACACTCATGGAAGCAGCAGTCAAGAAATCAAAAGGTGTATTGTGGTTGTTAGGTGCCATTGAGCTGGTACTGACTCATAGCGACCCTATGCACAACAGAATGAAACACTGACTGGTCCTGGGCCAACCTCACTATTGTTGTCACGCTTGAGCCCATGGATACTGCCACTTGGCCAATACATCTCACTGGGATCTTCCTCTTTTTCTCTGACCTTACCAAACATGATATCCTTCTCGAGTGACTGGTCCCTCCCGACAATATGTCTGAAGTATGAGAGACCAAGTTTGGCCATCCTGGCCTCCAAGGAGCACTCTGGCTGCACTTCTTCTAACACAGATTTGTTGGTTCTTTTGGCAGCCCATGGCACTTTCAATATTTTCCTCCAACACCATAACTCTAAAGCATCAATTCTTCTATGGTCCTCCTTATTCCTCATCCAACTTTCACATGCATATGAGGTTACTGAAAATACCATGGCTTGGGTCAGGTGCACCTTAGTTCTCAAGCTGACATCTTTGCTCTTCAACATTTTAAAAAGGTCTTGTGTAGCAGATTTGCCTAATGCAATACGTCGTTTGTTTTATTGACTGCATGTTCTTTTTTTTTTTAAGTTTTATTGTGAATTATGTGATAGTTTACATGGGAGAACATTAGCTTTACATTCATCCTATTGTATATTGTTCCATTACCATGATTACAATCCCCTCCAGGCATCCTCAACCAACCAAAAGGTATACCCTGCAAGCCTGCCCCCCAGCCGTCAGCACACAGCCTCTCTCCCTCTCGGGGTCTAGAGTCACCAGCCACTCCATCTCTCCACTTTGGGTAGGGTCTTGCACTCCGCTC
This sequence comes from Chrysochloris asiatica, assembly GCF_000296735.1. NCBI lineage: Eukaryota > Metazoa > Chordata > Mammalia > Afrosoricida > Chrysochloridae > Chrysochloris > Chrysochloris asiatica. The sequence goes on from NW_006408668.1 coordinate 8,261,772, forward strand.
TTCTCTCTTGATAGTTCCAGGGACCTCCGCTCCTGGACTGCAAAGTCAATCACTCCATTTTGCTACATTTCCAACCCTCATAGCCAGTCCTGATAACAATTATTCACTATTGTACCACAAGGGACCTATCCCCATCTCCTTTCATTAGCCCCGCCCAGACAGACTGGATACTATTCAGTGGAGACTCTACCTTCCTCCGTGCTCTCTGGATCTAGGCTCCCTCTTGAAAGCTTGTAAGCCATTCACTTCTTGCCTGCATACCCACGCCACACACACACACACACACACACACACACCCCTCAATTAGGGTAGCCAATGTCCAAGTTGCCTATCCCTGTCTACTCTGTGTATGGAGGGGGTGGGAGTGATCCTTGCTTTAAAGATTTGCTCCCTCTTTTGAGCTACTGCATCCATAGCTGTAGTTCAAGTTCATCAAATTGTATCAGATTACTCTTATTTTCCCCTCTTCTTTCTTCTTCTAGTTGAACTCTGATCATCCAGTCATTGAAGCCAACTCAAGTGGGTATTATCTGCAAGTGTGGGTGTTCTTATGCATATGCCCTCTTTTTTTTTATCAGCTGGATGCTTCACTCTCCTAGTTCTCTATGGCTATGTCACTGACATTGGCCTCAAGAGTCCCCAGGACTTGCCACACTGCTGGCCAACCAGGTCTCCACCCAGGTTCACAGGAGTCTATTGAACGTTTTAGGGCTTAACTCGCAGCTTCATTGCTGTTTTTCCCTCGCTTCCCCTTATCGGTGACAAACATAGTCACCAATCAGAGTGCATGTCTGCTCTTGTATTCCCACTGAATATTAGTCTTGGAAGGGGGTTTGCCCTGAGGGGACCTGACCATTTGCCTTGAGGGCTCTTGGGCAATCAGCTTGTTTGTTCTTATAGTAATCTGTTGGACTGCCGTTATTGTTTTGTATTTTTCCTGTAGGTCTTTCTTTCAAGAAGTATCTTCTGTTCTTCTAGTCGCTTCAGGCTGGTCTGTTTGTCCTTTCAAGTAGAAATTTCTCACATCAGAAGATTCTGGGCGAGGTTCAGGATTCCAACTATGGTCTTATGTAATGCACAGGCTCCGCAGGAAGCCTCCTTCACTGGACACTTGTAGCCCCATTTTAAGTGTTCCAATCAGTTATAGGCAGAAAACGGACTTACAAGCTTTCTATGGTGATATTTCTGGCTATTCCTTTCTCTCCCCTTCCAGTGTCTATTTTATAATGGTATGCCCAGGTAACCAAGATTCAAAAGACAGCCAAGCATCTTAACATTATTTCCCCCATTTTGCCCATTCCAATCATGTCTCAATCCCTATATCCCAGAGCCCTGTTGTTCCAAGGTTGTGCATACTTCATTATTTACCTCTGTTCCACTTAGTCCATGCAAACCTGCTTAATTGTTTTCCCATCCACCTTGTTCTTCCATTCCCCTCCCTTCTTGTGTATTGCCCCGCTCCCTAACACCCAAACTATCCCATGTCTATTCTCTACCCTGCTCCACTTTCATGGTCCCTCTCTTCTGACATCCCCTTTGGTCTTTTATTTCTTGCCCATCATTTCAATGAGCCTTTCCGTTCTTCATGTATGATGTTCTTGATATCATAACTTATCTGGTCTTCATTCATAAATGTTCTATGTGTTAAATCTGTCTTTAAGATGATCTCTAAATCCAGGTGAGATATACTCAAGGTTGTATTTTGGCTCTTGTGAACTTGTTTTAATTTTCTTTCACTTCAGCACAAACTTGCATATGATCAATTGATAGTCTGCTCCACAATCCACAACTGGAATTGGCTGGTGATATTGAACTTCTCTATTGTCTCTTACCACATATGTAGCCAATTGATTCCAGTATATCTGCCATTTCTGTTGTTAGAAAAAGGTATTTGCAATGAAGAAGTTGTTGGTCTTGTAAAATTCTATCATGTAATCTCCAGTATTATTTCTAGCAATAAGGCAATATTTTCCAACCCATCAAGGAGTGCCTGGTGGGTTTGAACTGCCAACTTGACAGTATACAATCCAATACTTAAACTACATGCTTGTTTCCAACTTTCACATTCCAGTCACCAGTAATTATCAATGTATCTTGATTGCATTTTGATCAATTTCAGACTGAAGAAGCAGGTTGGTGGTGTTGTTAAGTGCCGTCAAGTCACTTCTGACTCATAGTGACCATGTATAAGGTTTCTGAGGCTGTAAATGGTTGCAGGAGCAGAAAGCCTCATCTTTTTCTAGCAAGGCAGTGTGTGGACTTGAACTTCAGACCTTGTAGTTTTCAGTCCAGTGCTTATCCTTAGAGTCAATGTGCTCCTAAAGAAGTTGGTAGAATTCTTCTATTTGTTCATTAATAACTTTGGTGGTTGGTCAATGAATTTGAATAATAATTTATTAATTGTCTTCCTTGTAGGGATATAGATATCATACTATCACAGACTGCATTGTACTTCATTTTGACAATGAATGTGCCAATTGAACTCGTCATTTCCAGCATAGTAAACCATATGACTATCCATTTCATAATGACCAAGACTTGTCCATTTCAGTTCATTAATGCTGAGGGTACCAATCTTTGTGTTCCATTTCATTTTTGATGACTTTTCAATTTTCCTAGATTCAAACTTTATACATCCCATGTTCTGATTATCAGTGGATATTTTTACAGCTATTTCTTCTCATTTTGAGTTGGGCCCCACCAGCAAATGAAGGTCCTAAAAGTTTAGCTCCATCCATGTCATTAAAGGTCAACTTTACTCTGAGGAGGCAGCTCTTCCCCAGTAGTATTTTGAGTGCCTTCCAACTTGAGAGGCTCATCTTCTGCCACTATATGCGACACTATTTAATGCTATTCTCAAGGTTTTCAGGGGTTAATCACTCAGAAGGGGACCACCTATTCCTTCTTCTTCATCTGTTCTTCGTCTGGAAGCTCCACTGAAACCTGTCCACCACGGATGACCCTGCTGGTATTTGTAACATCAATGGCATAGCTTCCAGCTTCATGGCAACATACAAGCCAACTGGCAGTAGTGTAGGAAAAGAAAACTTAAGAACAGTAAATTAACCAAATACGAGAAACTATCACTCAATTTCTAAGAAGAAATACAGCATTGTTAGTTTTTTTTTGCCACTGCTTCTGAAAGAGGTAAAGTTGAACTGATTAAGCTGATATCTGACTAATAAGTTTAGAGTTTACTGAAGTGTCAATGAAATCGCATCACAAGTATTACAGCCAAAAACAAGGCCTCTCATTTTTCAGTAAACCAGTCACGAAACTAGTCAAATGATAATATATATACAACCAACCTTCCTGGTAATAACTGGTCCTATTAAACCAGAATACATGTTGAACTCCATGCAGTTGCTGTTAAGTGCCATTGTATTGGTTCTGACTCATAGCAACCCTGTGCAGGGTTTCCAAGTAGCTACTGGTGGGTTTGAACTACTGACCTTACAGTTACCAGTTCAGTGCTTATCCTACAGGATCACACCAGGACTCCATGGATTTTATCAAAAATTTCAATATATGACTAACAGAAAAATGGAAAAGTTTACCAATTTACTTCTTCCAAATACATCAAATCTTGGCTACTGTAAGGCAAATTAGATAAAGTTGGGTTTTGTTTTTTTTTTAAAGTTTACCTACTTATGATTTTTTTCAACATGATTTTATTATAGAAAAATTCAAATATATTTTAAAACAGTACAGAATATGAGCAAATTGAGCCCCCTCCCCATGTTCGATTATCTGCCCCTGACTAATCTTGTTTCATCCACATTTTCCCCCACTCCCACTACCCAGATTATTTTGAAGCAAATGCCAAAAATCCTCTCATTTTCTCTGTAAATATCTTTATGAAGCAAGGTCTTCTAATGATATATTTTCTATTTAGTGACTTTAAAGCCTGATTGAAACTGTTCTTGGAGTTAAGTGTCATTGACTCGTGTTCAACTTATAGCAACCATGCAAAGTGTTTAAGGAGCTCCTAATGGGTTTGAAAGACTGACCTTGCCATTTGCAGCTCAATGCTTATCCTACAGAGCCATGCCAGGATTACTAGTTAGTGGTATATTTGAAAGAAGTATCAGCATCTAATCTTCATTGTCTCATTTTTTGTGTGTGTTCTTCGTCCCACTACAATCTGGATCCTCTACTGGAATTTTCTTGCTAAGGAGATAGACCTTCCTGCTGCTAAATGCAATGGAAACTTTTCAGTACTTATTTCACCTCCTTCCACATTTAATGCTACCACATCATCCTACTGGAAGTGATTGTCTCCTCCTAGGACAAAGACTCTAAGGGTTCTCTCTCTCTCTCTCTGTCTTTTCCTCTTTTTCTTCTCTCTGACATAATAAAGAAAAAAAAAAAAAAATACCAGTCTATTTAAGAAGAGAAGATGGCAAATAAAGAAAATAGCCACTCATAAATTCACTGGTCATTGGATTCTGGATGATGCACCATCTTGACTCAGACCTAGAAATTTTTCACATTAACTTCATAGCTCCATACTGCCACGTATCAGCAGCTAACCAAGAACTGTCAACCCAACAAAGGTCAGTTTCATCTCAGCTTTAAAAAATGCTCAAGAGTCTCTCTTTCACTGACTTTATATATAAAATATATGTATTTTTTTCCCTTCTGTGACTAAAGTACATTCCTGTTGTTGTTAAGTGCTGTCGAGTCAATTCCGACCCATAGCGACCCTGTATAGGGTTTCCAAGGAGCAGCTGGTGAGCTTGAACCACCGACCTTGAAGTTCAAACTGACTTTGCAGTCTGACGCATTAGACCACAGCGCCACACCAGTTACAACTGTACAAATTGAAATGGACTACATTTTATTTGAGTAGAAGATGAAAAAGTCTTTAGTCAGGGACATATGAGCAATCCGTTTTACCTCATCAAAGACCTTGGAAACAACATGCTTGTCCAGAACTGGAATGTAGGTGGCATTGTGAGGGACTGCTGTTGCTGACAAGGCATCCATGATGGTAAGTTTCTTGGCTATCAAGCCATGGGTCTTGAGCCAGTTTGCTGAAGACACATCTAAAGAACTGAAAATACAAGACTGCCATGATTTAAAAATTATAACTTGATAGGTAACAAACAAAAACATAATGAAACTGTCCTAATAAAATTAAAATGCTCACTCTTGGTCATAAATTTGGCTTCCTTCTTGAGCAGATCTTTCAAGCGATCTGTCATCTGTAAGCTCCTCTGTCAGCAGGATAATGTTCATTTCTGTGGAAAGAGAAATGGTAGTTGTATAATTTCCTCCTATGTGGTGTTTATATCAAAATGCAAAAAGATTCTAGTTGTCTCTGAGTCCCAACATGATTGAAGACCAATAAATGGACCATATTTCAGAGAACACAACTTGTTCTATCACACTGAACTCTAAAACAAGATTTATTTGCAATTTACAATAAAAGCCCTGGTGTAGATATATGTCATCATTTGTCATTTGCTTATCTACTTCGCCCATATTCACTGAGTTCTCTCTTCATGGAAGAATAGTCTTATATTCATCTTCTCATTCTCCAGGAAACACATTTTTAAAATAGGAAATAATTATCCAACGACCACTACCATGGAGTCCTGGTGTGGTGCTGTGGGTTAGTGCACTGAACTACGAAGTCAGTTTGAACCCACACGGTTGGCTGTTCAAGCTCACTAGCCACTCCTTGGAAACCCTATACAGGATCGCTGTGAGTTGGAACTGACTCCATGGCACTTAACAACAACAACCACTACCATTCACATTAGAAGGTCCTGGATAAAGAGGGTGAAAAATGTGGAACAAAACTCAATATTATAAAAACAACAAACAGACCAGCCTTACTAGTCAGAGAGAGACTGGTGGAGGCCCTGAGACTCAGTCCCTCTCCAGGTCTGGAAATGAACTCACCCCCATGGCTCAATTTTCAGCCAGACAGGTTTATAAGGACAGCAATAATACACTAGGGAAGTTAACATACATTAGAATAATCAATCATTTAAGATTTAAAAAGGGCAGCATCTATCCAAGGACAAAGTTCATAGGGACTAGGAAAGAAGGAGGAATGGAAATAGTAAGTACAGGGAGGAAGTAGGCAAGTGCTGTAGCACTCTGGGGATTACAATCAGTAACATGAAACAAAACGGGTATGAATTGATGAATGGGAAGCTAATTTGATTCACAGTAAAAAAATTAAAAAACAACAAACAAACAAACAAAAAATATTCATGGAGTATTGATGGGGTCCTGGTGTGGTGCTATAGATTAAGTACTGGATTGCTAACCAAAAGGTCGGCAGTTCAAACATACCAGCCACTCCTTGGAAACTCTATGCAGGGTCACTATGAGTCAGAACTGACTTGATGGCACTTAACAATAACAATTAAAGGATATAGAGTCCACCCAGTTCATATACAGCTTATGTTTTTATCCTTGGATTAGCTTTCCTTTTAGAAAGCTAAAATATATGTGAAGGTATACATTGTTAAGAAGTCCAGGTATGATGCTGTAGGATAAAGTGATGGACCACAAGGTTGTTGGTTCAAGCTCACCAGCCGCTCCTTGGAAACCCTATACAGGGTCTCAATGAGTCGGAACTTACTTGATGGCACATAACAACAACATACATTGTTCAGTGTCATGGCTTCAGTCTGACTCATAGCAACCGTGTATAGGGTTTCTGAGGAGCAGCTGGAATGTCTGAACTGCCAAACTTGTGGTCAGCAGTCCAGTGCTTATCCTACAGTGCCACACCAGGATTCCTGAGAAATATATACATATATAATTCTTATTTTATTTCATATATGTAGAAATGTTATAATCTATATAAATCATATATTGATTTTAAATGTTGGCATCATTGGACTTCCCTAAATTATGCCGGAGTGTCTTGACCAAAATTTTATTTTCCAAGAATTTGTTCCTCAGCTCTATATGAAAAAACAAAAGCACTGTTAGGCTCTGTCTAATTGTAGGTTCAAGTTTTTTAAATTAATGTTTTAAGCACAGATCCTTACATAAACTTGGATTTATAAATGGAAAGAACTATTACCTAGTTGTATCAGCAGCACCTGGAAGGGTAGGTGTGGGAGTGAGTCAGTCCAGTGCCTAAGAAATCACATCCTGATCATTATATGGCAAATCCTTTCAAGGCTGGGCAGGTATTGTACTCAGGAAATGTGAAACTAGGCTAACTGAAACAGTCGTATAGGTCAGCACTGAAGAAAGCAGGGTTTGATTACGCTGTTACTGGGTAACCACATGTATGAATTTGTTACTCACGTGCTTTCTGATCAGGGGGTTGTATGCATATGTATTTTTAAACTGAGTTTTATTTATCAACTGTTTTAAATATAGAAAAAGTACTATAGGAATTAAACTTTGAAAAATGTATTATTATATGAATAATAATGTGATCAACAGTAATGCAAATTGAGTGGAAGTCTTATTTTCCTCACATTTAGCTCCCAAAAGACTGACAAGCTGAACCAGAGAGGGGCTCATCAGATGAATGAGGAAAGACAGTAAATCAACCAGGAAGTATTAAAGTTTCAATTTCAATCCATGGAGTGGGGCCAACATTATCATGAACACTTCAAGTATGTGAACCATGCATGCATTAAAGGCTGAGGCAGAATCAGTCCAAATGCTCCTGTTGTTGTATGCCGTGGAGTCAGTTCCGACTCATAGCGGCCCTGGATAGGGTTTCTGAGGCTGTAAATCTTTACGGCAGCAGAGCGCCTCATCTTTCTCCCACAGAACAGCTGGTAGTTTTGAACCGCCGACCTTGAAGTTAGCAGCCCGATTCGTAACCACTACGCTACCAAAGAAATCCCGTTCCCTAAAGCAGGCAAACCTGAGTTACAAGTGAAGGGAGTCCTTTAAATAAGAAGCCATCTGGGTCCATTAAAAATATGATTTGTTTCCCCAGCTCTTTCAGAACAGATATACCAGGTAAAGCGAGATCTGCCTGGCTTCCTGAGATACAGACCTTCTTCTGGCTTCCCTTGGTCACTTGAAGTGACCGTCCAGCTGCTGCAGTTGGAGAGGCCATCCTTCTTTTCATTGCAGGCTGAGCTCTTCAAGGTGGACATTTGGCTTCTGAGCAGGCTGGTTCTGGTAGGTTCTGTTGGTATCACAAAGAGAAGTGTTAAAGGAATTTGAGATGGAAGAAGACGCTTGATTACAGATAACAGTTGCCTTGGATCCTTAAAAGAGGAATGTAGCTTTTCTTTCCCATAATTTGAAGTCTACAGTAATGACTTCCTCCCTTTATCAGAGCTCAAACTCTGTCCATCTTGGAGGCAAGTCTGGAGACATGGTTTCAAATTTTTAAATGTGATAAGGCTGCATATTTGTTGGTGGTGTTATGTGCCGTTTAGTAGGTTCTGGCTCATAGTAACCCCTGAATAGCATTTCTGAGGCTATGAATCTTTATGGGAACAGAAAGTCTCTCTTTCTCCTGTGGAGCAGTTGGTGGATTCGAACTAAGGACCCTGCAGTTAACAGCACAGCGTGTAAACAATGCACCACAAGGTTGGTTTGAACCGCAAGGTCAGCAGTTCAAATCCACCAGCAGATCCTCAGAAACCCTATACAGGGTCACTATGAGTTGGAACAGACTCCCTGGCACTTAGCAGCAACTACAACCAAGGCTCCAAGGCTGCATAGAAGGTGATTAAAATCAAGCACAAAAGCCTTGAATATCCTTACAATGTGTTTAAACAGCAAGAGCAGCAGCAAATGTAAGTGTTCTTCTCTAACAAAGACAGTATGCAGATTCAGAAGAACATGTTAGGCCAACTTCATGTTATTTGGTTTCCTGTCATTAAAATAACCCAATAAACCAGCTTCATCAAATAAAATGAAAATAAATTAAAAACCTAGGTAACAGTTGTTTGTCATCAGCAATCCTTCCTTCCCACCTCCCTGCACTGCAAAGACACCTTAGTGGACTCCCGTCTTGCACAGCTAGCATCCAAGATGTCTCTGACTACATCAGCCTGACCAGGCCCCGATCCCAAACAACTGGCCTCCTGTGACTTACCCTTTGACCTTCCCTAGCATGACTATCACACTACGTTCAATCCAGCTTTTCTCCATCTACTACTTGACTACCTTTTCCTTCCTGGCTCTGACTTTGGCTTTGTTCCACGGACTTCACCCTGCATGGTGTGGTCTGACATAACCATGACCATTCATCCAGAACCCTCCCAAGGCCCTTCCTTCCTGCTCCACTTCCCGAGTCCTCAGGTAACTTTTTAAATGCCTGACATCAATTTATCATCTTAGGTTTGCCCAAAAGAGACAAGGAAGGAGATGAGATCTGACTTGGATGGCAGGATGAAAAAGTCAAATTATCTATACATTTCCACTCTTTGACAAGGAACAGAGCAGGGAGTGCTATTTAAAGCTCTTGATAGGAGAAGAGAGTCCCCTGAAATTACTTGTAAGAATGAGACTGCAAGACCTACAGGTTTCTAAACTCTCCCAAGTCCACTGGTGAGACACAAACACCTAAAACCAAGAGTCTTTAGGTTGTTGGATTAGCGTTCTATTGTTGTGATAAATAATTACAAATGTAGTAGTTTAAAACACCATCTATGTATTAACTCAGAGTCCTGATGTGGCGCTGTGGGTTAATGCACCAGACTGCAAAGCCATTTAAACTGTAAGGTCGGCAGTTCAAGCTTACCAGGTGCTCCTTGGAAACCCTTTTACAGGGTCGCTATGGGTCAGAACCAACTCAATGGCACTTCACAACAACAATAAATGCATTACCTCAAAGCTCTACTTGTCACAAGTTTAGGTGGGCTCCCGGTTCTCTATTCAGGGTCTCTCAAGACAAAAATTAAGGAGTGGATTGTACTTGGCTCTCCTGAGGCAGTTCCAGGGAGAACTTGGCTTTCAAGTCCATTGAACTCATCGGCAGAATCCAGCTCCTTGCAGCTGTAGGATGAGGTTTCTGTTTCCTAGCTGCCTGTCAGCCAGGGCCCTCCCTTAGTTCCTTCCTTCACTCCTAAATGGCGCCATCCATCTCCCATTCAGCAATGTTGTTGTTGTTCAATGCTGTCAAGTCGGTCCCAACCCATAGCAACCCTGATTAGGATTTCCAAGGAGTGGCTGGTGGGTTTGAACCACCGACCTTAAGGTTCAAAATGGACCTTATGGTCCAGCACATTATCCTGCAGCGCCACACCAGGTCTCCGAGGCAGCAATGGCACCTTGAATTGCCTGTGTTTTTAATTTCTTTTCTGTCACCAGCTAGAGAAAGTGCTTTGCTTTTAAAGACTTATATGATTATACCAAGGAGCTCCAGTAACATAGTGGTTACAAGTCGGGCTGCTAATCTCAAAGTCAGCAGTTTGAAACTACTAGCTGTTCCACAGGAGAAAGATGAGGCTTTCTGCTCCAATAAAGATTAACAGCCTTAGAAACGCTATGCAGGGTTGCTATGAGTTGGAACTGACTCCACGGCACATCACCTCCACCACCACCATCATGATTATACCAGGAACACTTGGATAACCCTTTCTTAAGGTCACCCCAGGACTCCATGGCCCACACATTTAAGCATTGGACTACTAACTGAATGGGTGGTGATTTGAACCCACTCAAAGGTGTCTCAGAAGAAAGTCCTGGTGATCTACTTCTAAAAGGTCGCACAGCCGTGAAAACTCTATGGAGAAGCTCTGCTCTGCAGAGGTCACGAGGTCACCTTGAGTCAGAATCAGCTTGATGGCAACTGGTTGTTGCTGGTGTTTTCTAAGGTCAATATGACATAAGCATGGAAGTGAAATCTCATCATAGTCCCAGGTTCCATGTTAGAAATACTGTCCACCACAAGTAATGTCTAGACGATTTTCTAATAGTATTTTCTACCCTCAGCTGTGTCCTGTAAAGAGCTCTGGTAGCACAATGATGAAACATTTGGCTCTTAACCAACTGGTTGGTAGTTCGAACCCACCAGTTACTGTGATGTGGCACTCTACTCCCATAAAGATTACAGTCTTGGAAAATCCATGGGACTCTGTACTTTGGGACTGCTGTGGTTTGCAATGGACCCAAAGTCAATGGGTGTAGTTTGGGTTGGTTGGACTCTTTCAAAGAGAAACTGAACACTTAGCAAATACATTTAATCTGTGTGGTTCAGATATTAAGCCTGTGCCAACTCCTGGTGTGGCGCTGCAGGTTCATGTGCTGGACTGTGCGGTAGCTCCATATGCTAGGCACCAGACTGTGAAGCATAAGGTCAACAGTTCAAGCCTGTCAGCCTGCTCCCTGGGAGAAAGGTAAGGCTTTCTGCTCCCTCAAAAATTTTGGATCTCCTAGTGTGGCGCTGTGGGTTAATGTGCTAGACTGCAAGGTTGGTTTGAACTGCAAGGTCGGCAGATCAAGCTCACCAGCCACTCCTTGGAAACCCAATACAGGGTTGCTATGGGTTGGAATCGACTAGATGGCACTTAACAACAGCAATGAGTTGGAACCAACTTGATGGCACTTAACTGTTACAAGACATGTTGGTTAGTTTTCTTTGTCTTTTTTTTTTTTTTAAGGGTATCAACTTACTTTATCTGAAGGATTGGTTGGTACAAATGAAAGGACTAAGTAGAAGGTTTTGGTACATTTTGTAGAAAAAGGAAAGGTAAAGCAAACATTCATGTGGCTGCCTTGCTGGCCCACAGGAAGTCAGGCTAAAGCTCAGCTCTCTCCATCGTTGTCGCCCAGGGTGTGCTTGTCAAAGAGATACTCCGCCAGGCCAGAATCCAGGGCCCCCCATCTTGTGCAAGCTGGTTACATAGTCACCCAAGTCTTTGATAAATTTCACCTGCTTGTTCAGTTTTCAAATTTGATAACAGAAAACACACTAAACTGTAAACGTGTTCTGTCCATCATGATTCTGAGGCATACATACCTCTGCCTATATTATTTCTGACAACTGCATGTGGCTGTAAAATTATCTCAATAAAAATTCCAATAAAAAAAGCAGCAACATTGGTTTAGGGTTTCTTATATAATACAGGCAGTTCCTGGATTATGAACTAAATTCAATTTCTAAATATGTCTTTAAGTTGAAATTGTACATAGGTGAGAAGAGTTAGGTACTGTTTGTATAATTCACATCAAGTAGTGAACTATTTGTCTTAGTATACAATATAAAGTGAACCTTTCAATGCCTAAAAAATATTAAAGAAATACTTCTAGAGACACTAAAACATCTTAAACATAAAGTGCAGTAGTAACAAGAAATATGTACCTTGAATATTTATTAGGCTTTATGGGGTTGATCTGCAACTACCGGTTATACGTAAGTCAAACACTGATAACCTAGCAACTGCCTGTACTATGTGGGCTTAGTTTTATTCTACCTTTCACATTGAAAGAAAACTGTTGATTAGATTTAAGTCATTATGTTCAATGGTACCTGCATGGAGGACCTTCTTTTTCTGAATCATTTGATTTGGAAGGCCCCACTGTGCTTTTGATACAGATGGGGATAATGTTTCAGTTGATTCAACTTCAGGTTGAGGTTTTGTACATGTTGTTGAAACCATCGAACAGATTTCCTTTTGGTGCTTGCTTTAATTTAAATAAAAAGTGGATAAAGAAAGATTATTAATCAAAAAGACTGGAGGTTCAACCCACCCAGAAGCATCTTGGAAAACAGGCTTCTAAAAGATCATAGTCTTGACAATCCTATGGAGAAGTTCTACTCTGCACACATGGGGTCCCCTAGAGTCATAATGGACTGGTGGTAACTGACAACAGCAGGGCAGGGAAAGATCTTAGAAATAATCTACTCCAACCCTTACATCACAGCTGCCATTTTAAAGATGAGAAACTGAGACCCACAGAAATGGAGAGGACTGTAGACAAGTAATGAAATTCACCAACGCTACACAGAGTAAAGTCCATAGCATAGCTCTCCTGATGCCTAAGTCAAGTGTTCTTCCACTACCCAGCACCCCTGTCACTCACTGTCTGTGGCCTGTGGGGCCTGTCCACCTTGGGTGGAGACAAAATTGGAAAGTGTTCTCAGGTGTGCTGCGAGGTGCTCAGAACTCACATATAAATTTGAACATGTGGTCTCCTTGAGCCCATCATTACTGAATTACTACATTATGAATTCTCTGCTTGAAAAATCCTAACTTCACCATGTAATTCTTTCCACTAAAATAAATCCCACAGAGACTCTAGGAGAGTGAGCAGAGCATCTGAGAGGACCTCCAGTGATGAAGAGAAGAGAGGCAGGAGAGCAGACTCACTTCTTGTCGCCTTCCTTTTCTCCATTGTACCACCAGTCCATGATCAAGGACTCAGAATAAAGGTCTTGCACCTTCTCCAGGTCACGTCTCCCCTGCTCCATTTCCTTCACTAAAAGAGTCAGATCTTCATTCTGCCCATATGAGAAATGAACCCATGAGTAAGACTGCTCATGATGTAAGTCATGAGTAAGTTCAAATTTCAAATTCTCTTTCTAGTCCATTGTATCAGGAGAAGAAAACCCTAAAGAATCCATTGACCTCTTATAGCATTACAACTTTAAATAGCTTTATGGAAGCATATGCAGTAGATTGAAGGCATGTAAAGTATACCATTTGATTTGCCAGAAATTTATCTTTTTAAAAATTAAACTTATTTTCAGATAACTATAGGTTCACATGCATTATAAAAAGTACAGAGAAATATCCAGTTTGCCCAATAGTAACCTCTTGTAAAGCAACAATAATACAGTATCGTAAATAATAATAATATCAAGATATGGACATTAATAAAATCCACTGATCTTACTCATATTTCCCCAATTATACTTATAGTAGTGTGTGTAATTAGTTGTATACAATTTTATAACCACTGTTGTTAAGTGTCATAAAGTTGGTTTTGACTCAGAGCATATAGGGTTTCTGAGGAGTGACTAGTTTGAACCACCAAACTTGTGGTTAGTAGGCCAGTGCTTATCCTACAGTGCCACGTCAGGACTACAGTGCATGCATATGTATGTGTGTGTATCTATATATTATATTATGATAACTACACACACACAAATTGGTGTTGTTGTATATAGTTATCATAATATCATAATATCATAAAATTGAGTTGGTTCCTACCCATAGTAACCTTGTGTATAGGGTTTCCAAGGAACATCTGGTGAGCTTGAACTCCCAGCCTTATGGTTCAAATCAACCTTGCAGTTCAGTGCATTAACCCACAATGCCACACATACACACATATATATGTATACACACAGTGGCTCCACATGATAGGCACTGGACTGAGAACTACAAAGACTGTAATTTGAGCCTGCCAGTCGTTCCACAGGAGAAAGATGAGGCTTTCTGCTCCCATGAAGATTTAAAGCCTCAGAAACCCTATACAGCATCACTATGAGTTGAAGTTGACTCAATGGCACTAAACATTTGATATATACTATTGTTTGCCTAGTTTTCTTCTCTCAAATAATTATTTGGATCAATATTACATTCATTTTATTGCTGAGTTATAATCTATTGTATAACTATCCATCACTGTTGATGGACATTTGATACCTTACAGGGTCACTATGAGACAGAATCTACTCGATGGCACTTAACAGCAATATATATATTGTCGTTGTAATGTGCTGTGGAATCAGTTCCAACTCATAGTGATCCTGTACAGGGTTTCCAAGGCTGTAAATTTTATGGGAGTAGAAAGCCTCATCTTTCTCCCATGGAACAGCTGGTAGTTTTGAACTGTTGACCTTAAGGTTCACAGCCCGATTCGTAACTACTACACTACCTGTGTTGTTGTTGTTAAGTGCTATCGAGTTGGTTCCGACACATAGTGACCCTGTATAGGGTTTCCAAGGAGCAGCTGGTGAGCTTGAACCACCGATCTTACAGTTCAAATGGCTTTGCAGTCTGGTGTATCAACCCACAGCGCCACACCAGGATATATATATACATGTATGTTGTTGTTGATATGTGCCGTGGAGTCAGTTTCGACTCATAGCGACTCTGTCCAGGGTTTCCTAGGCTGTAAATCTTTACAGGAGCCGAACGCCTCATCTTTCTCCCGCGGAACAGCTGAAAGTTTCGAACTGCTGACCTTGAAGTTCACAGCCCAATTCATAACCACTACGCTACCAGAGCTCCTTATGAACATGTATATATTGTTATTATTGAGTACCACTGAATCGGTTCCAACTCATAATGACTTTGTATAGGGTTTCTGAGGAGAAGCTGGTGGGTTTGAATCACCAACCTTGTGGTTCACAGTCCTGTACTTCTCCTACAGTGCTACACCAAGAGTCTGAATATATAAACACACACACATATATATATGGAGCCCTGGCCGTATAGTGGATTATGAGCTGAACTACTAACCAAAAGGTCTGTAGTTTGAATCTACCAGTTGCTCCATGGGAAAAAATATAAGGCTTCTGTTCCCAAAAAGATTTACAGCCTTGGAAACCCTATATAGGGTTGCTATGAGTTTGAACTGACTTGGTGGCACACGACACCCACCATCACCATATGACACACACACACACACATACACACGGAGTCCTGGTGCGGTGCTGTAGGATCAGCACTGGACTGCTAACCACAAGGTCTGCAGTTCAAACCTACCAGCCATTCCTCGGAAATCCTATACAGAGTTACTATGAGTCAGAACCAACTTGATGGCACTTAACAACAACAACATAGGCTCATATATCTGTCCCCACAGTCAAAATATAGAACAGTTCTATCACAAAGATCCCTCATATTGGTCTTTTATAATACCACTTCCATCTTCCTAATTTCTACTATGTTGTTGTTGTTGTTAAGTGCTGTCGAGTCAGTTCTGACTCAAAACGACCCTGCATAGGGTTTCTAAGGAGTGGCTGGTGGGTTTGAACCTCGATCTTATAATTCAAACTGATGTTGTAGTCGGGTGATTATCCTATAGCACCACACCAGGACTTAAACTTCCATAGCAATCACTAATCTGTTATCCATTTCTAAAATTTTGTCATTTCAAAAATGTTATATAAAAGGAATCACACACATTATAACCCTTTGGCTTGACTTTTTCCACTCAACATAATTTACTGAGGATTCACCGCAGTTGCTACACATATCAATAGTTTGTTCCTCTTTAGTGCTGAGTGGCATGGATACTAGCTGGATTAGCCAGTAACCTGTTGAATGACACGTCAATTATTTCTAGGTTTGTTATTACAAATAAAACAGCTATAACATTTGTGCACAGGTTTTTATGTGAACATAAATTTGTATTTTCTGAGATAAATTCCAAGAGAGCAAGTACTGGGTCATATGATTAGTTAAATGTCTGGATTTATGAGAAAACACCACACTGTTTTCCAGAGAAACTGTGTCCTTTTACATTTCAACCAGAAATGTATAATTGATCTAGTTTCTCTGCATTTTTACTAGCACTTGGTATTGTCACTGTTGTTTTTTTTTAAGGTTTTTATTGTGGATTGAGTAAAAGTTGACAGTGCAGATGACAAGTTTTACATTCAACAAACCATACACCTTGTTTCATTATAATGATTATAATCCTCTCCATGTACCATCAGTTAACAGAATGTCTCTCTATTCACTTAAGCTTAGAAAAACAATGAAACAAACACACACTCAGGCATATGAAATAATTTACACCTCTCCAAAGGGCACATTCTGCAAGTCTGCCTCCTGGCCACCAGCTCTTAGTCCCTGTCTTCCCATGAATATAGAGTCCTCAGCCACTCCCCCTCTCCATGACCCCATCTCTGCCTCCTTCTCTGGCATTGCTACTTCTCTGGATAAGGTCCCACATTCTGTTTGTGCTCTTCTTCCTTGATGGTCCTAGGGTCCTCTGTTTCTGGACTGTAAGACTAACTGCTCCCCTGTTTTTATTATAAAACTTCTACCTTTACAATTGTGACAGTCGCAATTAGTCATGGTAACAATTATTCACTATTGAATCATACAAATTTTATCCCCATCTCTTTCCACCAGACCCATCTAGATAAGATGAAAACTATTCAGCAGGGACTCCTTCTCCCCCCACACACTCTTAAACTAAACTCCCTCTTGAAACCTTGTAAGCCAGTCACTCCATGCCTTTATTGCCCCCTCATTTTAGGTAGCCAATGTCTAAGTTGCTTGTCCCTATCTACCCTGTGTACAGAAGGGATAGCATGAGCATAGGGCAGGTCCATCAAATTGTAACAATTTACCCTCATTTCCTATATTTAAAAAAAAATGTTTTTGTTGTAATCTTCCTCTAGTTGAGTTCTCATTATCAATCCATCGAGGCTAGGTAAAATGGGTACTGTCTTCAAATTTGGATGTTCTTATGCATCTCCCCTCACTTCATATCAGCTGGATGCTTCACTCTCAGCTCTAGCCCTCTATGGGCTCAAGTGTCCCCAGGTCTCACCACATTTTGGAGTAATCAGCCCTTCCTCTTATCTCTCTCATTTCCAGGTCAACAGGAGTCAACAGACTGTGGCTGAACTCAGCCCATTTCTTCATTGCTACCTTTCCACCTCTTCCACTCACCAGTAGACCAATGTGGTCACCAACAAGTTTACATGCCTATTCACGTGTTCCCTATGAGTTTCAGTCTTAGAGGGGACTTTGTCCTGATGCTTGCCTTGATGGCTTCCTGGTGAACAGCTTGCTTATTCTTGTAATAGCCAGTCATGCTGACATTTTTGTTTTGGTTTTTTCCTGATGATCTTTCTTTGAAGATGTATCTTCTGTTGCTCTAACTGTTCCAGGCTGATCTGCTTGTCCTTGCTAGTGGGAATGTCTCACCTCATAAGGTTCTGGATGGGACTCAGGATTCCACCTAAGACCCTATACACTGCAAAGGTTTTGCAAAGGCCTATTTCACTGGGCAAGTTCTAGAACCCCTTTTAGGTATTCCAATCAGTTATAGGCTGAAGACGGGCTTACAAGTTTTCT
>NW_006408668.1:8286019-8288736 GCF_000296735.1 Chrysochloris asiatica
TGTAATGAAACAAGTTATATGAATTGTTGAATGTGAAACTGATGATGTGCCCTGTAAACTTTCACTCAATCCACAATAAAAACCTTAAAAAATTATGTATTCACTATGTTATTATGGACATATTGTCAGGAGGGAACAGTCACTGGATAAGGATGTCATGCTGGGTAAGATGGAGGGTCAGAGAAAAAGAGGAAGACCCCCAACGAGATGGATCGGCCAAGTGGCATCATTGATGTACTCAAGTGTGGCAGCGGTAGTGAGGTTGGCCCAGGATCAGACATTGTTTTGTTCTGTTGTGCATGGGGTCACTATGAGTCGGTTCCGACTCGATGGCACCTGACAACAACAACAACATGTTGTTGTTATTAAATGCCATTGAGTTGTTTCCAACTCCTACTGACCCTGTATAGAGTTTCCAAGGAGCAGCTGGTGGGTTGGAACTGCTGCAACAGCATTATGAAAAACTTTGAAATATTGTGAGAATTAATAAAATGTTTCACAGAGACACAAAAGTGAGCACATGCCACTGAAAAAGTGGTACTGATATAAACTTGCTGGACAAAGGGTTGCCATAAGCATAAGTTTGTTTAAAACAAAAATGCAATATCTATAAAGCACAATAAAGGAAGCCCAATAAAATGAGGCATGCCTGTATATTAATAACCTTTATGGAATTCTGATAGGAATTACATTAAATCTATTTGGGAAGAACTGATGTTGAAAAAAATGTTGAGTCATCCAATCCATGAACATGGTATGTCTCTCCATCTAGTTAGGTCTTCCTTAATTTTTTAATTCAAAATTTTATCTTTTAGGACCTAGATACCTTATTTACATTTTGTTAACTGTATCCTAGAATTTCATTTTCTTTTGAATAACTATAAATGGTATCAGGCTTTTAATTTAGGTTTCTACTTGCTCACTGTTAGCTTATTAAAATGTGATTGAGTTTTGTATGTTGATATTATAACCAGTGATTTGATGAACTCACCTAATAGTTGTAGAAGACTCTTGTTTGTTTGTGTGTGTGTGTTTGTGTGTGTGTATCCCATGGAGTTTTCCATGGAGACAATATGTCATTTGCAAATGTTGTTGTTGTTGTTGTTAGGTGCCATCAAGTTGGTACCAACCCATAACAACTTTATGCACAGCAGAATGAAACATTGCCCAGTCCTGGGCCAACCTCACTACTGTTGCCACACTTGAGTCCATCGATGCTGCCACTTGGTCAATCCATCTCGTTGGGGGTCTTCCTCTTTTTCTCTGACCCTCCACCTTTCCAAACATGATATCCTTCTCCAGTGACTGGTCCCTCTTGATAATATATCTGAAGTATGAAAGATGAAGTTTGCCCATCTTGGCTTCTAAGGAGCACTCTGGCTGTACTTCTTCCAAAACGGATCTATTGGTTCTTTTGGCAGCCCATGTCACTTTCAACATTCTCCTCCAACACCATAACTCAAATGTGTCAATTCTTCTATGGTCTTCCTTATTCACTGTCCAACTTTCGCATGCATCTGAGGTTATTGAAAATATCATGGCTTGGGCCAGGCATACCTTAGTCTTCAAGCTGACATCTTTGCTCTTCAACACTTTAAAAAGGTCTTGTGCAGCAGATTTGCCTAATGCAATATGTCATTTGATTTCTTGACTGCTGCTTCCATTGCGTGTTGATAGTTGATCCAAGAAGAATGAAGTCCTTAACAACTTCCATCTTTTCACCATTGATAAGAATGATGTTTATTGGTCCAGTGGTGAGGATTTTTGTTTTCTTGACATTGAGATGTAATCCACATCAAAGGTTGTGCTCTTTGATCTTCATTAGTAAAAGTTTTAAGTCCTCTTCACTTTTAGCAAGCAAGGTTGTATCATCTGCCTATTGCAGGTTGTTAATGAGTCTTCCTCCAATCCTGATGCCACATTTTTCTTCATAGAATCCAGCTTCTTGGATTATTTGCTCAGCATACAAGTTAAATAAGTATGGTGAAAGAATACCACCTTGTTGCACACCTTTTTTAATTTTCTAACTATTCAGTGTTCCCATGTTCTGTTCAAACAACTGATTCTTGGTCCAGGTACAGATTCCTCATGAGTACAGTTAAGTGTTCTGGAATACTCATACTTCGCAATGTTGTCTATAGCTTGTCATGATCCACACAATTGAAGCCTTTGCATAGTCAATAAAGCATTGGTGAACATTTTTCTCATATTCTCTGCTTTCAGCCAAAATCCATCAGACATCAGCAATGATATCCTTCATTCCACAGCCTCTTCTGAATCTGCCTTGAACCTCTGGAAGTTATCTGTCAATGTATGCTTGTAGCCATTTCTGTATTACTTTTAGCAAAACTTTATATGCATGGGATATCAAAGAGATTATGTGATGATTTCCACATTCCATTGGTTCACCTCTCTTTGGAATGGGCACAAATATGGATCTCTTCTAGTCAGCCAGATAGTTGTCTTCCAAATTTCTTGGCAGAGATGAGTGAGTGCCTTCTGTGCCGCCTCACTTTCTTGAAACATTTCTACTTTTATCCCATTAATTCCTGGTGCCTTGTTCTTTGCCAATTCCTTCAATGCACCTTGGACTTCCTCCTTCAGTATCATTGGCTCTTGGTCATATGCTACCTCTTGAAACGGTTGAACATTAACCATTTCCTTTTGATACAGTGACTCTGTGTATTAATTCCATCTTCTCTTGATGCTTTCTGCAT
>NW_006408668.1:8289480-8292846 GCF_000296735.1 Chrysochloris asiatica
ATGCATCACTATTTACCTCTGTCCCACTTAGGCCATACAAACCTGTTTCAGTGTTGCCCTATCTATTTTGTTTTTCTGCCTCCTCCCCCTTCTTGTATTGTCCTTCCCAACACCCAAACTAAACCCCCCACCCCAACCCCACTGTTGTGGTTACCTAATATTCCATTAACTCTTCCCTCCATTTAAGACAGTCTATTTTATCCTGTAATCTACCTGATCTTTTCACCACCTGGATCTCTGTTCATCTGTGTTTACCTTCTTTCACTTGTAATTGTTTTGATCATAGACTGACCTCCCAGATCATCTATTCTTATATTTTTATTCTGTTCTTGACTCTTCCATTTGTCTATTGAGTTCAGGGTGATGCTGCCACATACATCATTCTCTGGTTGTTGTCTGTTCTTTTTAGTTCTCAGTCCACAGAATTCCCTTGGGATGTTTTTCTTATCAGGGTTAGGTTTGGCAAAATCCCTTAGCTTCTGTTTATCCTGGAATGTTTTGATTACACCATTATATGTGATTGAGTTTTGCTGGGTAGACAATTCCTGGTTGGCAGTTTTTTTCTTTGAGGGTTTTATATATATCTCCTCCTTGCCTTCTTGCCTTCATGGTTTCTGTTGAGAGATCCGAGCTTAATCTGACTTGCTTGCTTTTGTATGTTACACTTCTCTTTTCCTTAGCTGCTTTCAGGATTCTGTCCTTATCTTTGATTTTGGAGAGCTTGATTATTATATGTCTTCGTGATTGTCTTTTAGGGACTATCCTTCCTGGGGTTTTTTGAGTTTCTTGAATGCTTATCTTGTTGCTTTTCAGGATATTAGGAAATTTTTCTTCCAGCAGTTTCTCAACTATCTCCTCTGTGGACTTGTGTGATTCTTCCTGTTCTAGAACGCTGATAATTCTTAAGTTATTCCTCTTCATGTTGTCTAACATGAATCTTAGGCCTTCTTCAGATTTTTAAATCTTTTTTTGTGCTTGTTCTTCTATCTTAGTACTGTTGAGAGATTTATCTTCTAGCTCGCTAGTTCTGGCTTCTATCTCTTCAATTCTACTCCTTTGCCCTTTCAGTGCATTGTCCACTTTTGATATTCTATTATTAATTGTTTGGACCTCTTTCTGTAGGTTTTGAATTGTTTCCAATACTGTATCTATCTTATTTGATTGTTCTTGTAGCGCTTTTCTGACTTTTTCCTTGTTTTTCTCAACTTCGTTGTATAGTGTTTGGGCACATTTTATAATAATTTTTTCTGAATTCCTTCTCAGGCATTTCCAAAGTCTGCTCATCTTCTAATATGGAGTGTAGGTCTACTTCCAGCTCATTTGTCTCAGTCACTTTATCTCACTTCTGGACATGTGCTGATATGGTCATCGGTTTCTGTTTTTTGGGAATATTCAGGAGTTATCTGTGGCCTTAATACTTAGATAGGTGTGTATTTGTTATGCTTTCTGATTGCCTCCAGGTACATGTGATCAGTAGATGGGCTTCCCTTTTCACTCTTCTTCTTGAGTAAGTTCGAGATGCCCCTGTTGGTGTTTATGACGTAACTCAGGATTTAATTTTCAGCCTGTTTCCTTTTTAGTCTGCCTGTCCCATTCCACAATCCTTGTTCAGGCCTTTTTCCTAATGATAAACAGTTCTGGGCTGGCTGTGGCTGTTTTTCACTGCTGTTTGGTTTTAAGTGGAAACTGCTACTTTGAATTTTGAGGAGATCTGTGCACATGCATAATAGAACCCTCCCAGGGTGGGGTAGGATGTCCATTTGTGAAGGCACCCCTTCTAGTCACTAGAATGGAGGTGTGCAGAAAATGAGAGACCAATGAACATATTAAAAAAATAAAAAGAATGCCCACAACTTTATCTA
This sequence comes from Chrysochloris asiatica, assembly GCF_000296735.1. NCBI lineage: Eukaryota > Metazoa > Chordata > Mammalia > Afrosoricida > Chrysochloridae > Chrysochloris > Chrysochloris asiatica. The sequence goes on from NW_006408668.1 coordinate 8,291,343, forward strand.
CGCAGTTCTGTCAGGCATCCATGGCTTCTCTGAGCCTTCCCCTGCTTGGTCTCTCCCAAGATAATGGCTCGAGGAGCAGCTGAGCATGTTGAATTAGAAAGCACTGGATTTCTTGCTTCTGCTACAAATTCCCCTAGCTGTAATCCTTCCAATCTTCTATTCTTTTGTATGTGGTTCAGAATTCTAGGACCATACCCTGAGCCTGCTTGGTCCGGTATTCTGTGTTATTGTTGATGGAGCATCTCACTGTACTGCTACCCGATCTACCATCTTGTTTGTTTTAATGTCACTTTTAAAAATTTTAGCCATTCTGATGGGTAATATCTCATGGTATCTTTAGTTTGCTTTTTCTGAATAGCTAATAATGTTGATCAACTTTTTATGTGCTTATTTGCCAAGCATATATGTATCCTCTTTGGTGAAATGCTGCTCATGGTTTTTTGTTGTTGTTGTTGTTGTTTCCATTTTCTGATTGGATGGTTTTTGATTTACTGTTGAGTTTCAAAGCTTCCCAATATATCCTTAATCTATTCTAGATACAAGTCTTTTGTTCAATATGTGCTTTGCAAATACCTTCTCCAAGTCTTGGCTTTTCATCCTTCTAGTAGGATCACTCACAGAAAGAAAATTATTAATTTAATAAGGTTCAATTTATCAGCCTTTCATTTTGTGGATTGCGTTTTTGGTGTCAAGTACAAAAAGTATTTGCCATGGCCTGGTGGTGGAGTGGGTATGCCATGGAATCGATTCTGACTCACAGTGGCCTCATGTAGGGTTTCTGAGGCTGTAAATATTTACAGGAGAAGAAAGCTTCAACTTTCTTCCACAGAGCAGCTAGTGAACTCAAAATGCTGACTCCACAGTTAGTAGTCCAATGTGTGACCCACTACACTACCAGGGCTCCTTTCGCCAAGGCCTAGATCTTAAAGATGTCCTGTCATGTTTTTTCCCTTGAGGTTTAATATTTCTGTTTTTCATTTAAGTCCATGATCTATTTTCAGTTAATCTTTACATGAGGTATAAAGTTTACATTAAAGTTTATTTTTTTAACCTAATGATGTCCAATTGTTCCTATCTATCAATACTATACAATTTGATTACAGTAGCTATACAATAAGCTTTGAAATTTGGTAGACTGCTTCCTCCCATTTTATTCTTCTTTTTACAAGCTTATTTAAGTTATTCTGGAACCTGCTCTAAAATTCAGATTTTCGAATAAACTTGTCTAAAGTGAGGCATGCCTTAGAGATATTGCAAGTTCTGTTCCAGATCACAATAAAGCAAATATTGCAACCAAGTGAGTCACACAATTTTTTTTGGTTCCCACTGCATACAAAAATTATGTATTCAGGAACAAACAAGATGGTGGATCGGGTGGACGTATAGCAGAGAGCTCCGCCAACAACAACACAGAATACCCGACCAAGCAGGCTCAGGGGATGGTCCCAGAACTCTGAACCACATATAAAGGAATACTTAGAAGGTTGGAAGGCTCACAGCTGGG
>NW_006408668.1:8298975-8306946 GCF_000296735.1 Chrysochloris asiatica
CTTTAGTGTTTAATGTATCAAATCTGTTCTTCAGATGATATCTAAATTCAGGTGGGATATATTCAAGGTCATATTTTTGCTCTCCTGGACTTGTTTACATTTTCTTCAGCTTCAGTTTGAATTTGCATAGGAAGAGTTTGTCTTTTACAGTCTGTATATTTTTTATTTCACAATTGCAAGTCCTGTGTGAGCTCAGAACACTATCCCTTCCAATAATTTTGGGTGATTCTTTTTTCCAGACTCAGATCTTTTTCTTACATGCAAGCTCTGATTAATTAGTACTCTCTGGCTTTTCCACCTGGTAGTCATTCCTTAGGATAGACATAAGACAAAAAAATATATATATCCTCTCTAGAAGGGTATTCTTGAGATGCATATCCTCAGGTCAAGACTGGAGTAGTTGAAGGATGAAATTCACCAGTCATATGCTTATACAGTCTGAGCAACTAGGAGACACTAGGCATCAACTGAAATATATGATGTTATTGTTGTTAAGTGTCATTGAGTTGGTTTTGACCTTACTACCTTGTACAGGGTTTTCTAGGCTGTAAATCTTCATATAAACAGAAAGACTCATCTTTCTCACACAGAGTGAGTGGTGGTTTGCACTTCAGTGCTTATCCTAAAGAGCCATCATGCTCCCAAAATATATGATAGTTCCTCACAAACATCTGTACACAGCAGCAGCTAACAAATTTCACTTTAAAGATCCTTAGGATACTTGTTAAAAAAAAAAATCATCACTCAATTCACAATTAAAAAATTTTAAATAATAATATTCATGAAGTTTAGTAAAATGTTCATTATTGTTGGATTTGAGTGATGGGTACAAGGGATTCATATACTCTTCTACTAATATGTATGTTGGAAACTTTCTTTCTACTAATATGTATGTAGGAAACTTTAGAAATAAAAAGAAAAAAATAAGATTCCCAGGTTCTATGCTAGCTCTGAAGAGGGATCCAAGAATCTGCATTTTCACAAACACCTTGTTCAAGTGGTCTTTGGGCTACATTTTGAGAAACACTGGTACCTTCATTGTTAGAAGATTTATGGTTTTTTCCTTGGTTGTCTTTGTAGTTGCTATTTCCCCAGTGTGTTATTATCTATGAACTTAAGCTGCGATGCTCAAATCAGTGCATATTCCCATTCAGCCCATCAAGCTCTTACCTGGACAGTCTCTGGAAGACAGAAATCTTTGCAACCAAAATGACAAAAACGGAACTCTCCTCCAGTCATATAAGCAAGGTCTTTCAAGAATCCATTTGCAACCTCATCATAGTAATTGAAGGAGATGGTATAAACAGGAATTTTCTGAAAAACTTTGACTTGGTCTATAATCATTTCAGGTGGCTAAAATGATAGATTTTGAGGGGAGGGAGGAGAAAGAGAAGATAAAGGAAAGAATAAGATGTGAAAACCCCTAGTATTTGCTGTAGTGAAATTCTCAACTTGTAATTGTTTATACAGTGAGCAGGTTCTTGTAAAGGAGTAATTCAGTTCAGTAAACAAAGCCAGCACTGCCAGACAGTGAGAGTAAAAGATACGTGGCCTTTGCCCTCTGAGGGCTTATAATTTCGTGGGGGGGGGAAAAACAGAGAAAGATTTGGCTAACCAAATCATTTAATATTGTTAAGTGCTGTTGAACTAATTCCAACTCAGTTCTGACTCGTAGCTACCCTGTATAGGGTTTACAAGAAGCCTCTGGTGAACTTGAACCACCAACCTTGCATTTCAAACCACCTTCCAGTCCAGCGCATTACCCCACAGTGCCACATCATTCAATGTTAGGTGCATCTAAACGTACAGTCCATGATTTTAAAGCATTTGGGCTATGCTTCTGATCACTTGGGTCAGAAGCTGTTGGTAGAACGTTCTAGCCACTGGATTTCCACATGGTAGAGTCTAAAGATGCTTTCGAAAGCATCTTCACCAAATGAGTCATTTCCAGCTTTGGACATGCTGTGGGCAACTTGCTTCCCAGAGAGAGAAGGATGGGACATTTATTAAGGAAATTTCCTCGTGCTTAGGAAATTTTCAGTTAATTTTTGCAACCATTTTGTGAAGTCATTTTTTAAAAGACTCCTAATTGCCTATTTAAGGAGTTCTGGTAGCATAGTGATTGGGAGTCTGGCTGCTAACCTCAAGGTCAGCAGTTCAAAACTACCCTCCATTCCACAGGAGAATGATGAGGTTTTCTGCTCCTGTAAAGATTTACATCCTCGGAAACCCTATGCAGGGTCACTAGGAGTCTGACCCAACTTCACAGCACACCACCACCACCACCACCACCACCACCACCAATTGTCTATTTAATATCCATTCCTCTCCTTTTTAACTATCATAGTCTTGTTTCTTTTCATGGCAGCAGTAGTCTCAGAAAAAAAAAACAACAGAATTCACATTAGTAATAATAATACACACACACAAACCCACCTTCCCTTTCTGCAGCTAGGGGGGGTCATGTGACCCAGTTGTGAACAATGAGGTAAAGTCTGGAGTCCCAGGGGAGGCTTCTCTTTCTCCAACAAAAAGACCAAGACTTACAAGCAAAAGGCGAATGTCCTTCTTCTTTTCTCTCCCTAGAACATGGGCACTCTGCCTAGTGGTGGAGCAGTCATCTTGTACTATGGGGGTGGAAGTCATATACAAAGATGGTAGAGCATAAAGATTAAAGGAAACTTTGAGATAAAGCACTGGACTGCAAGGCCGGTTTGAACCACAAAATTGATGGTTCACACTCACCAACTGTACCTTGGAAACCCTATACAGGGTCACTATGAGTCAGAACCAACTTGATGGCACTAAACAACAACTTATCACTGGATTTCTTGTTCATATTAATATAAACCCCATACTTGTTTCAGCCATCTGGTCTCCTTTTTTACAACAATGTAGTTGTTAAGTGCTGTTAAGTGAGTTCTGACTCAATGCTATTGTGTATAGAGTTTCCAAGGAGTAGTCGGTAGATTTGAACCACCAACCTTGAGATTAGCAGTCCAGTGCTTATCTTATAGCACTACACCAGGACACCAAGACTGCAATTTCAATAACATACAGCCCTGACTGGCCCACTAGGTATGGGATCCATTTAAAGATGGAGAAATTAAGGCTTAGAAAAATGAATGATGTGGATTGAATTGTATCCACTCAAATGATATGCTGAAATTCTAACCCCTGTACCTGTTTGGGGAAACAGATTTTCTTAGCAATTTTTTTTTTTTTCTTAAGTGCTGTCAAGTCAGGCTTCCAAACAGATTAGAGACTTGGAAATTTTATGAGGGCAGTTCTCTGCCCTAGAGAGTTGCTGTAAATTGGAATAAACTAGATGGAAATGGGGTTTTTTGGTTTTGGTGTTGACGTAATTGAACCCAAATTTCTTCAGGTAAAAATTTCTGCTGAATATTTGGAATAACATTGGCCTTACACATTAAAGTTCAATGTTGTTGTTAAGTGCCATTAAGTCAGTTCTGACCAATAGAGACCCTGTATAGGGTTTCCAAGGAGCAATTGGTGAGCTTGAATCACTGGCCTTAAGGCTCAAACCGACTTTGCAGTCCAACATTTGGTTCTGACTCATAATAGCTATATGTACAACAGAACAAAACACTGCCCAAGCCTGCCTGCGCCATCCTCACATTGTTATGTTTGAGACCATTTTGTGGCCACTGTGTCAATTCATCTCATTGGGAGCTTGTTCTTTTTCACTGAGCCTCCACTTTACCAAGCATGATGTCCTTCAGGGATCTGGTCCTTCTGATAACAGGTCCAAAGTATGTGAGACAAAGTCTCATCACCCTTGCTCCTAAGGAGCATTCTAACTATATTTCTTCCAACACAGATATGTTTGTTCTTCTGGTAGTCCATGATACTTTCAGAATTTTCCTCTAACACTATATATAAATCAAACGCACCAATTCTATGGTCTTCCTTATTCACTGTCCAACTTTCACATACATAGGAAGTATTGAAAATACCACGGCTTTGGTCAGGCTCACCTTAGTGTTCAAAGTTCCATCTTGGCTCTTGAACACTTTAAAGGCATCTTGTGCAGCAAATGTACCTAATGGAAAACATCTGTTTTCTTGACTACTGCTTCCATCAGTGCTAATTGAGGATACAGGCAAAAATGAAGTCTTTGACAACTTCAGTCTTTCTGTTTATCATGATGTCATTTATTGGTCCAGCTGTGAGAATTTTCATTTTCTTTACATTTGAGATGTTATCCATACTGAAGGCTACAGTCTTTGATCTTCATCAGTAAGTCCTCATCGCTTTCGGCAAGCAAGTTTGTGTCATCTGCATATCACAGGTTGTTACTGAGTCTTCCTCCTATTCTAAAGCCCCATTCTTCTTCATATAAGCTATCTTCTCAGATTATTTGCTTAGCATATAGATTGAATAAGTATGGTAAAAAGGATACAACCCTGGAGCACACTTTTCCTGATTTTAAACCATTCAATAGCCCCTTGCTTTGTCCTAATAAATACCTCTCGGTCTATGTACAGGTTCCTCGTAAGCACAATGAAGTGTTCTGGAATACCCATTCTTGACAATGTTATCCATAGTTTTTTTTTTTTATCCACACAGTCAAATAAATGTCTTTGCATAGTCAATAAAGCAAAATACAAGTAAACATCTTTGTGGTATTCTCTGCTTTAAGCTAAGATCCATCTGACACCAGCAATGATATTTCTCATTCCTTTCCTTTTCAAAATCCAGTTTGAATTTCTGGCAGTTCCCTGTTGATGTACAGCAGCTACCATTTTTCATTTACCTTCAGCAAAAGTTTACTTGCATGTGATATTAATGATATTGTTCAATGGTTTCCACATTTCACTAGACACCTCTCTTTGGAGTGGGCACAAATATAGAGCTCTTCCAATTGGTTGTTCAAGCATGTCTTCCAAATTTCTTGGTATAGTGAATGAGTGGCTCCAGTGTTGCATCAGTTAGTTGAAAGATTTCAACTTGTATTCCATCAATTCCTGGAGCCTTGTTCTTTGCCAGTGTCTTTGGTGCAGCTTGGACTTCTTCCTTCAGTACCATTGGTTCTTGATCATATGCTACCTTTTGAAATGACTGAACATTGATCAATTCTTCTGGTACAGTGAATTTGTGTATTTCATTCATCTTCTTTCTGAATCACTGACTACTTTGCCCACAGAATCCTTCCATATTTCAAGTTAAGTCTTCAATTTTTTTCTTAATTTTTTTCAGCTTAAGAAATGCCCAGGCTTTTCACATTTCATTACTATACTTGACTTTGTCTTCTTGAGCTGCCCTCTGAAATTTTCTGTTCAGCTCTTTTACTTCATCATTTCTTCCAGTCACTTTAGTTTCTCAATGCTCAAGAGCCATTTCAAAGCCTCTTCTGGCATCTATTTTGGTCGTTTCTTTGATTCCTGTCTTTTAAATGACCTTATACTTTCTTCATGTACGATGTTCTTGATGTCATACCCCAACTCTTCTGGTCTTCAGTCACTAGTTTCTAATATATCAAATCTGTTTTCAATCTAGCCCAACCTATCTTTCTGACCTCAGCCCTGACACTAGTCCTTGATTAGTTCTGCTCTTAGATTGTTTCTTTGAACACCTAATATTGTCACATGTCTATGAAGCTGTGAGTTAATGTGCTGGTGTGGTGCTGTGGGTTAATGCGCCAGATGCTAGAAGCGTTTGAACTGCAAGGTCGGCAGTTCAAGCTTACCAGCTGCTCCTCAGAAACCCTATACAGGTCGCGACTCAATGGCACTTCACAACACAACAACATGAAGCTGTGAGTTCATGTGCTGGACTGCAAAGTCAGTTTGAACCACAAGGTCAGTGGTTCAAGCTCATCAGATGCTTCTTGTAAACCCTATGCAGGGTTGCTATGGGTCAGAAGCAACTCTACGGCATGTAACAACAACAACAATTCTTCCTGTCTAGTGCGGTGCTGTGAGTTAATGCGCTGGACTGCTTAGACGGTTCCTTCTTCTCTTTCCAGACACAGCTGAAATATTCGTGCCATAGTTAAAACTTCTCTGCTCTTCTCGTCATCTTTTACAGAGAAATGTATTTCCCTGTGCTCCCATACATCTTATACTGCAGACAACCTCATTCCTCATAGTGTATCAGAGTTAACTATATATGGTCGCTAGATTCCCCAAAGTGTAACTTTTCCTGTGACTAGGATGAGACATTATTCATCTTAGCAGCTTAAAACTTTGGCACTATGCATGGACCATAAGACAGAGGCATTAAATTGCTTCTGAACAGAAAGCATTGTAAAATTGACAGGAAAATCATTCAAAATAAAATTTCACTATGCACACAACTTTTCTCTCATAATCTAATATTGCCATAAAATCTGAATGCTTTACTATTTAAGCCCTGAATCATTCAACCCAGGAAATTTAAAAATATTTGTCTGCATATGTAAGCATCTTGCAGTGTAAGATACAAGTTGATACTAATTTATTCTGAAGATTAGTTTACATTGTGCTGGCCTGAAAATCCATATACCTATTTAATGTCTGGCACATTGGTCTTTTATTCATAAAGCTTAAAAGAAGATGAACAGACTCCTCTAAAACTTTCCAAATATTTTCTAGCCAGCCTAAAGCCAAGGAACATTTCACTAGAAAGGCATGCTTTTGTTTACATGATTAGTAAGTAAATTAAAATTAAGGAGAAAGCCAAGGACATTGTGCAGTGACATATTTAGATTCAGAGTCCCAAAAGGGGGGGGGGGGATCAAAAGAATCTTGTCACTCTTTTTTGTATAAAATGTAAACCAGTCTTCAATGGAAGGCAGCCCTCTCCTTTCAAAGGGTGTGTGTCACATTACCCAGACAGCATTCTCTGTCTTATAAATTTTCCTCAGTGTTTTGAGTAGACAAAGGAATTCCTCAGTGCATTCTCTCTCTTCAGTTCTGGTCTCTAAGCCAATGAAGTATCTTTCAACAGCTCTTCAATGGCATTTGAAAAAGTCCCCCAAACACATTTTCAGCATTCACTTTCATAGCATTGGTGAGTCTCTCTGTGTTCTCAACTTTGACAAATACCTGATCAGGTCTCCCATCTGTTAAGAGGTAGATTACTTGTGTTTCTTCATCAGCAAAAGCAATTTGCAGGGCATGTAGAATGTTTGTGGAACTTCCAACCTACAGGAGAGAGGGAGAGAGACAGTGAATTACTCTAAATTTCACATGTAGAACTCTCAGTTCCTCAATGTACTCCACGTTTGCCAAACAAGGGAAACTGGAGTCTGAATAAGTCTGGGCCCCATAGTTCTGCATGGAGCTGATTCTGGAGAGAAATGAATGCAGAAAGCCCCCACCAAGAGCTGAGAGGCTACTGGCCCACCAGAACTAGTTGAGGGGAAGGGATACAGGCTCTCAGGAGCTAATGTTCTGCTGGTAGCTCACCATAAGATACTAAGCACTCACTTGAATCTCAAAAATAGAACTAAATGACAAGTGGTATTTGTTTACAGCATCCAAAATTCAAAAGATGGTAAAGTAGTTGTAAAATAAAATAATAATATTGAGATCATTACTTAAGTCAAAGTAACAGAAGAAGCCAGTTCCCCAGGTGTGCCATAAAAGCTTCTAACTAGACAATCCAGAGACAGCTAGAAGACAGGACTACAGATTTTTGTCTTGACAATCTAGCTTATTTTTTAAATTTATTTTAGGAGAACAAACATGATGGCGGATTGGGTGGAAGTGTAGTGAAGAGGTCCGCCAGCAACAATACAGAATACCGGACCAAGCAGGTTCAGGGGCTTATCCCAGAACTCTGAACCACATATAAAGGAATATTTAGAAGGTTGGAAGACTTACAGCTGGGGGAATTTGTGGCAGAAGCAAGAATTCCATTGCTTTCTAATTCGAGACACTCAGCTGCTCCAGGAGTCGCCATCTTGGGTGAGACCAAGCGGGGGAAGGATCGGAGGGGCCACAAATGCCTGGCAGAACCGCGGAC
>NW_006408668.1:8318576-8320528 GCF_000296735.1 Chrysochloris asiatica
GTTAGTCCTTTGGCTTCTTTAAGTCTTTGGTATTATTGCTCTGGGCAAGAAGAAACTAATAGTTGTGTTTTATGTCACCACTAGAAAGCTTTTAAGATCCCAGACACTACATTCCTATAGAAGATGTAGAAAATTAACAACAACATGTATAAATTGTTGTTAGGTGCCGGGGAGTTGATTTACAGAAACCCTGTATAGGGCTTCCAAGGAGTGGCTGGTGGGTTTGAATCGCCACCTTGAGGTTCAAATGAACCTCATGTGCCACATGTGTGGTGCTGTAGCATCATCATTGGATTTCAAACTACAGGGTAGACAGTTCAAACCCACCAGCTGCTCCTCAGAAACCCTACACAGGGTTGCTATGAGTGGGAACCAACTTAACAGCACTTAACAGCAGCAACAACATAAATATGTATACATACACATATATTTTAATTGTGAATTGAGTGAAGATTTACAGAGCAGACCATCAGTTTTACATTCAATAAATCATACACTTCATTTCACTTCAATGATTACAATCCCTTCAAAGGAACATCACTTATCCCACCCTCCTCCCTGTGATTCTTGTTTCCATTCCTGTTTCTTCCCTAATTCTTCTGAACTTTAAGTAAATGCTGCCCTTTTGATCTCAAATAATTGACGCACCATTCTATGGTGTGTATGTCTCACTAGTACTGTGGTTCCACGTAAATCCCTATCTACTGCTTGGCTGAAAATTGAGCCACGAAGGGGAGCTCCAGACCTGAACAGTAATCAGACACCACAGTCTCAGTTTCCTCCAGTCATTTTCTGACCAAGTAAGCCTGATTTACTTTTATGATTTTGAGTTTTATTCCACATTTTCTCTCACTCTATCCAGGACTTCCTAATATGATCCCTTTTAGAGCAATTGGTACTGGGAACAGGGTATCATCTAGTTCTTCTGGTCTCTGGGTAATAGAGACTGATGTTCACATATTCCATTAGTCCACTAGACTAATTGTTTCCTAGTGTGTTCAGTTTTCCTCACTCTTCTTTCCTCTACACAAGGAGAGACCAACAGGTGCAATTTAGATCATTCCTTGTGAGCTTTTAAGACCCAGTTGGTACTCACCTAAGTGGGATGCAGAACATTGTATTTGTGGGCTATAGAAGATTATCTTTATAAACTATGTTATGACAATTGAGTTCAGTGTTCCCCGAAACAATGATCCTCAAGCCTAGTAGCTCAGTCCTCCGAGGTGTTTGGTTTTGTCTAAAAAGTTTCCATAACTATGCCCCCATGCTATACTATATGTGGGGCTTTAAAAAGCGCATGGAAAAATTGCCTTATCTTTTAATTCCATTTTTCCACAAACTTTGTGAGGCTCCACTGTATATGTGAACATACATGTAACACATAAAATATGTGTGTAGAAATAGCCACAATATAGCTATATATGCTGAGTTTTGGTGTGGGACAAAGCACTGGACTGCAAGGTCAGTGTGCACTACAAGGTCAGTGGTTCAAGCTCACCAGCTGTTCTTTGGAAACCCTATATAGGGTCGCTATGGGTCAGAACCAACTCGACGACGCTTAACAGAAGCAAGTGGTCTCAAACAATCTTTGTCTTTTCACAAGTGACTTATTTTACTCAGCATAATGTCCTCTAGATTCATTAATGTTGTGAGATGTTTCACAAATTCACCATTATTCTTTATCATTACACAGATTCCACTCTATGCCACTATTTGTTTATCCCTTTATCCACTGATGAACACTGAGGTTACTTCCATCTTTTTGCTATTGTGAATAATGCTGCAATAAGCACAGGTGTTACAACTCTTACTTCACTAAGATATATACTTAGGAGTGGGATTGCTGGGTCATAAGTTCTTTGCATTTCTAGCTTCTTAAGGAAGTGCCATACCATTTTCCATAGTGGTTATATTTTATAGTTTCACCAGCAGTGTATAAGAGTTCCAATCTC
>NW_006408668.1:8321273-8326183 GCF_000296735.1 Chrysochloris asiatica
AAACAAACAGAGGAAATAGAAGTAAATACTGTTGAATGATGATGCATGGAGGAGATCGTAATCATTGCAATGAAATGATGAGTGTAAAACTGATATTCCCCCATGAAAACTATCACTCAATTCATAACAAAAATTAAAATAAAATAAAAAATACAGTGCCAAAAGATAAGCTCGTCTGGTTGGAAGACACTGAAAATACTAGGGAAGAGCTGCCTCCTCAAAGTAGAGGTGGCCATTATGATGTGAATGTAGAAAAGCTTTTGGATTTTCATTTGCTGATAGGACACAACTCACGAGAGAAATAGCTGCAAACATCCACTGATATTCATAACGTGGAATGTATGAAGTATTAATCTAGGAAAATTGGAAGTTGTAAAAAATGAAGTGGAATGTATAGAGATCAGTATCCTAGGCACTACTGAATTGAAATGGACTGGAATTGGCCATTTTCAATCTAACAATCATATGGTTTATTATGCCTGGAATTACAAATTTAAGAGGGATTGTGTCACATTCATCATTCAAAATAACATTTCCAGATCCATCTTAAAGTCCAATGCTGTCTGTGATAGGATAATATCCATATGTCTATAAGAAAGACCAGTTAATAGCATTATTAGTCAAATTTATTTACCAACCACTAAACCCAATGATAATGAAACTGAATAATTCTAAGTTCTTCTGTATGAAATTGATCAAACATGCAATCAAGATGTATTGAATAGGTCTGGTTAATAGAGATGGGGATAAGATTCCTATGATTCAATAGTGAATAATTGTTATCATAACTAATTATGACCGTCACAATTGTAAAGATAGAAATTTTGTAACAAAAAATGGGGAGCAGTTAATCTTACAGTCCAGAAACAAAGAATCTTAGGACCATCAAGGGAGAAGAGCACAAGTGGAATGTGGGACTTTATCCAGAGAAGCAGTGACACCTGAGATGGAGGCAAAGATGGGGACATGGAGAGGGGGAGCGGCTGAGTACTCTAGACTCATGGAAAGACAAAGGCTGTGTGCTGGTGGCCAGGAGGCAGGCTTGCATAATGTGCCCTTCTGTGGTATGAATTATTATATATGCCTGAGTGTGTTTTTTTGTTTGTTTGTTTAAAGAGCTAAAGCGAATAGAGAGAAATACTGTTAACTGATGATACATGGAGGGGAATGTAATCATTGTGATGAAACAAGTTGTATGATTTGTTGAATGTAAAACTGATGATCTGCCCTGTAAACTTTCACTCAATCCACAATAAAAACTTAAAGGAAAAACAAAAAAGATGTATTTATAATTACTGGTGATAGGAATGCAAAGGTTGGAAACAAAGAGGAAGGATCTGTAGTTGGAAAATATGGCCTTGGTGATAGAAATGATGCTGGAGATTGTATGATAGAATTTTGAAAGACCAATGGTTGGTTTGTTGCTAATACCTTTTTAAAATAACATGAAAGGCAACTGTACACAGGGACCTCACCTGATAAAATACACAGGAATCAAACTGACTACATCTGTGAAAAGAAACAGTAGGAAAGTTCAGTATCATCAGCCAAAACAAGGCCAGAGGCTGACTGTAGAGCATCACTTGCTCATGTGCAAATTCAGCCTGAGGCTAAAAAAAACTAAAACAAGTCAGAATATGACCTTGAACATATTCCACCTGAATTTAGAGACCATCTCAAGAATAGATTTGATGAAATAAACTCTAATGACCTAAGATCAGAAGGGCTATAGGATGACATCAAGAACATCATACAAGAAGAAAGCAAAAGGTCATTAAATACACAGGAAAGAAAGAAAAGACCAAAATGGATGTCAGAAGAGACTCTGAAACTTGCTCGCCAGCACAGAGATGCTAAAATAAATGGAAGAAATTAAGAAGTAAAAGAGCTGAACAGAAAATTCCAAAAGGCAGCTCAAAAAAACAGAGTAAAGTATTACAAGGAAATGTGCAAAGACCTGGAGTTAGAAAACCAAAAGAGAAGAACACACTCAGAATTTCTCAAGATGAAAGAACTGAAAGAAAAATTCAAGCCTCAACTTGAAATACTGAAGGATTCTATGGGCAAAATATTGAATGAAGCAGAAAGAATCAAAAGAAGATGGTAGGAATATAGAGAGACTCAATGTACTAAAAAGAAATGGTGTGTGCTAAACCATTTCAAGAGGCAGCATCAAGAGGCAGCATATGACCAAGAACTAATAGTACTAATGAAAGAAGTCCAAACACTGAAGACATTGACAAAAACCAAGACTCTAGAAACTGATGGCATACAAATTGAAATCTTTCAACAAACTGGTAAAGTACTGGAGGTGATCACTCATCTATGCCAAGAAATTTGGAAGACAGCTTCCTGCCCTACTGATTGGAAGAGATCCATATCTGTCATCATACTAAAGAGAGGTGACCCAACAGAATGCAGAAATCATGGAATAACTATCAATATCATAAGTAAATAAATCTTTACTGAAGACAATTTAAAAATGGCAGTAACAGTACATCAACAGGAAACTGTTAGACATACAAGCCAGATTTAGGATAGGACGTGTTAACAGGGATATCATTGCTGACATCAGATGGATTTTGGCTGAAAGCAGAGAATACTGGAAAGATGTTTACTTGTGCTTAATTGACTACGCAAAGGCTTTGGACTGTGTGGATCATGACAAGCTATGAATAACACTACAAAGAGTGGGTATTCCAGAGCACTTCATCATGTTCATGAGGAACCCGTATATGAGCCAAGAGGCAGTTGTTCGAACAGAACAAGGGGATATTGAATGGTTTACAATCAGGAAAGGTGTGTGCCAGGGTTGCATTCTTTAATCATACTTATTCAATATGTAAATTGTGCAAATAATCCAAGATGCTGGGTTATATGAAGAAGAATGTGGCATCAAGATAGGAGGAAGACTCATTAGCAAGATGATACAACCTTGCTAGCTGGAAGTAAAGAGGACTTAAAATACTTTCTGATGATTAGCAAAGACTCCAGACTTTAATATGGATTGTACTTCAATATAAAGAAAACAAAAATCCTCACAACTGGACCAGTAAATAATATCATGATAAATGGCGAAAAGATTGAAGGTGTAAAAGAATTCATTTCGCTTGGATCCACTATTAACATTCATGGAAGCAGCAGTCAAGAAATCAATGGCAAATCTGTTGCACAAGACTTCTTTGAAGTGTCTAAGGTGGGCCTGACCCAAGCCATGGTATTTTCAACAGCCTCATATGCATGTGAAAGTTGGACAATGAATAAGGAAAACCATAGAATAATCGATGCATTTGAGTTATGGTGCTGGTGAAGAATATTTAAAGTACCATGGACTATCAGGATGGTGAGATTTGTTTCTCATACTTCAGACATGTTATCAGGAAAGATCAGTCCCTAGAGAAGGATATCATACTTACTAACAAGGAGAGTAAGCGAAAAAGAGGAAGACTCCAGTGAGATGAACTGGCATAGTGCAAACAACACTGAGATCAAATGTAACAACTGTGAGGATGGCACAGGACCAGGCTTTTTTCGTTCTGTTGTACATCGATCGCTATGAGTTGGAACTGACTAGACAGTACCTAACAACAACAATAATGAGCATCTCATCATGTGTTTGTTAACTTCCTGAACATTTCTTTGGGGAAGCGTCTGTTGATGTTCTCTGTCCGCTTTCTAATTGAATCGCCTTCTTGTTGTTGAGGTGTTGAAGTTTTCCACAAATTTTAGAGATTAGACCCTTGTCAGATATGTTGTTGCCATTTTTTTTTTCTATCTATAGGTTCTCTTTTTACTCTTTTGGTTAAGACTTTTGGTGAGTATAATTTAATTTTTAAGAGTTCCCTGTTATCTATTATATCTTCTGCTACTTGTACATTTTTAGCTATGTTTGATATTCTATTTTTACCATAGAGTAGAGCTGCTAGCTTTGTCCCTATTAAGATCTAGCTTCTAATGCAACTCTATCTATATATGTCTCTGTGTCAGACATTAACTCAGTGACTGTTCACTCAACTGTCAACAGCTTAAAATTGAAACCTGAATATACACCCTTGACAGGGGACACATCTGTTTCAAATAAAAACTTATTCATTATGTCCAATATGTGACAAATGTCATTGTGGTATCATTAGCGATCTAATTCATGTACACATCTAAAATAACTTGATTCCACAAAAACTCTAGTGAAATGTAAACCTTCAAGTACATGAACATGCTATCGTGTCTTATACATCTGAATGTATGTTAGATGAGGGACTCTCTGTGGACTGCTTTACCATAGCAAATAAGAAAGACAAAAAATAACCAACTAAATGCAAGAGCACTCATAATCACAGTCAATCAAAAGGAGTAAGTTCATGGCACATTCTTCTTCCTGGGCTGACCATCATTCATAACACCAAATATTACTCTTCAAGTAAAGAAAATAATAGACAAGGATATATATATTGTATTTCAAGGGATATTAATGATAGGGAGATTTTTAATAATCTTTCAAATCATATTAAATAATTACAAATTGTTATCAACATAGAAAGGAATGAATCTTTAGGTAAATGTAAATTCACTAGAATGCACTTTCCTTAATATGCAAAAATGATACAGAGAGACCATCAGCAGGACACTGAATGGTATGAAAGTTGTCCTCAGTGACTTTTCACCAGACCCACTATTTGGTGTCACTGACTCTCAATTCAAAGCCTTGGTCACATTACTCACACCCTAGGTGAAGGTGAGCCTAAACCACTTCCATAGGTGAGGAGGCTCCACCTCCTATGGCACGACACAAGAAAAGAACACAAAGTAAGTGGTTGCAGTTGTTAAATGACATCGAGAGTCAGTTCCAACTCACAGAGACCCTGTAGAGGGTTTCTGAGAAGCGCCTGGAGAGTTTGAACTGCTGACCTTGC
>NW_006408668.1:8326478-8327887 GCF_000296735.1 Chrysochloris asiatica
TAACAACACTCCATTTAAGATTTTTTTCAGATCCAGGCCCATTCACCCCCTCTTACTTAGGCCACTTGCAGTTGGTTTCACTCCCTTTTAATTCAGTAGATACTTAATAGACACCTAAGTACCATATGCTGGGCATTTTGCTAGGTGCTGGGGGCATAATTTATCAGCCCAGATCAAACTGTTTCTTCAAGGTGCTCATAGCATAATGTTGAAGAGCTAGTAACCTACCACTCCATGCTGCTAAAAGCCATAAGAGCTCATGCTCAGAGTAGGATGTCTCTGAGACTAGCTGTGCAGACAGCTAATGACAACTTGTTGGTGGTGGCAGCCAGGACGACCATTAGAGGACGAGTAGGATAGGTAGGCAAACACAGAAAGGATAGTGGGCACACTAGTCTCCTGTATTGTTCAGGGATCAGCAAGTCATTCCATACTCATAAAAGCCATATGAAAAGAAAATACAGAAAATAAGTAGTGGAAATCACAAAAACATCGATTGAGTGCTTACCAAGCCAAGTACTTACTTTTCCTACATGTTCTTTTTGAATCCTCACCAGGAAAAAAACAAAACCAACAGCTTCCATCAATGTGATTCTGATTTGTGGCAATACCATTCATATCAGAGTACAACTGTGCTCCATAGAATGGTCACTGGTTCATATTTGGAAATAAAGCCCCAGGCCTTCCTTTGTTCTCAAGTGCCTCTTGGCAGACTTTCAATTAGCAGCCATCCAGGGACTTCAGTCCTACATATTTTGCACCATAACAGCACTTTAAAAAATAATAATAATAGTATATATATATATATATATTATCCTCTTCGCAATTGAGGAAACTGAGACATGAAGAGATTGAGGAATCTGTTCTAGGTCACCAAGCCAGTCCCTGAACTCAGGTCTGGTCAACTCCAAAGCTCATACTCTTATCTACATGTTGTCCTACAGGGAAGCTTGTAAAGGGCTTGTGTGCTACCCTAAGGCACTGAGACTGTATGGTATTTCTGTATAGCTAGGTTCCCACACCTAGTTGTATGTCAGGACTACCCAAGTCATTTAAAAAATACCTGTTTTCGGACAACAAACAAGATGGCGGATCGGGTGGACGTATAGCAGAGAGCTCTGCCAACAACAACACAGAATACCTGACCAAGCAGGTTCAGGGGCTGGTCCCAGAACTCTGAACCGCATATAAAGGAATACTTAGAAGGTTGGAAGGCTCACAGCTGGGGGAATCTGTGGCAGAACCAAGAAATCTATTGCTTTCTAGTCCGGGCTGCTCGGCTGCACCAGGAGCCGCCATCTTGGGTGAGACCACGTGAGGGAAGGATCGGAGCGGCCACAGATGCCTGGCAGAACTGCTGAGATAAAGGTGTGGACATTCTTTTCTTTTGGTAGCTGTTCATTGGTCCC
>NW_006408668.1:8330717-8358309 GCF_000296735.1 Chrysochloris asiatica
GAAACTGATGATGTGCCCTGTAAACTTTCACTCAATCCACAATAAAAACCTTAAATTAAAAAACAAAAACAAAAAAAAAATCAACCTGTTTTCAAGTCGCTTCCTAGACTTACTAAAGAAAAAAGCTAACTGGTGTGGTGGTTGTGGTGTGCCGTTGAGTTGGTTCTGACTCGGAGTGACCCTCTATAGGGTTTCTGAGACTGAAAATCTTTACAGGAGAGGAGAACTGTATCTTTCTCCTTCAGAGCAGCTGATAGATTCGAACTGCTGACCTTGTGGTTAGCAAAGTACACATAACCCTATCAGGGTTCCTGAACTGGTGGTACAGCAAATAAATTGTAAACTGAACAAAACTTCCGTAGTTTCTGCTCAGGGATGTAGAGACTGGCAAGTGCATCACTCTCGCACTTACAGTAAACAGCAGACAAAAGGCAAGTCTATGACTTTTGTTAAACACTAAGTGAGATGGCTTTCTGAGACAAGATGCAACCAGAAGACTTCAGCTTGGGTGATGGTAAATTGGTGAAAATTGTCCAGGCATACACTGGTGAGAAAGAGTAATAGCCTAGAGATTACAAGTCTAGAGGGTATCTATCAGTACTCTCATGCAGGTTTTTTGTTTGTTTGTTTGTTTTTGCCACAGACTCCATAGGAGTCTCCAGAAAAGACTGAGAAAGTCTTGAAAATTCTTCATTTTGCAGAAGTGCAGAAGAGGAACAGCAGCTCTTTCTACTTCCTATTGAACAAAAGCTTCAATCTGTGCAGAGGGCAGGGCAACAAATACAGTTACCCATAGGGTACTGAAGGAGTCTTAGTGTGACATTTTGGGATAAGCACGGAACTGCTAACTGCAAGGTCTGTGGTTCAAACCCACCAGATGGAAACCCTATACAGGGTCACTAGAAGTCAGAACCGACTAAACAGCACTTAACAACTGCAACAATATAGGGTACCGATGGAAGTACCCTATAGCTTGGGGGGTAGGGAAAGAAACAAAATAAAAAACCCAGTATACCTGGGGAAGGAGCAGGAATAGGTACTAGGCTCAGAACTACTGAGAATACCACTCCCCTGAGGCTCTGGGACACCATACCTAAGCCTAAGGTTTATTCAGAGAATGCTAGTGCCCACCACTCCCTTACAAGTATTGACTAACAAGTAACTTGCAAGAGATGGGCCCTCATTGACACCCAGTATAAAGGGGAAACCAAGAGTTGAAGGTAGACATTGGAAAAAAAATTTTTAAAAAAAACAACCTTTTAACAAGCCAGCCCCTACACAAAGTATTACATAAAAATAAAAAATAAAAACAAAGAAAAATATGGTGAACTGAGGGTAAAAATAACAAACAAAACTGAAAACCCAAACCAAGTCCATTGTCATCAAGTGGCCCAACTCACAGTGGCCCTGTAAGGACAGAGTAGAACTGTCCCATGGATTTTCAAGGTTTTCAATCTTTGTGGAAGCAGACTGCCACATCTTTCTCCCATGGAGCAACTGGTAAGTTCAAAATACTGACCTTTTTGTTGACAGCAGAGTGCTTTAGTACTGCATCCACAGGGTTCTACCAAATCTCAAACCCAGCCCATTTCCTAATTTTATCACTTTTGATCCCTTCCTCCTGCCCAAGAAAGAAAAGTGTATTTAATTCCAGGCAAAAAATGATTCCAGCCTCTGCAGTACTAAACATGATATCCAGCTTTCAACAAAAACAGGGAAAAGAGTAAAGAATACACTGCCAAAGCACTCAACAGAAACAAACTCAGATATAACACAGATGTCTGAACCATCTATCAGAAAATTTAAAGTAACTTTGATTAATACATTAAAATCTCTAATGGAAAAGGTGGACAACATTCAAGACCCAATGGATAATTTTAACAGAGAGGTGGAAACCATAAGACACATCACATTGGAAATGCTAGACATGATAGCAACAACTATGAAGAAGTATTTTAACAAGCTTATCAGTAGACTCAACACAACTAAGGAAATAATCAGTGACTCTGAAGACAGGCCAATAGAAGTTACTCTAATTAAAATATGAAGAAAACAAGAAAGGAGTGAAACAAATCAGAAAAGATCTGTGGAACAATATCAAATGGTCTAATGTATACTTTAGTAGGAAACACAGAAGAAGAAAGCGAAAACAGGGCAGAAGAAAAAATTGAAAAATAGCGGCTGAGAATTTTCCTAAAACAATTACAAACACAAAACTACAAAGGTTAGAGAACACTAAGTAAGATAAACAAAATGAAATTTTATCTCATTTGTTCCCCAATACTCCCAGTCGGGTGATGTCAGAGAAGGTCAGTAGCAAGCAAGGGTTTCACCTTGCTGGCTGGAAATGAAGGAATCCTGGTGGCATAGTGGCTTAAGCATTGGGCTGCTAACCATAAATCAAATCTGTAAAGATTTATAATCTCAGAAATCTTAAGAAGCAGATCTACTCTGTCCTGTACATTTACTATGTATCTAAATTGGCTCAACAGTGGATTTGATTTTTTTATTTTGCTTTGGCTTGAAATTAGTAGCCTTGCCCACCCGAATCTACAGTGTCCATCCAAAGAAGAAGCTTCTGTATCAAAATACATTAAGTGAAGAATCTGGATTTCTATTTCCACCTGGCAGTAATAAGGTAAAAACCCACTGATGCCCTGGCAACGGTGTCAGGGCAAAACCAATTAAACAGAACGTTAAATAATATCCAGTCTCATGATAGAAAAATGTTCAAAGTTCAAATGAAAATTACTCATCAAACAAGAAATCAGGAAGATATCAACCTGAATAAAAAAGGAAAATAAATAAGTTTCAAAACCCAGATGCCAGTGCTATTAGAATTAGCTGGCAAATGTTGAAAACATAACCAGGATAGAAATGCTTTAATGAGCAATGACTATTCTGTTGGCATCAAATGAAAAACTAGAAAATATGGCTAAGAAATAAAGTCTTTGCAGAGAAATAGAGGATATAAAGAACCATATGACACTTCTAGAGTGGAAAAATATAATAAATTTTCAGTAGATGGATACAGCAGCAGAAGGAGAGGGACAGAGAAAGGGACAGATCAACTGAAAACAGAATAATAAAAAGTAACCACTTTGTACAACAAAGAGAAAATGGACCAGGGGGAAAAAATGAACAGACTTCCAGTTCAACATGGAAAGAGCCTGGAAGTCATCATTCCCATTCCCACAACAAGAAAAACCGAAAATCCACAGCAGTTCAGTTCTCCAGAAAACTGGTCTGTAAAGCAAACTGCTGTCACAAAAGTTATAGAGACAAATACTGAGGACCACAGTTTACCAGCAGCAGAAGTACAGGAATCAAAGCATGATCAAATGGAGCATTTAAATTGCAACTGAACAGGAGGTTCAGTATGGATGAGCTTGAGAGTTAAAAACTGTGGAGGACCCAGTCTTCACAGGGATGAGTTTGACCTCTAGGAGTCCCACAAAGTTTATAGGGAAATTTGTTCATGCAAAACTCCCTCCTGCTTCTCTTAGGGAGAGTGGAAAAGTGGACATTTTGGAATATTTCCAGATCATTTTGTTCTCCTTAGTAAAAATATGCCTTCGAAAACTATTTTATGAGAGCCTGTTGTTGATGTCATTGTTAAGTGCTGTTGAGTCTATTCCAGTATAGGGTATAGGGTTCCGAGGAGCTTGAATCACCAACCTTGTGGTTCAAAGTGACTTTGCAATTCAACACATTAACCAAGTAAACATTAAGCATGTAAAATTTTGCTGAAGACAAATAAAAAATGGTAGAAACAGTACCTCAACAAGGAGCTACTAGAAATTCAAGCTGGATTTAGAAAAGGAGAGGAATGAGGTATATCATTGTTGACATCAGATGGATCTTGGCTGAAAACAGAGAATACCAGAAAGATGTTTACTTGTTCTTTTCATTGTCTGGATCATAACATACTATAGATACCATTGCAAACAATGGGTATTCAAGAACACTTAACTGTACTCATGAGAAACCTATATATAGACCAAGAAGCAGTTATTAGAACAGAAAAAGGGTTTAGTAAATGGTTTAAAATCAGGAATGGTGTGTGCCAAGGTTGTATCCTTTGACCACATTTATTCAATCTGTATGCTGAGCACATAATCTGAGAAGCTAGATTATATGAAGAAGTACGTGGCATCAAGATTGCAATGCTCATTAATAACCTGGGATATGCAGATGATGCAACATGGTGGCTAGAAGCAAAGAGGACTTAAAATACTAATGAAAATCAAAGACTATAGCCTTCAGTATGGAGTGCACCTCAATGTAAAGAAAATAAAAATCCTCAAACTGAACCAATAAATAACATCATGATAATTGGAGAAAAGATTGACGTTGTCAGACTTCATTTTGCTTGGAACCACAATCAACTCTCATGGACGCATCAGTCAAGAAATCAAAGATCTATTGCATTACATACATCTGCTGCACAAGACCTCTTGTTTTGAGGTGTTTTGAGGACTAAGCCATGGTGTTTTCAGTTGCCTCATATGTGTGTGAAATTGGACAATGAATAAGGAAGACTGTAGAAGAATTGATGCATTAGAGTTATATATTGGAGAAGAATATTAAAAGTACCCTGGACTTCCAGAAGAACAAACAAATCTGTGTTGGAAGAAGTACAGCCAGAGTACTCCATAGAAGAGAGGATGGTGAGACTTCATCTCTCATTCTTTGGATATGCTCATTCCCTGGAGAAGAACATCATGCTTGGTAAAGTGGAGGGTCAGTGAAAAAGAGGAAGATCCCCAACGAGAAGTTACAATGGGCTCAAACATAACAATGATTAAGAGGTTGACACAAGACTGGACGATGTTTCATTCTACTATGCATAGGGTCACTATGAGTTGGAACCTACACAACAGGTCCTAACAACAACAACATGGTTAATATACTAAGGTCTGAGGTGGTGCTGCAGGATAAACTGACCACAAGATCAGTTTGAGCCATAAGGTTGGTGGTTCAAACCCATCAGCTGCTCCATAGACAGGGTTGCTATGAGTTGGAACCTACTTGATACCACTTCACAACAACAACAACAAAAACTAATGGTAAAAGTGGAAAACTAGCAAGAACAAATATAAAATGTCAATAGAGAAATGGATACCCTAAGAAAGAATCAGAAGAAAATGTCCAAAACAAAAAAACACTGCAACATAATGAAAAATACTCATCAATAGAGTACACAGAACTGAGGCAATGTAGGAAAGAAGAATCAGTGAACTTGATAGACACGTCCCAAACTAAAAAGCAAGGAGCAAAAAAGAAGGGGGTGGAGGGAGAATAGAATGTCTAAGAACTGTGAGACAATTACTGAAGATATACATATCTCCAGACACAGGAAAGAAAGGAACAGAAGAAATATATGAAGTCTTAACAATAGTTAAGAATTTTCCAAAATGAATGACTGACACAAAACCACAGACCCAAGAATCCCAGAGGGCATATACTATGCAAACTACAGAAAATCACATACAAAGAAAAACTTGAAAGAAGTCAGGGGGATGGGAAAACACCTTAACAATAAAGAAACAATGGCAAGAATTACACATTAGACTCTCTTCAGAAATCATTCAAGTAAGAAGAGACTAGAGTGAAATATTTAAACTTCTGAAAGAAAAACTACCAACACAGAATTCTGTACTCAGGAAAATCATCCTTTAAAATTGAAGAAAAAAGTCTTTCTCAAACAAAAATTGGTGGAATTTATTACCAGTAGATCTGCCTTGCAAATAAATGTTAAAATAAATTCTTTTGGAAGAAGGAAATTTATATAGGTAAGAAACTGAGATCTAGTTTAAGAAATAAGAACAAATAATTTATGTTTTCTTATTCTTAATCAATCTAGCAGATATTGTTCAAAATAACAAAAACGGTAATGTATTTGGTGATTATACCATATGGATAAGAAAACTGAATGACAGCAATGTTATAAGGAGTGACAGGAAAAATTGAGACTTCTCTGTTACAAGATACTTACACTACCTGTGAAGCAGTATAGTGTTATTTGAAAGTAGACAAAGGCAACTGTTAAAAATGTTTTTAAAAGAAGTACCATTGCTAAATTGTTATTATTAGGTGCCATTGAGTTGGTACCAACCCATAGCAACCTTATGCACAGCAGAACGAAACACTGCCCGATCCTAGGCCAACCACACTATTGTTGCCACGCTTGAGTCCATCGATGCTGCCACTTGCTAAAAGAGGGAAGAAAATGGCATCATGTGGAATGCTCAAAAAAAAAAAACAAGAGAAGGCAGAAGACTGAAAAAGAAACAAAGAGAAGGGGGAACAGAGTATTTCCAGGAAGATGGCAGCATGAGCAGGTCTAAAATCCCAGGCTTCCCCACCCCAATATGAACAACAAAAAAAGCAACAAGAAATCTATATTCAAACCCTGTTGTTGTTGTTAAGTGCTGTCGAGTCAGTTCCAACTCATAGCGACTCTGTGTAGGATTTCCAAGGAGTGGCAGATGAGTTTAAACCTTGTGATTCAAACCGACCTTGCGGTCCACTGTTTTATTCCACAGGCCACAACAGGACTCCAAAAAAATAAAATATCTGTGAATAAATTTCACCAGGGAGGTGAAAAACTTCTACCTGAAAACTGTAAAACATTATGGGGAGAAATTAAAAAACAAACAAAACCCACTGTCATCCAGTTGATCCAACTTATAGTGACCCTACAGAACAAAGTCTAACTGCTCCTTTGGGGTTTTAAGACTATAAATCTTTATGATAGCAAACATTTTGGAAATAAGGACAAAGTTGGGGGACTCATGCTACCTGATGTCAAGATTTTGTATAAAGTTACAGCAAAATTTACAAAAGAATAGGCATCCAAATCAATGAAGCAGAATAAAGACTTTATAAATAGATGCACACAGATAAAGTCAAATGCTTTTTTTTTTAAATGGAGAAAGAGCAGTCGTTTCAACAAACCATTCTGCATCTTGTTTTATATCTTATACAAAAATGAACTGAAAATGGGCCACAGTCCTAATGCAGAATACAAAATTACATTCTTAAATGAGAACAGAAGAAAATCTACATAACCCAGGGTTTTACAGTTTTTAAATATGATTTCAAAAGCACATTCCAGAAGAGAAAAAAAAACGGTAACTTGGACTTTATCAAAATTGAAAACATTTGCTCTGTGAAAAACCCTATTAAGAAAATGAGAACAAGCCACAGAATGAGAGAAAATATTTTCTAGAATTTATAAAATTAAGTTCAAGATAAGAGAAGGCCTAAAGAAAAGAAAATCTTTTAATCTGTATTAATGCCTGTGGTATATCCACAGCTAACACTTTTGGAAGCAGCAGTCAAGAAATCAGACGACGTACTGCATGAAGCAAATCTGCTGCACAAGACCTCTTTAAAGTGTTCAAAAGCAAAGATTAATTATGAGGACTAAGGTGCTCCTGACCCAAGCCATGGTATTTTAATCGTCCCATATGCATATGAAAGTTAGACAATGAATCCAAGGTGATTTCCTCTTACAAGGGGCTAACTAGTGCCCCTCTCAAGAAAGTAGCAACTTGGAATAAAATCGGGCATGCCTAAGGCCTTCTAGATAGAGGATGTTTTTCCTTTTGCCTTCCTTTAGCTGCCTACATAATTTTTTAATTTTTAAATTTTATGTAAAATTTTAAAATAAAATTTTTTAAATTTTAAAGGAAAGTTGGACAATGAATAAGGAAGACCATAGAAAAAATGATGTATTTGAGTTATGGTGTTGGAGGAGAATATTGAAAGTATCATAGACTGTCAGAAGAACAAACAAAACTGTGTTTTAAGAAATACAGACAGAATGATCCTTAGAAGTCAGGATAGTGAGACTTCATCTCTCATCTCACTTTGAACATGTTATCAGAAGGGTCCAGTCCCTAGAGAAGGACAGAGGGCTTGGTAAAGTGGAGGGTCAGTGAAAAAAAATAGGAAGACCCCAACAAGATGAATTGGCACGGTAGCAACAGCAATGGGCTGAAGGGTAACAATTGTGAAGATGGTACAGGTCAGGCACTGCTTCATTTTATTGTGCATAGGAACGTTATGAGTCAGTGGTTCAAACTCACCAGTTGCTCCTCGGAACACCATGAGTTGGAACCGACTCGATGGCACTTAGAACCTGTGGTGTAATGACTTATCTCTTCTAGTTATAATTTGAAACTCCCACCAAAAAACATTACTGCTCTTCTGGGTTTGGGTAAGAGAAGGTGGGAGAAGATACTGATAGGATGACGTGACTAAAGCTGTAGAGTTTCACAGAGTTAATGTCATTGTGAAAACTTGAAATTTTACCATGGGTATAAAATGAACCATCTCAGATGCAGGAGCAGGGTGGGAGGTGTGGAGTGTCTCACTACCATCAAAGAAGAAAACCCAGTAGTAGAGCATATCCTTTGGACCCCAGGATCCCTGCACAATGAACCTCCAGGGACAGAAAGCTGTGACAATGGAGGAGGAGCAGAGGAGCAGCAGAAGAAGAACCAAAAACCAAAGCATGAGACAAAGTGGTGGGCATCCCAACCCACAGAGCAGGCAAAGCTGAGTGACTTTGGGCAGGAGTCTTGCTTACAGGGTTGTTGTTGTTGTTGTTAAGTGCTGTCAAGTCAGTTCTGACCCATAGCTACCCTGTACAGGATTTCCGAGGAGTGGCTGGTGAGCTTGAACCACCAACCTTATGGTTCAAACTGACTTTGCGGTGCAGCGTATTAGCCCACTTCACCACACCAAGATTCTACTTTTAAGAGTAGGAGGCATATATCCTTCAAAACAATATTGGATTACATAAAGAACAAATCCGAATGAGTTTGAGTAAAAAAAAAAAAAAGTAATATTTTGAAATTTGTTTTCATAAAGCAGCTGAGATCTGAGCCAAGGGCAGTTCTGAAAACAGAATGCTGCAAATAGAGCCTTATCTAAGCTTTAAGATATTGTGATACAGGATTACTGTGACTTTTATAGACAAAAAGGTGCCTATATGAAGCAACCGCCACACTCAAAGTACTTTCTCAAGAATTTTTATCTTATGAGTAAACTAAATAGACAGATAACAAAGTCAGGCTTCTTCTTCCAAACTTAGTCTCTATCTTACCTCAATGTCTCTAACCCAGGACTGAACTCTTTTCAAGTTTTCTTCATTAATCTCAGCAAGTTTTTCATGCCAAGCAACTGCTTGAGCATCAAACGTCACAAAATTGAATTTACTTTTGTATTTCAGCTGTTCCTATAAGAAACAATGATTAAGCATAAAACTAAGCAAATATAAGAAAAGAGTCAGATAGATCACATTATGATAATTTAAAATCACTGTGGTTTCTATGATAGCTAGTTTGAACTCTAGAAGCTAAAAATGACAATCAACAGATATTTTTTTCTAGTATGCAAAGGCATTTAAATAAAATATATATCAGTTTGGATGTCAATAAGACCTTTACAATAAGACCCCTTATATGTATAGACTTTATGTAAAATGTGATACTGAATTTTAGCTGACTTCAATATGGACATGAATAATAAACAGAACAAGCACACTAAATTACTATGCGTAAAGAAAATAAATCCAAAATGGCCTCATTGTTTCAGTCAGTATGTTCTCAGTAAGGCTACAGTGGCTGCTCTATGGCAGAATTCCAGTCTTCTATGAAGGAGACTGAAGTTCAATTCTCAGTCAATCAGGACGTCTCAAGCACGGCCCCACCCATCAGTCACTGTTGCTGTGATGATGAACAGGTTTCAATGAAGCTTTTAAAGACAGACTAGGATCAGAGATGGGGACATGGAGAGAGACAGCAGCTGAGGACTCTAGACACATGGAAAGAGAAAGGCTGTGTGCTGGCAGCCAGGAGGTGGGCTTGCAGAATGTACCCTTTGGTTGTTTAAATCATTATATATTCCTGAGTGGTTTTGTGTACATCAACCCCCTACACATACAAAAAAAAAAAGAAAAAAACCGAGGGAATAGAAACAAATAATGTTGCATGATGATGCACAGAGGAGATTGTAATCATTGTAATGAAATTAAATGCTATACAATTAGTACAAAACTGATGTTTTCCCATGTAAACTACCACTCAATTCACCATAAAAACTTTAAAAAAAAGAGAGAGAGAAAGAGAGACTAGGAAGAAAGTCCTGATGATTTACTTCCCAAAAAGCAGCCAATGAAAACCTGGTAGATCACAATAGTCCAATCAGATCATGTTCTCCAACAGAGGCTCGTTGGAACTATTTCCCTAAACTATTTTCTGTGGTTAACAGTTGTAACAATACTACTGATTCATGGCAGTACTATGGCACCCATTTATAGGTGTGAAACTAGACATTAGGAGATGTAAGCAATCTACTTGAGGTCATGCAACCCAAAGTAGCATAAGCAAGGGAAGAACTGGAAACTCTTGAACATCAACCTACACTCCACACATGTGCATGAATTCTGGGGCTAGGCAACAAGATCCTTGATAAACATTTGTTATTGTTGTTGTTAAGTGCCGTCAAGTCAGTTCTGACCCATAACGACCCTGTATAGGGTTTCCAAGGAGTGACTGGTGAGCTTGAACTGCCAACCTGGGAGATCAAACAGACTTTGCAGCCCAGTGCATTAGTCCACAGCACCACACCAGGACTCCTGATAAACATTAGAGAATAAAACAAGAGGTGAAGCGTGTCTGGAAAACAATGGCAGTATGTGTAGGACACAGATTTTAGGGTAGAGAAAACCTAAAGCAATGAACTTGTAGAAGCTTCCATAAGCAACCCATGTATTTACAGAAGGAAAGGTCTGCCTTCAAAGGAGCACTGGTGATTCTGTAACTGGCCAAAGGGAACCTTCTGAAGTGGCTTTCTTAAGGATTTTCAGCATAAACCTTCCATGTCTACCTCTTATAACTACAGACGATGACTGGTGAAGATGAACTCTTGCTACATAGACCCCCCCAAATGCATGAAGATGATAGTTCCATCTAACCTGTATAAACTGAATGATTTTGTCCTTCACCAAGTCCAGTCTGCCCTTCATTGAGTGAGATGTATCAATGAGGACATAAACACAATCATGAAGCACTTTTCCAAAGAGCATTTGACTCCCATCTTGTAGCCATGTAATCCTACACAGGAAATAGGTTGCAAGTGAATGGTTAGATCCTGGGGCAAATAGAGCATCTTCCTAAGAACTTAAATATACATATACAGAAGCCACAACTCTGCCATATTATTTATACCAAAAAGGCCAGCAGTTCAAGCTCACTAGCTGCTTCTTGCAAACCCTATGCAGGGTTGCTATGGGTCAGACCTGACTCGACGGCACTTAACAACAACAACAAATCTTTTTTGAGCAAGTTATTTACTTTGAGGTTCTTCTGTGGAAAACTCTGGGCTGCATCAATTATCACAACTCTCTCCAAATAAAACAGAACTAGGAAAATAAATATGACAGAAACAATAAATCCAATACTAGGTTCCAAAGCCACAAGTAAATTACTTCCAGTCATGTGATATTTTGTCGTCTAATCCTGACTACCCTCAAGCTTTTAAAGTCAGCTTATTCCTGAAGCTTCAGTGGAACTTCTGGACGGTATCAAGTGACCTCAGCACCCGGGAGTTGGGTGAGCAGGAACGATCCATGCATGAACTGTTCCTATCACAGGATGTAAATGAAGTTCATGGCTTGAGGCAAAGTGCTGGGGTGGAGACAGAAAAAAATATTTGAAACAGAGTTCAAACTTCCACATATATATTCTGCTTACAAGAAACTTATTAATCTATAAGAAAGGTAGGTTAAAGGTACAAGAACAGAAGAAAAGATAGGCCATGCAAACAATAATCTAAATAAAGCTGAAATGGCTATAATGATATTATAGAAAAAGCAAATTTCAGAAGAAGCATTTCCAGAGATTAAAAAAGGATATTCTACAATGATAAAGAAGTCAATTAGTCGAAATGATATTAACAACTCTCTCTATATATGTACCTACTGATGGTGGTGGTGGTGGTTATGTGCTGTGGAGTCAGTTCCGACTCACAGCGACCCTGTACAGGGTTTCCGAGGCTGTAAATCTTTTACGGGAGCAGAAAGCCTCATCTTTCTCCTGCAGAACAGCTGGTAGTTTCCAACTGCTGACTGTGAGATTAGCAGCCCAACTCGTAAACACTACACTACCAGAGCTCCTTTGATAGAGTTTCCAAATACATGCAGAAAAACTTGACATTACTAAAAGAAGAAGTGGACAAGTCCACAACTACAGTTGGAGATCTTAATACTTTTCTCTCAATAATTTATAGAAAAATTACACTGAAAATATGTAATGACACAGAAGACATGAACTATACTATCCATCAACCTGAGATAATTGATATTCATAGTATGTGCTACTCAACAAAAGCAGAATACGCTTTTTATTCATATTCTGGGATGCAAAACAGGTCTCAAATTTATAAGAATTGAAATAATAAAAGGTATTTCTATGTCCACAGTGAAATTAAAATAGACATTCATAACAAAAAGTTATCTGAAAATCCACACACATTTGGAAAGTAAATGACACATTCCTCACATAACCCTTTGCTCAAAGGGGAAATTACAAACTATCTTTCTCCCACAAAACAGCTTGTAGTTTCAAACTGCTGACCATGTAATTAGCAGCCCGACTCGTAACCACTATGCTACCAGAGCTGCTTAAACTACCTTATAGTGACTGTAAATGAAACACAGCATATCAAAATCCATGGGAGGCAGCTAAAGCAGTACGCAGAGAGAAATTTGTGAAATGAAATGCTTATAGTAGGGGAAAAAAGAAAAATCTATTATTAGGATGAGGTATGCATCATCTTAAGAAACGGAAATCCAAAATACTGAGAACAAAGGGAATAATAAAGATATGAATAGAAATCAATGACAAAGAAAGTCAAAAACCTATAGAGACAAAAATTTATGAAACAAAAAACTGGTTCTTTGAAAAGAACAACAAAATGAATAACCTCTAGTGAGATAGATTAAAAAATAGAACATAAATTGCCAATATCAATTTTATATGTATTTAAAGACGTTGAATGCATACTTAAAAACCTTCCCACAAAAAAAAACTTCAGGACCAGAAGGAAGAAGATAGCTCTCATTTTTCAGAGTAGACTGCCAGCATCAATGGGCTCAAGTGTGGTAACAATTGTGAGGTTGGCCCAGGACCCCAGGCAGTGTCTCATTCTGCTGTGCACAGGGTTGCTATGAGTCAGTACCGACTCGATGGCACCTAACAACAACTACAGACTTGATACTATCCTAAACCTATATGATTTAGTATCTAATCTAATTCATAGAACAAATTTGTCAGTGAAATTATTTCCATTTTATAAATGAGGAAGCTAGTGCACAAAGACTTCACCTAAGTCTCCCGGGTCACACCACAAGTAACAAAGCTGGGATTAGAACCCAGCTAGATCTGATCCCAGAGCCCAGGAGCTTAAACAGATTTGTTCTTTCTCTCCACAACTGGCATGGGAAGAAGTGAAGGGCTGGGCTGGCAGATGTTAAGGTAGACTATCCACCATAGAGTTGCCCTGAGGTTACAGCATGAATGCTCCATACTCAGGAGCATTATCAGACTTTAAGAACCAGCAGGGCTGAGATTGCATGAAATTATACTTAGCTGAGTTCAAAGGAAACAAGCATAGTATTCAATTGTACTGGTATATTTCACAACGTTTTAACAATTGCCTTGAAATGTAACATTCAAGAATGTAGAGGACAAGTATAACACAGTCTGTCATACCTGTGGTGAATAAAAATTGTAAGGTGTGAGCAGAAGCAATTCTTAGCCTCTTACAGTGATGCACAACCATGGGGATACCATATCCTTTGTTTGCTGTTTATAAGAATTTTCTGTGTTTTAAGAAACTGGCATCAAGGCAGCTTGAAAAACAAACATTCTTCTTTGTCATTAACAAGGTCATCAGCAAACCACCAGATGGCAACTTTGACCTAACAATATTTATTGGACATTTCTTTCTCTTGGGTGAGCTTTTACCAAGAGGTCAAGTAGATATGAATTTCAAAATAAACTAGACTTCTTGTTGCTGGTAAGTGCCATCAAGTCAGTTCTGATTCATAGCAACCCTGTATAGGATTTCCAAGGAGCATCTGGTGGGTTTGAACTACCATCCTTGAGGTTAGCAGTGCAGTGCTTATCCTACAGTGCCACCCCAGAACTCCCACTCTCCTGAAAATACACCAACCTCCTTTCAATTTGGGCCAGGAATGTTTGAATTCTTTCACTGTACCACTTGTATTTCTCTTTGGTAACATGGACATGAACCAAGCTCCCATCCTTCCAAGGAGCATGGACAAATCTGCTACAGTATTTCGCATGGACTGTTTTCTTGATTGTCTCCTGTAGAGAGGACAAAGGAAAAGTTGTTTAGAAACCCTTAGAAAAAAAGTCTCCAAATGGTTCGTCAATGTCCTAGCACTTGCCTCTATTGTAAAGCTAAATTGTTAATTCAATCAAACACATACTTGGCCTGTTCCATAGAGATCTTAGTGTTATGTATCCTGAGTGATGATCTTATCCATGTTCCAGTGAAGCAGACACACACACACCAAAACACACACAGACACATAGCAGCAAACAGCACTGCAGAGCAGTAGATACTCAGTACATGGTACTGGGTTGAGATCGTGAGGACAGCAAGTCCTAGCAATAAAGGAAGAGTTCTCAGTGAACCAGAGGGCCAGGGAAGCTATTCTGGAGGAGGTGGAACTTTAAAGTCACATAAAGCATTTTGCCATTGCTACTCCCTACCCCAAATGAAGAAAAATAGCCAGGAGCCCGGACCCCACATCTAGGACCCTCTACTGGGATATAAAGAATTGACCCAAGGACAAAACCTTCCCATAGGGAAAGAGTTCATAATGGCTGACATTCTTTAGCACACATCCAATACGGACTGCAAGGTCAGTTTGAACCACAAGATTGGTGATTCAAATTCACCAGCTGCTCATTGAATACCCTATACAGGGTGGCTATGAGTCGGAATGACGCAACAGCACTTAACAACAACTCCTTGGACTTCTGGTGTGGCTCTGTAGAATCTGCACTGGACTGTGAACCACAAGGTCAGCAGTTCAAATTCACCAGCTGCTCCTTGGAAACCCATACAAGGTCGCTATGAGTCGGAACAATTCAACAGCAGTTAAACAACAACTCCTTGGACTTCTGGTGTGGTGCTATAGAACTAGCACTGGACTGCAAACCAGCTGCTCCTTAGAAACCCTACACAGAGTTACTATGAGTCAGAACCGACTTACTGCACTTAACAACAACAACAATTCCTTGTCAAAGGAGCCCTGGTAGTGTAGTGGCTATATGTTGTGCTGCAACTGCAAGGTCAGCAGTTCAAATCTACCAGCCACTCCAAGGGAAAAAGATAAGGCTTTCTGCTCCCAAAAAGCTTTACTGCCTTGAAGATCCTATGTTGTTGTTGGTAGGTGCCATAAAGTCATACTGACTCTTAGTGACCTTATGCACAACAGAACAAATTACTGGCCAGTCGTGCACCAACCTCACAATCATTAATGTGCTTGAGTCCATTGCTGCTGTCACTGTACCAATCCATCTTGTTGGAGGTCTTCCACTTTTTCAGTGACCCTCCACTGATATCCTTCTTTAGAGACTTCCGGTCCCTGATAGCATAAAGTCTGGCCTGATGAGAGATGAAGTCTGGCCATCCTGACTTCCAAGGAGCACTCTAGTTGTACTTCTTCCATTACATATCAGTTTGTTACTTTAGCAGTTCATGTTACTTTGAATATTCTCCTCCAACACCAAATGCATCCATTTTACTGTCTTCATTATTCACTGTCCAATGTTCACACGCGTATGAGGCTATTGAAAATACCATGGTTTGGGTCTGGCGTACCTTAGTCCTCAAAATTATATCTTGCTCTTGAACACTTTAAAGAGGTCTTGTAAAACAGATTTGCCTAATGCAATATGTCATTTGATTTCTTGATGGCTGGTTCCATGAGTGTTGATGATTGATCCAAGCAAAATGGAGTCTTTAGCAACACCAATCTTTTGCCCATTTATATGGATGTGGTAAGGATTTCTGTTTTCTTTACATCAAGTGTCAACCATACCAAAGGGTGTGGTCTTTGATCTTCATCAGTAAGTATTTTAAGGCCTCTTCATTTTCACAAAGCAAGGTTGTATATCTGCATATGGCAGGTTGTTAATGAGTCTTCCTCCAACTCTGATGCCATGTTTTTCCTGGTATTATCCAACTTCCTGAATTATTTGCTCAACATACTGATTGAATAAGTATAGTAAAAGAACATAACCTTGGGAAACCCTATCTACACAAGGGTCACAGTGAGTCAGAACCAACTTGAGGTCACACCATCACCACTACCTCCATTCCTTGCCAAAAGTGGCCCTGGTAAGGTAATGGATTAGAAATTGAGCTGCTAAGCCCAAAGTCAGCAGTTCAAATTCACCAGCTGCTCCACGGGAGCAAGATGAGGTTTTCTAGTCCCACAAAGACCACAGCCTTTGGAGAAAAATAGTAAAAGTACCATGGACTGAGAAAAACAAACAAACAAAAGAACAAATCTTTGTTGGAAAAAGTATAGCCAGAATGCTCCTTAGAAGCCAGGATAACTAGAGACTCTGTCTCTCATACATTGGACATATTATCAGGAGGGACCAGTCCCTGGAGAAGAACAATATGCTTGGTAAAGTGGAAGGTCATCGGAAAAGAAGAAGATCTCCAACAAGATGGATTGGCACAGTGGCAGCAGCAGTGAGCTTAATCATAGCAGCAACTGTGAGGTTAGTATAGTACCGGAAAGTGTTTCATTCCATTGTGCATAAGGTCATTATGAGTCGGCATTGACTTAATGGCACCTAACAACAAAGACTTGCAGCGTTGGAAACAAGGTCACACCAATACCACCATCTTTGCTAAGAGATCTTTTGTGTTAAGAGCTGTAGAGTCAGTTCCAAATCACAGTGACCCTATATAGGGTTTCCAATGAGCACGATGATCAGTGGTTAGCAGTCTGGTGCTTATCAGACCTACAGTGCCACACCAGGAGCTCTTTAAGGCACTTGGAATACATTTCATAAATATAGCTGAGCAAAATTCCTACTTTCATGAAGTTTACATTATAGTGAGAAGTGGAGGGAAGGGGAATATGGAAATGTTAAAATCTAAAATAGAAAACTTCAGACAGAAGATGACATTTGAGCAAAGACTTGGAAAAATCAAGAATATGAGCCATATTTACAAGGGTAAGTCCAAAAGTACTGCTACAAAATCATAGACCTCCTTTATTAAATAAAAATAACAAGATGCAAAGTTATTGTTTCATGATGTAGCCTCCCTGTATCTCCACACACCTCTGAAGGCAGTGTTTCCATCTTCCTAACCCTTCCTCAAAGAATTCTGCACTTTTCAAATTACATCATGTCAAAATGGCAGTTTGGGTATCCTCGAAAGAAGGACTCAAAGCATGCTCTTTTTCAATATTCTCTAAGTTTAGGGAACAGAAGAGTCTGAAGGGACAAATCAAGGTTGTAAAGTGGATGGGATAAGATTTCCTAACGAAATTCCCATAGGATAATCTTTGCTAATCTCAAAGAATGAGCAGGTGTGTTATTAACATGGGGGAAGGGGAATGCCTCACTCTGTGTAACTTCCTGGTTATTTTCTCACCAATGCACCTTTCAGGTTCCTTAAAACTTCTTCATAGTAAGCTCCTGTAAGCATATCCTTCAAGACCAACCCTTTGGAGTCCCCAAAAGAAATCACCATAGCTTTCTGAGCTGACCTCTCTGCTTTGAATCTAGTGGCCCAGCAGATCCCCTCAGAAGTCACTGTTTGGAATGGATCTTGATCTCTGGATACTATTGGTAAATCCAAGACTGTTCTCTGGTTACAATTTGTCACATAAAATCATCTTCATTAGCTTCAAACTTGCATAAAGATGAAACGAAAGATCAACTCTTTGAGCAAGCTACTCTTTATGCAACACTATTGGCATCCATCAAATCAAAAGCTTGTGAGGACAAAATGTTCCATTAAAACTAAAAAATACTGAACCATGTGAAAGTAAAAGCTCAGTAACTAATGCAAAAAACTACAATCTTCCAACAGTCTCTGGACTTCAGCCGCAGTTTCTTCATTTGTCGAGGTTGACAGTCTTCTCTTTCTTGACTCACCTCTGAGGTCTTCCTGACCTTCCTTAAGATATTTGATCCATCTAAAAACTATTGTTTCATGTAGCATAGCATTCCCATAAACCTTCTGTGAAGATTCAATGATTTGGAATGATGTCCACTTAAATTTTGCTAAAAATTCAGTATTAGCCCTGACCTCAAATCATTTTCTCCCATGGCATTTTCTCCCATGGCACAAACATTTTCTCCCATGGCACATTTTCTCCAGCTTTTTGTTGTTGCTGTTGTTGTTTTTAAGGCACCCTAATGAGACTATCGGAGTCCTGGTGTGGCGCTGTGGGTTCAT
The DNA here is from genome assembly GCF_000296735.1 of Chrysochloris asiatica. Taxonomy (NCBI): domain Eukaryota; kingdom Metazoa; phylum Chordata; class Mammalia; order Afrosoricida; family Chrysochloridae; genus Chrysochloris; species Chrysochloris asiatica. The sequence goes on from NW_006408668.1 coordinate 8,349,258, forward strand.
GTGCCAGACTGCAAAGCTGTTTGAACTGCAAGGTCAGCAGTTCAAAACGGCTCACCAGCTGCTCCTCAGAAACCCTATACAGGGTTGCTATGGGTTGGAACCGACTCTACGGCACTTCACAACAACAACAATGAGACTATCAACACTCACACAAGCAGCAGTCAAGAAATCAAATGATGTATTGCATTAGGTAAATCTGTTGCACAAGACCTTTTTAAAGTGGTGAAAAACAAAGATGTCAGCTTGAGGACTAAGGTGTGCCTGACCCAAGCCATGGTATTCTCAGTAACCTCATATGCATGTGAAAGTTGGACAGTAAATAAGGAAGACTGTAGAAGAATTGATGCTTTTGAGTTATGGTGTTGGAGGAGAGTATTAAAAGTGCCGTGAGCTGCCAAAAGAACCAACAAATCTGTGTTAGAAGAAGTGCAGCCAGAGTGCTCCTTGGAGACCAAGATGGCCAAACTTAGTCTCTCTTACTTTGGGCATATTGTCAGAAGGGAGCAGTCACTGGAGAAGGATATGATGTTTTTTTAAGGTGGAGGGTCAGAGAAAAAGAGGAAGACCTTCAGCGAGATGGATTGGCCAAGTGGCAGCATCAATGGGCTCAAGAGTGGCAACAATAGTGAGGTTGGCCCAGGATCAGGCAGTGTTTCATTCTGCTGTGCATAAGGTTGCTATGAGTAGGCACTGACTCAATGGCACCTAACAACAACAATGAGATCAAGGAGTCCTGGTGTGGCACTGTGGGTTAATGTGTCAGACTGAGAAGCCATTTGAACTGCAAAGTTGGTGGTTCAAGCTCACCAGCTGCTCCTCAGAAACCCTATACATGGTCCCTAGGGATCGGGACCTACTTGACAGCACTTAACAACAACAACGAGACTAAGGAGTCCTGGAGTGGCACTGTGAGCTAATGTGTCAGACTGCAAAGTCATTTGAACTGCAAGGTTGGTAGTTCAAGCTCACCAGCTGCTCTTTGGAAACCCTATACAGGGTCACTATGGGTTGGAATCGACTCAACAGCAGTTAACAACAACAACAACGAGACTAAGACAAGTGTATTGCTGGAAGAGCATGTCTGTAGCCATCCACTGAACACAGAGTCATGTTTAAACCTATTTTGTTTGGAATAAACTGCGCATGTATGAACTAGCACCCCAATACCGATACTTCTTGACTTACCCCAATATGTCTGGAATTGAAGGGCACAACACTCCAGTTAAAGGGCACAACAAATACAAAAACTCTGAGGTAAGATTTTGCTTCACATGTTTGCAGAATCTTAAGAAGGCCTATGTAGCTGAAATAGACTGAGCCAGGGGAGAGAAGTGAAGGCAGGTAAAGGAGAGGCAGGAAGCAGACCCTATGGGTCTGAGAGCGGAAAGAAGATTTTCTTCTGAGTGGAACACAAATGATCTGAGGGCTTTAGCAAGAGAAGTGACAGAATCTTCACTGAGGACATACAGGCTGCAGATCATCAAAGATAGAAGCAGGGAATTGCACATTGCAATTACTTTTTTAAAAGTTGTAATCTGTATATCATTTGTGCGTGCAACTGTCTTACATGTTTGGCTAATTTAAATGGTATTATTAAACAAAACTACTAATGATGCCAGTTGTCAGGATAGTGAGCGTTCATAAACTGATTTTGAAAAAAAAAAAAAAAAGATATAAGTAGGGAGCAAGGAGGCCAGTACAGTGGCTTAGACCAGGTGTAATAGTGGAAATGGTAAGAAATAGTCAGATCCTGAATTCTGGGTATATTGTGAAGATAGTGAAAGGATTTCATGAGAGCTCAGATGTGCATACAGAGAAAAGAGAGGCTTTGGGCCTGGGAAACTGAAAAAAATGGAATTGCCATAAATGTATAGGAAGATTACAGGAGCATGACTTTGAAAGGGAACATCAGAATTTAGTGCTAAATATGTTAGGTTCAAGATATATATTACGTATCCAAGTAACACGACAAGTAGACTGGTGGAGATCAGGGAGCCTCAGAGCTGGTGATAGAAATTTGGAAGTCAGCATACACATGGCATTAAAAGCCTTGGGACTGGATTAGGGCGCTTAAGGAATAAAGAGGTAAATAGAGAAGAGGTTCAAGGACTGGGCTTTGAGGCCCTCCAGCATTTAGGGGGACATGGGAAAGAAAACAAAGACTGTGAAGAAGTAGCCAGTGCAGCAGAAGGCAAACCTGGACAGTGTTTTCTTCAAGCAAAAGAAGAATTCCAAGGACGTGATCAAGTATACTAAGTACTGACAATAGGCCAAATAAGAAAAAGACTGAGAACTGATTCCTGAATTTAGAAATTTAAGTGTTCCTGGAAATACTAGGTTTTGTTAGAAGGGTTAGGGTTTTTATCTGATTGGAGTGGCACCAGAATGAGATCTGAAGAATCGGAGAATGAAGTTTACATAATTCTGTTGAGAAGTTGAATTTTAAAGAAAAATGAGGCAAATGAGGTAGTTGTTGTTAAGTGCCGTTGAGTTGGTTCCGACTCATAGCTACCCCTGTATAGGGTTTCCAAGGAGTGACTGGTGAGCTTGAACCACTGACCTTGTGGTTCAAATTGACTTTGTAGTCCAGCGTATTAACATAAAGTGCCACACCCCTAAATAATCTATTTCACAGTAGCCTCTGTTTCTCCCCATTTTATATACATCACAATTTGAGGTATAAATCCAGTTTTAGAAATCTACCCACAAATATTAAAAACAGAAATTCTCCTTGTTCGCTAATGTTTGAGAAAGAGGTTAGCTTTACTGAATATGTTTGCGCTAAGTCTAAGCACATCAGTTTCATGCTTAAGGGAAGGCACATCCGAACCGACAAAGATTAATAATTGTAAATATCCAGTGTCAAATAGATCCTAAAATTGAAAATTTGGTTATGTATTATTTCCTGAACGAATAACATTATTGAATAACATCTACAGAACCAGAAACTTTGGCTGGGGGAGGAAACCCACAAATGAGATTTTCCCAGTCGTGTAGCAATTACTCTGCGTCCTAGTAAAAGCCAGGAAACAAGTCTTGCACCAATTTTGCATATTTGTAATTCAATTTTTATATTTTCCTCCTTGCAGTTCAGCGTTAGTAAAAAGGCAAAAACACAACATCACATGTGTAGTGTAGCCCCAAGGGAAAGACTTTCCCTAAGGAGAGTGTGTGGAACTGAATGGGCAGCCTTGCAGGATAGTGAGCATCCAAGAGCCTGGGGTTTCAGCTCTGTGGAATCTACTAGTCAGAGCCTTTGAAAATGCATAAAGCTCCCTCTGTCATTTTGGGTCACTGTGAGTTGGAATTGATTAGACAGCGATGGGGTTTTGTTGTTGTTAACTACCATTGTGGTCTGTGGGTGACACAAATGATTTCTACTCAACTACTGAGCTCTGGTAGCGTAGTGGTTACGAATTGGGCTGCGAACCTTAAGGTCAGCGGTTCGAAACTACCAGCCGCTCCGTGGGAGAAAGATGAGGCTTTCTACTCCCGTAAGGATTTACACCCTCAGAAACCCTGTAACAGGGTCGCTATGGGTCGGAACCGACTCGACGGCACTCAACAACAACAACAACAACTACTGATTCCTGCTGCAGTGCTGTAGGATCCGCACTGGAGTCTGAGTCACAAGGTCAGCAGTTCAAATCCACCAGCTATACCTCAGAAACACTATATAGGGTGTCACTACAAATCAGAATTGACTCGATGACACTTTACAACAACAACAACTGACTTACAAGAGTCCTGGTATGGCATTGTAGGATAAACACTGGACCACTAACTGCAAGGTTAGTGGTTCAAACTCACCAGCTGCTCCTCAGAAACCCTATTCAGGGTTGCTAGGAGTCCAAACCAACTCGACAGCACTTACCAACAATTCACTTAAAGCTGAGTGGCTTGACCCTACCCAGTGGCACCACAGAAGATAGGCCTGGCAATACGCTTCTATGAAGGTTACAGATCCTTCGTAATCCATGGGGTTGTCATGAATCACAATCGACTCACTGGCAGCAAGTTTGAGCTCCTGATTCATGGTGGCTCCATGCACAATAAGGAGCTCTGGTAGCATAGTGGTTACAAATCAGGCTGCGAACCGCAAGGTCAGCAGTTCGAAACTACTGGCTGTTCTGTGGGAGAAAGAGGAGGCTTTCTGCTCCCGTAAAGATTTAAAGTCTCAGAAACCCTGTACAGGGTCGCTATGAGTCGGTACCGACTCCATGGCACATAACCACCACCACCACCATGTACAATGGACTGAGCCGCCCCCGTGACCAGCTGCAGATTGGAGTCTTGGGATTTTCAGAATTAGGTCACCAGAGTGTCCTTCCTAGTTCATCTTAGTCTGGAAGCTCCACTGAATCCTGTGAGCGGCATCATAGCAATACACAAGCTTCCACTGACAACAGATGTGGTGGGTCTCTCTCATGGACCACTGAACCACCAGGCTGCCCTAGCTTCCTTGTTCTATATGTCAGTGCCTCTCAAAGTGGGGCCAGCCACATCAGCATCATCTGGGAACTTGTTTAAGTACCCACTTCAGACCAACAGACTCATATGCATGCTGAAGTTTAGGACACATTGATACAGATCATTATCCTTGCATGATAAGCCAGGGTCAGGCACTTTGAAAAGATGCATTCCTTTCAGATCCATTTGGCACAATAGGACTAAAGCTTTCACAAGTTTTCAGCATATCCTCCTCCAGTGGTATAATCTCTCAGAGGATCTGACTTTATATTTACTGGAATCTATAACTGCTGACTAGTATAATGAATGCATCTTTTAGATACAAAAAATACAAAAAGACTACAGAAATACCTGATTTGGGGAGATTCGCCAGCTATTTCCTCTCTTGCATTCAAGATGGGGGAACAAAGGGCTTCTCTTTTGACATAATGTTGAATAATTTTGAGGCTCATTATGCCTGCATTTCTACAAGTTCAGCAGCTGGCTCATGGACAATACACTAATATCTAGAAGTTATTCCCAGATTTCATTTCCACTCACAAGTACCATTTAGAGAAGTGGGTGGTAAAAGGAAAAAGGGACATCTTTCTTCATGGAAACCCAATCTGGCTTCCCTCCATGCTGCCTTTCAACCTTGGTCCTATCCTTGGCTTCTGATCTGAGAGAGGTCTTATAAATTCAGAGCACCAAGGTTAGGCCAAGCTCCCACCCAGGAATCCATATTACTTACCGCACTGGTCTTCACAGACTCATTCTCCGGCTTAGCTTTTATATCAACGACTCCATCAACATGGCGGAAGGAGCAATCAGCAAGAACATCATAAAATGACAGCTTCTGGGCTTTCAAGCCATATTTCTGAAGCCACTTCTTGGAGTTCCAAATGTCCTCTGGATTTGACTCATTCTCCACAAAGGTTGCTCCAGATTCTATTTCTGGAATGACAGTTCATTCATATTATGAGTGGTTCTGTTATAAACCAGAACCAAAACCCAAACCCATTGACATCCAATTGATATCAATTCACAGTGACCCCATAAGACAGAACAGAACAGAACTGCCCCATATGGTTTCTGCCCCATATGATGAGCACTGGACTGTGAACGAATGTCCACACTTTGAGCCTGCCAGCCACTCAGCAGGAGAAAGATGAGGCTTTTGATCCCACAAAGGTTTAAAGCCTCAGGGTTGCTATGAGTTGGAACCAGTTCCATGACACTTCACAACAATAGGATTTCCAAGGTCATAAATCTTTATGGAAGCCAAATGCCATTTTTGTCTCCCTTGGAATGTCTGTTGGTTCCAAACAACGATTTTTTGGTTAGCAGCTTTAACTATTATACTACCAGTATTCCTATTCATATTATACCCCTAACTTAATATTTACCAATATGGAACATGTAATTTGTTAAAAACTACTTCATCTCAGGAAACATGCTTTCAAAAGCAGAATTGCCACACACACACACAAAATAATAAAAAATCCTAGGTAACAGACTAAAAAGCAAGAATCTCTTACTTTCTGTCTCATTTCCTCCTCTTCCTAATTTGACTGACCCCCATGTACAGGTGGAACTGACCAACAGGCCAAAGCTGTATGTTGAAAGAGCAATACACTTAGGATCAGAAGATCTGAGTTCAAGTCTTGGCTCTGTCACTTACTGGCTTGGGAAAGGTATTCAAACTTGAGTCACTCACTTAACTTCTCTTATTATCAGCAGAATTCTGTATCTGCAGATGGAAGCTGTGCTTGGCATTCCTAACTATACAGAGGTGACTCAGTGAGAAAGGTCACGTGAACATACTCTGTAATAAAAGTGAAGGAAAAGCCTTCAGTGAGGTGGAAGTCAGTCAACTCTTGTAGGCTGACAGCCGTTTCCCAAGAAGCTTCCTTCTTACCTTGGTGAATTTATCCCTATTCATAACCTAGTTCTCAACTCTGAGGGCCCCAAAACTTCATAAGTCAGCTCAGGCACTTGGAGCTGTATCTCAGGACAACTCACCTTCACAGGTAATGTAAAATCCAGAATGACAATGTCCCAAATGCCTCTAGCCTTAGGCACATTCCCTTGGTATTTTCCAGGGAGTAGGTGTTATGTTACCTTAGCCTGATACCATACAAGTCAGTGGATCATACAAGCAAAGAAATGTTAATCTAGGTGGTGCAAAACTCCAGCTGTCACCTGGGGAACAGGCTACCTGGGAGAGGGGCTTAGAGGAGGCAGTGAGTAAATCTGGAGTTGAGGAGGCAAGGAGCTTACAGATCTGGTGAGCAGTAATCAACAAGAACTGATTGTGCTTGTGTCTTCCCAACCTTATGTTCAACAATTTCACTTTGGTAGGTTGAAATCAACCATGGTGGAAACATTTATAAAATTTGGACATATACAGGTACTACAAATTAGGATATTTTTTGCTGCTGTTATAGTTTTACTGTCAGAGAGCTAACTGTTAAGTTTTTACCTTCACATCTGGAAGGGAAGCCAAAAGGACCCTGATATTTTAGCCGCACTGGGACAACCAGAGCCCTAAGGCAGGAGAGAAGTGCTGGACAGGGAAATGGCTAATGCTCTGAACAGCAAGGTCAGTTTGAGCCTCAAGGTCAGAGATTCAAGCTCATCAGCCACTCCTAGGAAACCATATACAGGGTCGCTATGAGTTGAAACTAACTTGACTGCACTTAACAGCAACATCATCACACATTTGGACTCTTGGTGTGGCTCTATAGTATCAGCACTGGGCTGTGAACCACAAGGTCGACAATTCAACCCACCAGCTGTTCCTCAGAAACCCTATAAAGGGTTGCTATGAATTAGAACCAACTCAACAGCACTTAACAACAACATCACATACAGGTCCACCAACCCTACAGAGAGCCCTGGTGTGGCACTGTACGTTAAGCACCTGACTTGTAACCACATGGTGAGCAGTTCAAACCCACCATCCACTCTACGAGGCCAAGATGGCTAAGCTTCGTCTCTCATACTTTGGACATATTGTCCAAAGGGAACAGACACTGGAGAAGGATGTCATGCTGGATAAGGTGGAGGGTCAGAGAAAAAGAGGAAGACCCCTAACGAGATGGATTGGCCAGGTGACATCATTGATGGATTCAAGTGTGGCAGCAGTAGTGAGGTTGGCCCAGGATCGGACATTGTTTCGTTCTGCTGTGCATGGGGTCGCTATGAGTCGGTTCCGACTCGATGGCACCTGACAACAACAACAAGTTTCTGTTAAAAAAAACAAAAAAAGAGTTAAAGTGAATAGAGAGAAAAACTGTGTTGACTGATGGTACATGGGGAGGATTGTATTATTGTAATAAAACAAGTTGTATGATTTGTTGAATGTAAAATTGATGATCTGCCCTGTAAACTTCCACTCGATCCACAACAAAAACTTTAAAAAAAAAAAGTTCCTTCAGGTGCTGTCCCAAATCCCAGCAATTAGCTTCTAAGTGACCCATCAAAGTATCCTCTCAATCTGCTCAGGGAGCCCAAGTTAAAGGAATGGGGGTGGGCAATGAAGGCACCTTCCCCTGTTTCTAATTCCTGAGCTTCTCTTGCATGCTCTCCCACATCATGGGAAAGCAGCTGAAAGGATGGAACCCCTTTTTGTTAGTGGGGTCAGCCTCCTGGGGGAGATCTTTGGGGTTACTGTTTTCCTCCAATTATTGTTAATTACATTCTAAGCCTTTGACGCCATTTTATTCTCTTTTCTTCTTTTTTCTTTTTGATCAATAGATGTAGTAGGAAATGGAATTTTAATTCAATTATTCCTATGGTGACACACAGCCGACCCTATCACATCTTTCTGCTTTGTTTTGGGTTGCCTTCTTTTAAAAAAGACAAAAGATCTATCTCAATGATTAAATTTAAGCTTACCACAAAAGTGCTTTCTAAAAACACATTGAAATATATTTTTTAATATTATTCAGAAACTTAACCCCTTATTCCTTCTACTTTCACCAGAATCAGGCAGAACAGCTACCCTGGGGGCATGATTCATATTCCCATTACCCTCTGAAAAGGGGTGTGGGAGAAGACCCCAAGGAACCAGAACTTTCAAAAGGAAAAGATGGAGCTGCCAAGTATTCAAAGACCAAGTGCCTAGATGCTCTAAAGCTGAAGAAAGGAAGGGGACGGGCATAGCTTTTCACTCTCAGCCTTGATTACATCAATTAGTGGCTGAGCCTATTTTCCCCCTCTCCCCCCAAGGGAAGGGAAGAGTGTCATCTGTTCACTATAGTCCATTCCCTTGCAATTATCTTAATTAAATGTGCTATGTTAAGTTCTCACCTACAGAGCCTAGAATCATACCCGCATTTATTAGAGATGTGAGTTCACAGCTAATCCTGATTACACTGTTTTACCAGTCACCTCAGCAGATTGCTAAAGATTTTCCTTCAGTGAAGAGTGGTGGTGGTGGTGGTGTGCTGTGGAGTCTGTTCCAACTCATAAAAACCCTGTAGAGGGTTTCCGAGGCTGGAAACTTTTTTTTTTTAATGTTTTATTGTGAATTATGTGATAGTTTACATGGAAGAACATTAGTTTTACATTCATCCTATTTATATCCTTTCATTGCTAT
>NW_006408668.1:8358499-8361780 GCF_000296735.1 Chrysochloris asiatica
CTCCCTTGATGGTCCCAGGGACCTCCGCTCCTAGGCTGAAAAGTTAATCACTCCCCTCCTTGCTACAAAACGTCTACCTTTACATTTCCAACCCTTACAAGCAGTCCTGATAATAATTATTCACTATTGTATCACAAGAGACATATCCGCGTTTCCTTTCATCAGCCCCGCCTAGACAGATTGTGTTCTACTCAGTGGAGATTCTACCTTCCTTCATGCCCTGTGAATCTAGGTTCCCTCTTGAAAGCTTGTAAACCAGTCACTTCTTGCCTTTGTAGCCTCTCCATTTTGGGTAGCCAATGTCCAAGTTGCCCATCCCTGTCTACTCTGTGTGTGGAGGGGGTGGGAATGATCCTTGCTCTAAGGATTTGTTCCCTCTTTTGAGAAGAAGCTGTAAACTTTTATGGGAGTAGAAAGCCTCGTCTTTCTCCCTCAGAGACACTGGTAGATTAAAAATGCTGACTTTGCTGTTTGCAGCCCAGCTCATAATCCACTACATTACTAGAGCTCCTTAGTGTAGAATAAGGGTAGAAAATGGCAGATCACATTAACTGGCCAAGGGTCTGCTCAGTCCTACCTATCAATTTCAGAGTATTCTTTTTTTTTCAATTGTTAGAAACTCTGAGAATTTTTTAAGGAATAAGACCAACTGACCAAAGCTTTTGAAAACCAACAATGCTATAGTCAGGATCACAAGCAAATGGGCCAGATGGGCAGAGTTAAGCAGTGCCCACTCCTTTCCATGTGCCCCTCCTTCCATCTGTCACGCAGGGTCACCTACCCAGAGGCTCACAGCCATCAGCTTTATAAACCACCCTTCCCCAAGTATGGTACTGTAGGATAAGCACTGGTCTGCTAACTGCAATCTAATCACAATGGTGGTGGTTCAAACCCACCAGCCATTCCTTGGAAACCCTATACAGGGTTGCTATGAGTTGGAACAGACTCAATACCACTTAACAACACAACAACAACAACAACAGCTGCATTCAATGAAAACTGCTTGAATGACACCTCATTCTTGCCACGCTAGGTCCATGTGCCTTCAAGGAAGCTTCAAGCTTATGCATAAACTAGAGTTCTAGATCTGGATCACCATAGATCAAGTCCAGTGTTTCCCAAAGTGTGTGCCATAACATGAGGAGAGTTTCACAGTCAGAGATTTAGAGAGCTTTTCTACATCGGATATTTTGGAGGGATTCTATTCTATAGATGCATTCTGGTATACACTGCTTAGCAGCCCCGTTATCCCAGGTGTCGAGACACAATGAACCCTTGGTCAGCATGTGGGAGAAATGGACACTATGAAAGAACTGAAAAGAAAACCTTCAGAAGAAGCTGGAAGTGATTCCTGACTTAAAAAGAAAAAGAAAAAAGACTTGTAGAGAGCTGAAAGGGAGGGAGAAAGGTGGTCACTATTAGGAAAAGAAATGATGGTGAAATGGGGAAGTCTCAGACATGTGAGTCACTGCAAGGGCAATAGGTTCTCTGAAGGTGAAGCATGGCCTGGTCTGATCACCTGCTCCACAGGTGATTACAGCACCTGTTTTGATGTACTTGCTGATGAAGATTTTCTGTTACTCTGGCGCTATGGGATAAAGCATTTGAACCACAGGTTGGCAGTTCAGACTCACCAGCTGCTCCTTGAAAACCCTATACAGGGTTGCTATGAGTTGGAACCAACTCAACAACACTTAGCAACAACAACAACAAACTTGTTAAAGTACCATGTGCTAAGCATATTTTCCTGGCAGTGCAACGGAGCCAAGAAAAGGAGTGGAAGAGAGAGAGTCACCAGTATTCTGCAACAGTAATAAGCTGGGGTGATTGGGCTACACATTTCTCGGAGCACCTAAGGCGTTACAAACATGAGAGCTGAAGCCCAAAGAAATCTAGGTATGTGCCTAAAATCACATATTTACTATGTGACTGGTTCTGAATGGGCAGTTTTATAGCCTGCTCTAAGTGGATTAGCCTATAACCTTGAGGAAGACAATCTGTGATTCTCTACATTCTAATCAGCCAAATAAAAGGGCCAGGATTCCCAGAGCATTTTCAAGGAGAGCACACAGGAAAGGAACTTATTAACTTGGACTGAGAGTATGTTACACGCTTACTATAGCCATGCATCTCTGGGGAAAGAAAACATACACACACACACCCTTCTAAATTAAGGATTCTTTTTCACCATTTTATAGATGAGGAAAATGAACCTCAAGGAAGTTATTACAATATCACTTATTCTGTGCTAGATGTTGTGCTTGCTGTGAAGCAGAAAGCTTTTTCTAAGGACTCTGCTCAAGTTCCTAGACTATGAAATTTTAGGAGCATCCACTGAAAAGCAAATAGTCCATGTGGAGAGGCAGACATAGCACTGGAGGGTAGGGGAACAAATGTAAAGTCTAGTCCTGGGTTTGTCACTACCTGGGTGAACCCGGTCCAATCTCTAGGTCTCAGTTTTATCACCTACAAAGTAAAAGACTTAGACTGAATAAATTTTTTTAGAATATAGACCACAAAGTTGGTTAAAAGATTAGACAGAGAAAGACAAAAAATGCTAAACATGCATGCTAGCAGAGTTTCCTCTTAAAGAAGATTCCAAGTCAAGGCCTGTTTTGCCACAGGTAAACAAAGCTGTGACCCACAGAGAAGAGCACAATGATGATAGGAAATGATAGGACCCTCAGGACAAGGTAAGTGTGACCAATTAGAGTACGTAACCAGTGAGTATACGGGAGAATGGGGGAGAATTCTGATGCGCTTTATCCTCTATACCCCTTTCTCCTCTGAAATGTCATGAAATTATTCTTATTTCCTTCTTATAATGCTTGTCACTATATATATATATATATCCTGCAAAATCAATGTTCGCTTTCTATATTCAGACCATAAAAGAATTATTTCAGCTTGGTGAAGCTTTATCCGTTTCCCTCATTTTGGATGCTACACTGTTTTCCCTCCCTTGGAGGCTCCAAGGGCCCTTTTCAGATGGAAAGAAAAAATAAACTGATTGCTCATGGATCTTCATTTGGATGTGTGAGTCTGGCCACAACACAGGCATTTCTGGCTGAATCAAACATTTGGGGATTAAAGAAGAAAGGTGGAAAGTTAATTCAGATTTATACCAACAGGTTAAAATTAATAATATAAAATCTAATAGAACTGCAAGAAACCAAAAGAGACTTACAAAGATGGAAGAATGTGCCATGCTCCTGGATAGGAAGGCTTAACATTGTGAAAATGACAATAGGGCCCAAAGCAATTTACACATATAATGCAAT
>NW_006408668.1:8364684-8372659 GCF_000296735.1 Chrysochloris asiatica
AGGGGATTGGAACCATGGCAATGAGATGATATACAATGGAATGAATGTAAAACTAAAGTTCTCCCATGTAAACTATCATATAATTCACAATAAAACATTTTTTAAAAATCTAATAGAAAAAGACAAAGGCTTATATTTAGGATTTTAAAAAATCAACTCATGAAAAGCAGGACGGGGGTAAAAAAAATCAATGGGCTTTTTCTGCCTAAAACTCCAGAAGAGCCAAGTGGTGTAGTGGGTTATGTGCTGGGCTATTAACTACAAGGTCAGCAGTTTGAATCCACCAGCCAATCTGTGCGAGAAAGACACTTTCTGTTCCTGTAAAGATTTGCTGTATCTGAAACCCTATACAGAGTCGTTATAAGTCAGAACCAACTCAACTGCATACAACCACCACCACCACCATTCAAATCACAGGGACATAAGCACAGTGCGACTCCAAGTCAACAAAGCACACACACGATAAGATGCGTAATTCTGGAAATTCTTACGTAATAAAGCAGAACACTGAATAAAAGGGACACTGGGAGCGTTTTGCCCAGAGAAAAGCAAAGCTAAAGCAGCAGATCATTAATTTCAGGCATGTAAATAAAAGCTACGGCATGGAAAAATAAACTACAGCTCCTCTGTGTATTTCCAGGAAGTACAACCTGAGTCAATGGGATAAAGTAGTAGAGAGGCAGATTTCAGATAAACACAAGAATATTCGTACAATCAGAGCTGCCCAGCAGTATGTGGGCTGCTTCTGAAAGGGGTTCCCAGCAGTGGGGGAGACAAGGCAGTAGGGATGCTCACACACTGAGGGTGGGCAGGAGGGGCCTTCCCACCCCAATATCTCTTTCATCAGTGAGGTCTATTAGGAGGCAACATCTCAGGGTCCCATGTCAGGTATCAAATGACATGCTGTGATCCAATTGTGCCCATCCTGATGGGAAAGCAAAGGGGAGAGGTCTTTCAACATAAACCCAAACCAAACTGGTTGCCATAGAGTTGATGCCCCATCATTATGCCCCCAAGGCTGTCAGTCTTTACAAAAGCTGATTGTAAAGATCTTTCTCCTACAGAGCGGCTGGTGAGTTCAAACCACCATCAATTCATTTAACAGCCAACTACTTAACCGTTGCTGTTGTTGTTGTTGTTGTTATGTGCCGTGGAGTTGGTTCTGATTCATAGCGACCCTGTACAAGGTTTCTGAGGCTATGTATCTTTATAGGAGCAGAAAGCCTCATCTTTCTCCTGTGGAACAGCTGGTAGTTAGGGCTCCTTTAACTGGAAAAGGGTACAGTTTGGGGCCCTCACCCTCACTTCTGCCAGAGTACCTCATATTCATACGTTTTCCATACTTGGTTTCAAAGAAAAACTCAGTTGTAAAGAAAGGTTTCCCAGAATACCCAAATTGTTTATAAGTAGGACTTCAAACCAGTTTTCTGGGTTCCATCATGACAGATAAAGTAAAACTAGAATGGATCAGAATTTGTAAAACATGGGAATGGAGAAAAGTACAAATCAACTACCTCCATGCTAGAAACTTAATCTCCATCTTAGAATACAAGGGCAGTCAGCATGTTGCATAGCAACCAAATCTCTTGGCAGGCAGAAAACAGTAGAGCCTGGCTCAAAGACACAGTCAACCAAGTCGCTTTGAATGTGTATCCAGCCCACAGTCCTAACAATAATCCAATCTTCCACATTAAGCTCCTGAAAAGGCTTACTACATGTCTCCCAAATCTCCCTTTCAGGGTTTCCACCATAATTTTTCCTATTCTGGTTATTACTCCAATTTCTTTGTGCTGATCACAACTGAACCAGTTTGAACTGATTCAAAGTCTTGTATCGAAACCAGTGAAATATATAATTGTAACCCCATCTGGTGTGGCGCTGTGGGTTAGTGCACTGGACTGCGAGGTCAGTGGCTCAAGCTCACCAGCCACTCCTCAGAAACTCTATACAGGTTCGCTATGAGTTGAAACCAACTCAATAACAACAACCCATCTTTAATTCCTAGAGGATATAAAAAGAAAGAAAGAAAAGCACTGATAACAGAAAGGACATGGAAGAGAAGCTAGCACCATCTCAAAGACATCCTTCTAAGATATTATTTCTCTCACCTTCTCTTCTCTGTGATAATTCTAAGAAGAAAGAAAGGAAACTAAAAACTGCAAGGAAATATATTAAAAGTAGGCTTTGAATGAGGCTGCTGCTGCAAGAGGGATTTTTAAACTACAATACTTTCTACAAACTAAGAAGTAAGAGTTTAATGACAAACCCTTGTGAAGGTTGTGGGGAAACTGCCAACAGGGATGTAGACTGCAAGACAGGAATTACGGAAGTCACATCGTAATCAGTGTCCACAAGTAAAATGCTGTTTAAGATAAATTGTAAATCATTGAAAGGTAAGGTAGGCACCAAGCTGTATCTTAGGCAACCATTTCTTTAAAAATTGCCATGACAGGAAATGCTGAATCTAATTATTTCCAGGAATGATTTGTAAGCCTTGAACTGAACTGATCCCATGAAACCATCTTTAAATGAAATAACAGTTTAGGCCAATTAATAAAGAACATGACTTGAGCATTGCATTCTTATAAATAATTATCTATGAGTTTAAACTCACAATAGTTAAATAAATAGTCAGATAAGGACTTTAAGACACAGAGATTCTAAGTTAATTTTGATGAAGTCCAATTTATCATTCTTTCTTTGGTTGTTTGTCATAATGAATAAACCACTGCATAAACCAAGGTAATAAAGATTTATATGTAAGTTTTCTTCTGAAAGAAAGAAACTTCTATAGTTTTAGCTCTTATCTAGAAGTCTTAGATCCATTTTGCATTAATTTTTGTATATAGTATAACCTTCCAACCTTTTGTATATGGTGTAGCCATCCAACCTTATTCATTTGAATGTGGATATCCAGTTTCCTGAACACCACTTGTTGCAAAGACTATTCTTTCTTTCTTTGTCTTGGGATACTTGTTGAAAACACACTGATGGTAAATGTGAGGTTTGGGGACTCTCAATACTATTCTATTGATCGGTATGGCTATCCTAATGTCAGTACCAAACAACATTGATTACTGTAGCTCTGTAATAAGTTTTCAAATCAGAAACTGTAAATCTCCAACTTTGTTCTTCTTTTTCAAGATTGTTTTGGATACTCTGAGCCCCATTCATTTCCATAGGGATATTAGGATCAGGTTATCCATGTCTGTAAAGAAGCCAGCTGGGAGTTTGGTAAGGACTGCACTGAATTTGTAGGTAAATTTGGGGAGCATTGCCAGCTTAACAGTAAATCTTCCAGTTTATGAACACAGTATATCTTTCCATTTATTTGGTCTTTGAGTTACCTTTCTAGTCCTACCATTACAGAAATATCAAAAGAACAAAGTTTTTTTTTCTCATAATTCAGGAGCTTGGAGATCTTTTCTCATCTATTTCAGCTTCTGGTAGCTGCCAGCAATCTTTGGTGTTCTTGGGCTTGAAGATGCATCTATCTTCAGTATCTCATATTTTCCTTTATTTCTTTGAAAGTATATAAAATAGCTTATTTAAAGTCTTTGTCAATGACAAGGTGCAGCCCACAACCCCAAGGAAATTAAAAGTGATGACTTGAGTTACAACCTCTACTAAGGAAGGGACTCAAGATACATTCCACCTTAATCCTGACTCATTAACATAACAGACAACTTACTCCAAAACAGGACAGTGATCATAGTCGTGTTGTTATTGTTAAGTACTGTGGAGTCCAATCAGTTCCGACTCAGAGGAACCCTGTACAGGATTTCTAAGAAGCAATTGGTGGGTGTGAACTGCTAACCTTGCAGTTAGCAGTCAAATGCTTATCTTACAGCTATACGTCACAAAATGGAAAACCATGGCTACAAGGCCCACATCATCTGAAACACATTGGGCTTCCTCAATAATGTCTTTTGTTTGCCTTTTTCCCCTGTGTATGGGTCATACTTTCTATTTTCTTTGTCACTTTATTTATTGATAACTGGACATTTAAAATAATATAACAATTATGGAAAGATTATCCCCATTCCCTAATACATTATTTGTGCTGTTTCTTATTATTTGTTTAGTGACTATTCATCATGTATGGCCACTGAAGTATTTACTAAACTAGCATGGTGTTGTTGTTCAGTGCTGTTGAGTCGGTTCCAACCCATAAAAATCCTGTACAGGGTTTCGGAGGAGCGGCTGGTGAGCTTGAAATGCTGACCTTGATGTTCAGATGGATCTTGTAGTCCAGTGCATTAACCTATAGAGCCACAACAGGACACCAGGAGCTTAGCGGTCAGTTAATGATTGAACAGAGATTTCTTAAATGCCTTGAAACACCAGTTGCTGAGCATCTCTCTGTGTGTTGTGCCACACGTTTACACAACATTTTTTCAACTCTGCCTTAGCTTTCACTACCTTGCACAGAGTCTCAAGGTCAGTCTGAAGTGAGGTCTTTCCTGGACATGTGCCAAGCCTGGGCATGCACACAGGCCTCTGTGCATGAGAACGGCCTATGAGATTCCCAGGAATCTATCGTGGCTTTTCAAAGCCATGTGACCATTTCAATTCCTAGCTTTTCCTTTTACACTTTATGATTCACCTGTTGTTCCCAAAGGCAGCTGTGAAAGTTATGAATTACTTTGAAATATTTTGGACAATTGGCTCCAGGGAAAAGGATTTTCAAAGTAAGCAAGCTCTGAGCCAGGTCAAAAAAAGACAGTCTTATAAGTACTATCCTCCATAGAACTAACAAATAGGTCAAATAATGACAAATAATCAGCTCCAACTCCACCCTGCCCCTTCCAATGGCTTCCAGGCTGGTTGTTTTCACTGTGATTTTATTTTGTTGGTTTCAAGACTACCAATGAATTGGAGCTGAGTAAAGGGAATGAGAATGAGGCAAGCTTAAATTTCATAAAACTCCTTTTTCTTCCCAAGATTGAGCCATTTTTCTCGAATATATCCTCCCTGGATTACCGTAAACAGTTGGTTAATTTCAATAATTTTTTTTAAAGGTTCATTCTGACTTTTCCCCCCCAATTTCTTCATTGTCTTTATGGAGGAGAGAATTTTTGGAAGTCCTCAAATCCACCATATTCACTATCAGCACTCTTGTCCAGGTACTTTGGGCCTTTTGCATAACTTAGAAAATCATAAATTTATTTATCAAATGATATTAATTACTGGATTTGTTATGCTTTTCCACTTTGAGAATCATTACTGAGTTATTTTTAACTAGAACATTTAGCTTTGATATTTCTTCATACCTTGTATACATTCCAATATTCTTCTAGATTAAATGCATCGTCTCCCACATTTGGGGAGGAAATTTGGGGTACAAGTTTTAATGTTGTGTTCTGAAAACATTCTATGTTATTCTGATACAGATGTTCCCTGTATGTATATTTTGTTTGAAAAATGCAGAGTTCAGTACCCATGAGAATATTCATGTTAGAGTAAACATAGTGTTAGTCCTTCCCTGAACTTTCATTTGCTGTTTACTAATCAGCTTTGTTAGTATTCATCTTACTGGAAAGAGTGCTCTAAAAGTATAAAGGTTGTATAGTCTCACCAACAACAGGATGGATAAAATTTAGGGAAAATAATGAACAGAAAGAAAATGTGGGGACAGTATCAGTTCTGGGAAGAAATATGATTTTCTCTGCCTGACGTGAGTCCTTTAACAAGTATACCACTTGATTCTGATTGCACAAGAAACCAGCTGTTCCTTGCCCCAGATCTCATTCTGCAAGTCTCCTGTTTGAACAATAGGGGAAGAAATTCTTGTGAAGGTAAACATGTACAGTGCTTTGTATTTCAGTTTATTCTGTTTTCAAAGTGCAAGTCAGAATGATAATAATAATAATAATATATTACTATGACAATATAGTAATATAGTCTTTCTTTAGTATACTGGACATCACTGCCAGAGCATAAAACTCAGAAGATACTATGGAAATCATAATCCAAACAACTTGAAGTCAAAAATTCAGACACATGGAATTCCCACTTAAAGGATCCATATTTGTCTTTATACAATAACATTGATTTCATCCCAATAGTATCTCACACAGCTATCTGAGCCAGACCTGCATAATTAACTGCTTCTCTTATGTTGCTTCTTGGATTTCTTAAAGATGCTTCACTCTCAACAGCTTCAAAACAAAACTCATCACCTTTCCCCCAAATTTGGTCCTCCTGCAAATTACCTGAATAGACAGTACCATATCCACCTAGGAGTTGCAGTTAACGCGTCTTCTCTCCCTCACCCCCATGATCAAGCTGTCACCAAGCTCTGCAGATTGAACACCTGTTTTTGTTGTTGTTAGGTGCCATCAAGTCGGTACCCACCCATAGTGACCCTATGCACAGCAGAACGAAACACTGCCCGATCCTGGGCCAACCTCACTACTGTTGCCACGCTTGAGTCCATCGATGCTGCCACTTAGCCAATCCATCTCGTTGGGCATCTTCCTCTTTTCCTCTGATCCTCCACCTTACCAAACATGATATCCTTCTCCAGCAACTGGTCCCTCCTGATAATATGTCCAAAGTATGAGAGACCAAGTTTGGCCATCTTGGCCTCCAAGGAGCACTCTGGCTGCACTTCTTCCAACTCAGATCTGTTGGTTCTTTTGGCAGCCCATGGCACTTTCAATATTCTCCTCCAACATCATAACTCAAAAGCATCAATTCTTCTACAGTCCTCCCTAGTCACTGTCCAGCTTTCGCATGCATAAGAGATTAATGAAAATACCATGGCTTGGGTCAGGCTCACCTTAGTCCTCAAGCTGACATCTTTGCTCTTCAACACTTTAAAAAGGTCTTGTGCAGCAGATTTGCCTAATGCAATCTGTAGTCTCCCTCAAATCTGCCCACTTGTCATCTTTTTCATACACTACCATCTCAGTCCAAGATGCTATCATTTATCACTTAAATTAATGTAATGTCTCTCTTCCTTCATGCTCTTTGGTCCTTTCCTCTCCAACCTATTTCCCATGCAGTAACCAAAGTGATTTTTGTTTCTAAATGTAAATCATTACCTTGCTGCCCACTGGTCTGGAATTGAGAACAGGTAGCAGCACTGTAGCCTCCAGATCTCTCATAACCTGGCCCCTGCCTCCCTCTCCAGACTCATCATACACTGTGTGCCTACTTGAACTGTGAGCTCCAGGCACATATCTCTTTTCTAGTTCTTTTACAAGTGCCATGCTTCCTTCCTGTCTCAGACTCTTTGCTGTTCTTCCACCTGACATTCATTTTACCCTCACTGCCACTCTTTTACCTCATTAATTTGCCTCTTCAACTTTCAGATAACAGCTCTAGTTTCACTTCATTAGGGAATCTTTTCTTGACCCTAAATAATAGCATTAGACCTATTGTTGCTGTTGTTAGGTGCCACGGAGCCAACTCTGACTCATAGTGACCCTACGCACAACAGAACAAAAGCACTGTCTGGTGCTGGGCCAACTTCACAATTGTTGTTAGGATTGACCCCATTGTTGCAGCCACTGTGTCAGTCCATCTCATTAGGGGTCTTCCTCTTTTTCACTGGCCCACTTTACCAAGCATGATGCTCTTTTCCAGGGACTGGTTCCTCCTGATAACATAGCCTAAGTATGGCCTTTTTCTCACCAGGGCAGTTTTCAGTTTTCTTAAATTTATTTATTTAGGTCTTCACAATTAAGTATCAATCCTATCCCCTCTGAATACAGGGTAGATAAGGTTGGGCAACTTAGACATTGGCTACCTAAAATGAGGGGACAATAAAGGCACAAAGTTACTGGCTTACAGGTTTTCAAGAGGGAGTTTAGTTTAAGAGTGTGCAGGGGAAGATAGAGTCACAACTGAATAATTTTCATCTTTAGCCTACAACTGATTGGAATACCTAAAAGGGGTTCTACAACTTGCCCAGTGAAATAGGCCTCATGCAAAGCCTTTACAGAGTATAGGACCTTAGTGGAATCCT
>NW_006408668.1:8373784-8382781 GCF_000296735.1 Chrysochloris asiatica
GAGAGAGAGAGAACAGCATCTCCTTATTAAAGAGTTTAATACAAGCAGAACTACTAACCTCCAGGTTGGCAGTTCAAACCTACGAGATTCTCCTTGAGAACCCTATACAGGGTGGGGTCGCTATAAGTCAAACCCACTTGACAGCCCTAACAACAAACCCTTAGTGCAGTGTCTGACATATTAAGTGCTCACTAAATAGTTGTCATCACTGTTTTTATTACTATTGAGAAACAAAACCAGTCATCTCAATTTCAAAGTTCCAAGTGGCTCTTCCAAGCGACATGAAAGAGCTCTAAGCTGGATTTTAATGATTTTTCTTTAATATCAATAATTCAAACCCGCATTCACTCTAAGGCTTCTGAAGGCACAACCCATACTCCATCCCGCCAATGTTTCCCACCTCCTTTCTGCAGTGAGGTCCCAGACCCTGATCAAAGAAGAGTGATGGTCTCAAACAAGAATGGAAAATACAATGTTGTGCCTCTCCTGGAGGTATCCGATGGTATGTCATATGAGTGCCTGCCACAAGCAGTCTGGATGTGATTTAATCTGCAGATGGGGGCCGAATTTAGATGATTGCAGTTATCCTCTGGGTTTCCTTCCTGTTAGAGCATGCGCGCATTACAGCTATCCCTGTTTGTCCTGTCTCCCCCGCCCCCTTCCCGTTAGTGCATGCGCACATTACAGTTAAGGAAGCTCTCAACAGCTGCAAGGAGCTCTCCTTGGTAACAAACATGGGATCAGCCTCCCACCCGCAACTGGTAATACTTGTGACTCTTTTACACTAATAGCCATAGATGACACCAACCACAAGCTATTTCGTCCTCATCAGACTTGGGAGAGTTGGTCACCAGTCTCTGGAGCTGGGCCAGTGTGCTGCAGGCTTCCTCCATCTCTTTCCAAATGAGAAACACGTCCTCTCTGACGCCGGCTCCTGGGAAGAGAAATACAGAACATAAAGCCAGCTGAGGCAGGTCCAAGAACTCTCAGATAGCTCTGGCCAGCCTGGCACATCCCAGCCAAGTTTCTAGAACATTCTGAACACCAAATGTACTTTCTTCACTCATTTCTTTCTAGAATCAGAACGGAAAGCCCTAAGGAAATGCTGTCACCTCGGGGTATCAAAATACCCACGTGGAGTGAATATTTGTATTAGCCAGAATATTTTTGGATAGATTATTCACAGTCGTGAAATAAGACAAAGCATTTAAAAGCATTACAGAGAAGTGAGGGTCACCACTCTGAGGAGAGAAAATACAGTGGTATCGCTAAGTATCTTTGATTCACCTCCACAAGTCTTTATCCCCACCCCCACCCTCACCTCCAAAGTAATACCGAGATAATGGGTAGCAATGCTGACTAAGGAGGATAAGCATTGGGCTGCAAACTTCAGTTCTAGCCCACCAGCCACTCCGTAAGAAAAAGATGAGGCTTTCTGCACCCGCAAATATTTACAAGTCTCAAAAATCCTATACAGTGTTGCTATGAGTCAACCTTGAAAAAGGACATAATGCTTGGTAAAGTAAAGGGTCAGCAAAGAAGAAGACCCCCAACAAGATGGATTGGCACAGTGGCAGCAGCACTGGGCTCCAGTGTAACAACAGTGAGGCTGGTGTAGGACCACTCAGTGTTTCTGTTGTGTATAGATAGGGTTGCTATGAGTCAGAACTGACTCGATGGCACCTAACAATAGCAACAACATGAGTCGGATCCCACTTGATGACACTCAACAACAACAGCAAGTTTATACTGATTTTCAGGCTTCCTTTTCTGGACTTCAGCTGTTTCCGTTGAGAGTTAGGTTTGTCTGTATGACATTTAAAAACATAATATGGCTTAACTACTATAGATGTTTCTCTCTCACCATAAGGAAAGGATGGAAGGAAAGGAGATGGTCCAGGAGTAAGCAGTCCAGGGCTGAGATGAAGGTTCTGCCTTCACCAAGATCCAGGCTCTGTTTTTGGCTCCACTATCCCAGAACATCCCTTCTACCTTCAAAGTCACCTCATAATTCCATATCTAGCATTTCCAGATTACAGCCCAGAGGCAGAAAGGGAGCTGGAGAGGCACGTAATAAGCTTGCCCCTAATCAAGTCAGTGGCATACTGGTATGGCACTGTGCGTTGATGCACTGGACTGCATGGTCAGTTTGAACCACAAGGTCAGAGGTTCAAGCTCACCAGCCGCTCCTCAGAAACCCTGTATAGGGTCTCTATGGATCGGAACCAAATCGATGGCACTTAACAACAACAACAAATCAAGTTAGTCTCTTTTAAGCATCTGTCCCAGGAGTTCCCTTATAACAGTTTCACTGCCTAACAATGGTCACAGCTAAAACACATGGCTCCAGCTGGCTGCAAGGGAAACTTGGAAAGGACTAAGGAGGAAGGGAGTGGATTTGAATGACAGTCTCTGCCACATCTGCTGAGGAACTGCTCTGCAGCCAGTTGTACCCAGCCGTGGCTTGTCACGCTCAGCACCTGCATGGCCCAATTTCCTTATTGTTCACAACCTTCCCAGATACATGGTCAAGTCATAGTTAAAAAAAGAAAAAAAGTGCATTCTCCACGCACTGTCTGCATGCCCTGTGAGAGAAGACAAAAAGAGTTTCTATTATTAGCAATTACCTCAATGTGTTGTTGTTGTTGTTGTTGTTGTTGTTAAGTGCCGCTGAGTGGGTTCCAACTCATTAGGATCCTGTGAAGGGTTACTGAGGAGCGGCTGGTGAGTTTGAACTGCCAACCATATGGTGCAAGCCAACCTTGAGGTCGAGCACTTATCCTATGATGCTACAACAGGACTCCAAAGAACCTCAACAGGGTTTCTTTTTCTTTTAAAAGGACAATCCCTAGGGACCTTACAAATATTAGTGCCATGATCACCTTACCCCACTCTCTGCCAGAGCTCACTGTGTATGTGAGGCCAACAGTGACTCAGACAGGAAATCACAATCAGAAGATACCACAAATCATCACATCAATGCCATCACTGGGCCCAGCTACCAAGTCACCATGGAGGTTACAGACAGGTCCCTGCTCCGGGGATAGTTCTAGCATGGTTATACAAAGCTTATAACAGAGGTATTCTCTGCTTTTAAAAACTTCATTCCAAAACAAAATCATTTAAAAAACAACTCTATTCCACAGACTATATGCAGTTAGTTGGTCCAGATAACACTGATAATGTTATCATTAAAACCAACAATTAAGTCCACATTCCTTTCATTGGTGCCTGCTATGTGCCTACACATTGTTGTTGTTAAGTACCCTTGAGTCAGTTCTGACCCATAGCAACCCTGTATAGGGTTTCTGAGGAGCAGCTGGTGAGCTTGAACTGCCGACCTTGCAGTTCAAACCAACTTTGCAGTCCAGCACATTAACCCATAGAACTACACCTAATGAGTGGGTTCCACACCAGGATATAACCCAACAATTCCACTCCCCTGGTGTAGCGCTGTAGGTTAATGCACCAGACTGCAAAGCCATTTCAACTGCAAGGTCGGCAGTTCAAGCTAACTAGCTGTTCCTCAGAAACCCTATACAGGGTCGCTATGGGTCAGAACCGACTGGATGGCACTTAACAATGACAACATACATACCCAAGGAAAAAGATGAGGCTTTCTGCTCCCATAAAAATTTACAGCCTTGGTAACCCTATACAGAGTCACTATGAGTTTGAACCAACTTGACAGGATATAACAGCAGCAAGAGACTTGAAAGCAGGGGCCCAAACAGATACATGTATACCAGTATTCACGACAGCATTGTTCACAACATGGTATAGTCATACGAGATAGTCAGATAAGAATAAATGAAGTTCCCATTTGACCTAGCTTAGATGGCTTGCAGACCAGAATTCGACCACATGAAGATAAAGGGGTATGATACAGGGAGCACGTGTGAATTGCTACAACCTGATCAACTGGACCTTAGTTTGTGGGTGAAGCCGCACAAAATTCCAACTGAATAGGGAAGGAGAGCTCCTCATATCAAGGGTCAGGCACGCCTCCTCAGTACACTCAGTACACTCAGTACACTCAGTACACTGGCAACTTAGAATTTAGCTATCAAAATTGGGGGGCTAAAAAGGCATGAAATGGCTGACTTACAAGCTTTCATGAGGGTGATTAGTGTCAGAACAAGGTAAGTAAGACAGAAATCCCACTGATTGGTTTTCCTCTTGTCCAGATGGGTCTGGGGATGATGGGGATAGGATTTTATGAGGCAATTGAGAGTAACTGTTACCAAGTCTAATGGTGATTGTCACAACTGTAAATGTAGAAAAGGTGCAACTAGAAGGGGGAGTTGTTAATCTGTCATTTCAGGAACAGAGGACCTGAGGACTATCAAGAGGGAGGAACATGAAAGGAGTGAAGGATCATAACCAGAAAAGCAGTGACAGCAGAGATGGTGGCAGAGGCAATGACATAGAGAGACAGAGCAGCAGAGGACTACAGACCCATGGACTAAGAAAGGCACTGTGCCTGTGGGCAGGAGGATAGCTTACAAAATGTGCTCTTTGGACATTTAAATGGATATAAATTTTCAACATGGTATGTGTACATCAAAAAAGAGAAAAAGGTAATAGAGGTACATACTGTTGGCTAAGGGTGCATGGAGGAGACTGTAATGATTAGAATGATTTGCTGAATGGAAGGCTGAGGATTGCCCTGTAAGCTTTCACTCACTCAATGCACAATAAAAGCGTTTAAAAAAAACAAGAAAAAGAAGAAACTAAATTGATATGTACATAATGAAAACATTATGCTGAATGACATAAATCAGACACAAAAGGATAAATATTGTAAAATCCCACTTACATGAAGGTCTAGAACAGGGAAAAGCATAGAAGCCTAAGATTATTCATGGTGACCAGGAAGCTGAGGGGAGGAAGGAATGGGAGTTATTGCTGGAGGGGTGTTGAGTGTCTATTTGGTGTGGTGCCGAGGCTTAGGAAATAGAGGAGGGTAATAATGATAGTACAACATGCTTAATACCACTGACGTATATACTTAAAATGCTTTCACTGGCAAATTCTTGTTACATATACTATACAACAATAAAATTAGGTGGTAGATATATTAGGAGTACAGAGCAGAAGTGAAGGGCCCTCTCACACTTGGCCAGACAAAGTGCAGAAGTATTAATAGCTGTGTTCCTAAAGAAGCAAGTGACAAGCCCTGACAGAGATGGATGTCTGCCACAGCTTTGCAGCCATCAATAGCCCAAGGAGCGCAATGTGATGTGTACTCAGCTCTTTGTTGGAACTCCAAAAATAACACACACTGTTGCCGAATGGGATCCTTAAGCAGCCAGGACTTGCCAACCACCGTAACAGCAAGACTCATTTCCAGCTACTTGCTTTAGCATGGAGGTGTTAAGTAGCAGAATTCTTCTGTAAAAGCTTCAAATGAGTTAGGGCTTTTCATTTCTTCTAGACCTGTCAAGAATTTCTTAAGAGGCCGTATCAGTATCAAAGTGAAACTTTTCAAGGTAATACAGTTCATCTTGATTATCCAAGAAAAGGGGAAGTATGTTTAAAGGGCAGCAGTGACCTGGGGGAGTCCTTATAGAGAATAAGCAGAGAAGAGCTTGGCTATTAACCTTTGAATGGTTCCAACCAATCCAAAGGTACCTCTTAAGCACAGCCTAGCTTTGCTCCTTCCAAAAGTTCACAGTTATTGAAAAGCCTATGGAGCACTGTTCTACTCGATGGGGTCACCATAGGTGGAAACTGACTTAGGGCAGCCGGTGTGGGGAGTGATCTGAGACTCTCTCCTCAGTACAAACAGCAATTAGAATAATCACCACCATGGTTTGCAGACCAGAATTCGACCACATGAAGATAAAGAGGTATGATACAGGGAACACACATGAATTGCTACAACCTGATCAACATTCCAAATGAGTAGGGAAGGATTTAGTACGTAAGCACCTTCAGATCGCTATACTGGTTGATTAGAAAGCAAAACAATTCAAAATTCTATAACTAGCTTTTAATTTTTAAAAAACATCTTGAAAAAAATCAATATTGATGAAGGAAAACCACAGTGTTGTAAAAATACATAACTTAGAATAGGTAGGTTTTATTTCAAGTTATTGCACTGGTAAACAGAGGGCTGTCATTTTTATCAGCATCACTTCTAAGGGATTTAGCTGGAGTAGCAGACAGCCACAGTAAAAGGAGAGCACACCACTGAAAATGGAAGAGGACGCAGAAAAAGGCACAGGAAATTCCAGTGTTGAGAGAACTCAGTGAATCCTGAAATTCCCCAGGTTAAACCAGAGTGGAGATGAAACAACAACGAAGCCTTGTGTATCTCAACAGTCAAGGTATGTATAAACCAGCTAAGGCCTGCCTCATACAGGAGTAGAGTGCAGTTCCCCTTAGAAGCATCCAAGCAGCCTTCGAGATCCACCAGGCAGAATGGCTCCTCAGCTGCACCAACCGCTAATATCCTCTATGTACCATGAAGATGGTAATTTAATGGTCCACAGTAAAATGCTAACGTCACCTGGTAGAAATGCCACAATAAGCTGGTATTTCTTATTAGTGCTGAAAGTGAAGAAGACTTAAAATATTTACTAATGAAGATCAAAGAGCACAGCCTTTGGTATGGATTGCATCTCAAAGTCAAGAAAAGAAAAATCCTCACCACTGGACCAATAAACAACATTCTTATCAACGGAGAAAAGACTGAAGTTGTCAACGACTTCCTTCATTCTTCTTGGATCAACTATCAACAAGAAGCAGCAGTCAAGAAATCAAATGACGTATTGCATTAGGCAAATCTGCTACACAAAACCTTTATAAAATATTCAAGAGCAAAGATGTCAGCTTGAAGAGTAAGGTACGGCTGACCCAAGCCATGGTATTTTCAATAACCTCACATGCATGCTAAAGCTGGAGAGTAGATAAGGAAGACCGTAGAAGAATTGATGCCTTTGAGTTATGGTGTTGGAGGAGAATACTGAAAGTGCCATGGGCTGCCAAAAGAACCAACAGATCCGTGTTGGAAGAAGTGCAGCCAGAGAGCTCGTTGGAGACCAGGATAGCCAAACTTCATTTCTCATACTTCAGACATATTGTCAGGAGGGACCAGTCACTGGAGAAGGATATCATGTTTGGTAAGGTGGAGGGTCAGAGAAAAAGAGGAAGACCCCAAGCAAGACAGATTGGCCAAGTGGCAGCACTGATGGACTCAAGCATGGCAACAATAGTGAGGTTGGCCCAGGATAGGGCAACGTTTCATTCTGCTGTGCATAAGGTTGCTATAGTCGGTACCAGCTCGATGGCACCTAACAACAACATGGAAGGTCTGGTTCATGAAATTTATACCGTTGGGAAATGCTTCGAAGAAGAAAACGGCTTCCTACAAATGATCTTCTCCAAGAAGTGGAAAGAAGGAAAAGATCACCCATTTTGTAGAAGGTGGAGATGGTGGCAACAGTGAAAGCCAGATCAATAGGTTTATCAGAAGGGTGAGCTAAGGAGTCTACTAGGATTATTTTTGTAATCTGGTCAGCTAATAAAACAGTAACTGCTTTTAATATGGGGGGGGGGGCGGAATGCACTGGTCAGAAAAGTTCTGTCAAGAATTTTTTCATCTATCTCAACAATTGTCATTTTGTAGGGTAGCTGTCCTATGAGAAGTTCATTGAGAAATACTCTATCCACACTACAGCTCTGATCCTGCCCCTTCAGATTTCTTTTGGTTCTCAAAAGTCAAAGAACATTGAAAAAGAGCATGATTTGAATTCCACAAGGATGCCAAAACTGATATTTTGACATAGAGTGTATTGAAGAGTGCAGGATTCTTCAGGAAAGGATTGGAGAGATGAAGAACCACCTTCAGAAGTATGTAATCCTAGATGAAGGATATGTCCATCTGCGTAGAATGAAACAATATCTTCATATTTTGATATTTTTGCTTAATAATAGTTCTATGATTAGGATCACCACTGGAATGTGAACTACAAAATCGGCAGTTCAAACTCACCAGCTAATCCTAAGAAATCGTATACAGGGTCACTATAAATCAGAACTGATTCAACAGTACTTAACAACAACTTGAATCTAGTATAATTTTGTAAAGCCAGTCTTTCATAAACATAATGCTTTATTTCTAGTAGGCAACTGCTTACAACACAGCTCACAACTAAACTATAAGTCCACAGCCATCCTACTATTGAGAGCTGTTATCTACAACTCAATGACAGTACTTAATATGTGGTCTTGAATTACTGTTTATGTGTGTACTAACTGACTTTGCCCTCTGGACTATAAATGTGTTGAATGTAGGGATATCTTTTCTTTTGTTGTATCCTTCATAGAGCTTAGCACAGGATCCAGTGTTTTTAGCAAAAATTCCTACCTTTCTTTGTTTTTATTTTATTTTTTCATTATTACAAAGAAGAAATCACTGAGCACCCAATATTGACATTCTTTCCTCAGAGAATTTACTTGTGTCACAACTTGTTAAGTGCCGTTGTGTCAGTTCCAGCTCATAGCAGCACTGTATAGGGTTTCTGAGGTGTGGCTGGTGACTTTGAACCTCCGACCTTGTGATTCAAACTAACCTTACTAGGCCTCACAACTTACAGCCCCAAAATCAGATTCAGGCCATTTGAGTATAGGGCTATGTCCTAGGGTTTCTAGACATTAGCTCTGAAGCAGTAACTGATTTTCTTTTAGATCCTCCTGTAGGATAAACACTCCACCACAAGGTTGGAAGTTCAAAGTCACCAGCTGCTCCTCTGAAACCCTGCACAGGGTCATTATGAGTCAGAACTGACTCAATGGCACTTGACAGCAACAACAATAGCCCCAGTTAGAAGGAGTCCTGGTGGTGCCAGGGGTTAAGTGTTGGGCGGAAAACCCACCAGCCACTCCTTGGGAGAAACATGAGGTTGTTTGCTCCCATAAAGAAACCCTAAAAAGCAGTTCTAGAGACTTCCAGTTGGGGCAACAGTAGTGAAAACCAGGTAGGGAAGTCTA
>NW_006408668.1:8392805-8394780 GCF_000296735.1 Chrysochloris asiatica
TGAACAAGTATGGTGAAAGAACACAACCCTGTCACACACCTTTCCCAATTTTAAAACATGTTTTAGAACATAAGCTCCTTGGGGAGAGGAACCCCTTTCTATCATTACTGCTTCCAAGAGCCCAACATGGAATGTTACTTTCAAATAATAAATGTGGGGGGATCGCTCGTCCTCTAACTAGGAAAACTAACTCAAATATGACCCAAAATCTACACTGGTGTTCTTTCTCCTTACAATTCAGTACACTTTAAAAAGGACTTCTGAAGAATTTCTCTATGCCTCAAGGTTTGTTAGATGATGCAGGATGCCTGAACACACAAAGTTATTGTAGCATGATTTTAAGAATAGCTCAAGGTGATCAAAAAATTAAGCTGAACCTGCCACTGCCCAGTGCCAAGGTAGGGCAAAAGCGAGCTTCGGGGTAGTGAGGGCAGGCAGGAGTTCCTGGTGAGCAAGATACGGCCAGGACTACAGCCAGGAGCCAAGAGTTAGACAAGGAACCAGGGCACAAACCCAAGCCTGGGGAGAAAACACAAAGGATCCGCTGCCCTTAAAGTTGGGGAAACTACATCTGTGCATACATCAGCTAAAGGTATGAACTAAGGAGTCCTGATGTGGAGCTACAAGATAAGAACTGGATTGCTAACTACAAGGTTGGCAGTTCAAACCCACCAGCCGTGCCTCCAAAACCCTATGCAGGGTCACTACAAGTTGCAGCTGACTCAATGGCACTTCATAATAACAACAAGGGACAAAGAGGGAGAGGTGATAGTGGGCAGATCTTAAGTTCCAAAAAAATTGGGATCCTGGAGCTATGGTGAGAATGAGCAGCTTTTAAATCACAAAGCAAAGCACAACTGGTATTCTAAGTGTTTGGGGTTCCCTATCTCAGAACCTGTCTTTTGTGCCTTTTGAGTCTACTTTTTTGTCCCTGGTGAGGTACACACAGAAGGTGTTTAACAAATGCTTGTTAACTGGCTGGAAGATTGTCTTACAGTAACAATCAGAAATTCAAGGCAACCCATAAGTAAGAAGCAGCAGGACTCTAGAGATAATTGAAGTCTTTCAGCTTTGTAAATTGTGAGGTGGTAGCAGTTTTGGAAGTGCAGCTGCTCCAACTCCATCTACTAAATAAAAGTGAATAATTCTAGGGAGGAGGAAGGAGATCTCTGAGAGAACCCCCTGCTATCAGTAGGCTCCGAACAGGCACTAATCAGTACCTCTAAATTAAATTGCAGATTCGAAACAAAGAAGTAACATGCTTGGGTGAGAGACCTGCAAATTTCCAATCTCTAATTAAAGATCACAAGTGTCTTCCAAGAAATCATGTCTTAGCTATTTTTTCTTTTTAACTATAGCAACTTGAATGTAACTTAAAGTAAATAAGACTTGCTTGCATAATACTAAGCCTTAGTTCATTCATTTTTCTCCAGCACAAAAAAAGTGTAGTTTCCAAAAAGAGATTCCAGAAGATTTTTACAGCTATGACACTTTTGGACTTAACAATACTACTGGGGGAGCAGAGTACAATTTTCTAATGCCCTTTTGTCAACAGTACTAGACACAGACAAAAATATTCTCAGAAAAATGATACCCCATTGTTTTCCTGCACCACATAAGTCTACCACCTTGGAGTCCTGGTATGGCACTGTAGGATAAACATTGGACTGCTAACTACAAAGTGGGCAGTTCAAACCCACCCACTGCTCCTAGGAAACACTATATAGGGTTATTATGAGTTAGGACCAACTCAATGGTACTTAACAAAAATTTTGAAACAAGCTATATCAATGCTGAAATGATTTACTTTTTTCAGCCTGATGCCTTTTCCTCAGTAAAAAAATGTAACCCTAACATAATTTTATTAATCTTTTGAGCTACTGCATCCATAGGTGTAGGTCAAGTTCATCAAATTGTATCAGATTGCTCTTTTTTTCCTCTTCTTTCTTCTTCTAGTTGAGCTCTGATCATCCAG
>NW_006408668.1:8395875-8396935 GCF_000296735.1 Chrysochloris asiatica
TTTTGTAGCAAAAACGAGGGAGTAGTTAATTTTACAGTGCAGAAACAGAGGACCCTAGGACCATCAAGGGAGAAGACCACAAGTGGAATGTGGGACCCTATCCAGAGAAGCAGTGACACCAGAGATGAGGACATGGAGAGAGGGAGCAGCTGAGGACTCTGGACTCATGGAAAAAGAGGAACTGGGTGCTGGCAGCCAGGACACAGGCTTGCAGAATATAAATTAGTATATACTCCTGAGTGTTTCTGTGTACATCCCCCAATGCCAGCCCCCCCAAAAAAACACAAAAAAAAACAGGGAATGGAATGGAAGCAAATACTGTTGAATGATGATGCATGGAGGAAATTGTAATCATTGCAATGAAATGATGGTGTAAAGCCAATGCTCTCCCATGTAAACTATCACTGAGTTCACAATAAAAAACTTAAAAAAAAAAAAAGAAAGAAAACAAACTGTCTGAATTTTTTTTAAATGTTTTATTGTGAATTATGTGATAGTTTACATGGGAAAACATTAGTTTTACATTCATCCTATCGTATATCATTTCATTGACATGGTTACAATGCCCTCCATGAATCATCAACCAACCAAAGGGTATATCCTACAAGCCTGGCCCCAGACATCAGCACACAGCCCCTCTCCCTCTCTGTGTCTAAAATCCCCAGCTGCTCCATCTCTCCACATTATCGTCTCTGCCTCCATCTCAGGCATCACTGCTTCTCTGGATAAGGTCCCACTCTCCGCTCTTCTCCCTTGATAGTCCCAGGGACCTCCACTCCTAGACTGCAAAGTTAATCACTCCCCTCCTTGCTAAAAAACATCTACCTTTACATTTCCAACCCTCACAATCAGTCCTGGTAACTATTATTCACTGTTGTATCACAAGAGACCTATCCGCATTACCTTTTATCAGCCCCACCTAGACAGATTGGATACTACTCAGTGGAGATTCTACCTTCCTCCACGCCCTCTGTCTGGATCTAGGTTCCCTCTTGAAAGCTTGTAAGCCAGTCATTTCTTGCCTTTGTAGCCCCACCACCACCACCATTTTGGGTAGCCA